>NC_048894.1:63951951-64112136 GCF_011077185.1 Oxyura jamaicensis | reverse complement strand
CCCCCCAAAAAAAAAAAAAAAAAGCTACTTTGGGTTTTCTGTATACATTGAATAGCCAGTTCATGAGTTCATGATGGATGGTATGCCCATGGGCATCCCAGGTTCATGACTTCATGACTGAACAACAAGAACCTCTCCAGCAAAACAGTTTATTTTTTCTTCATGGTAATTCTGCCTCTTTGGAATTATAGCATCCTTTGGAAGTAATTCAAAACTGGCAAGAAAGCAAGTGAATACTTGCTGGAAATCTGTCTGCTTTCCTTTGCCTGGTTTCTCAACTATATAAGGAGCTGGGACTGCTGGCTACCCTGCTGCCAGCTGGGCAGCTCCTCTGCTGGTACCTCTTGCTGAGGCAACAGGCTGTCCTCTCATCTTAGGGGAGCTGAAGAGCACAGAGAAGAGTGGACCTCCTGGACCTGGGATACCATGTGCCTATGCACGTGTCTAGAAAAGGAGATAGAGGTGTGAGCAAGCAAAATTCTGGTCTGTGATCCTTTTTTTTTCCTGAGTAACCCACATTTACTAATGTGGAGCACTCTTAATGCTTATTTGCTGGAGAATTGGGGCCTGTGAGAATGAAATACTGTGTTTTTTCTCCCATGGCAATAGAAAAACATGCATAAGAAACCTCCACAAATTGAAATTACCTTTTTTTTCTCCCACAGGGTTCTGCTCAGAAATGTATTTACATGCTAGAAAGAGGCAGAGATGATATTCCAATAATCTTCACTCAGTTGCAGTTCTGGTAATTGTTGGCTGGGGGGAGACTTTCAGTATTAAAGATGCTCAGTGCTAAAAAGGTCTGGGATTTGCTGTCAAAGACAGAATGGTGTAAACTGCTGAAGAACACAGAGTCTTCAGGCTGAGGCCCAGATGTTTCATGCTAGCCATGAAAGGTGGCTTTCCTGAAATACAGGCACTGTTGTGCATGGCTATAAAGCATTAAGTCCTAATGATTCTGTCTGAAGTTCTGACCAAAAGATCAAAAAGGCTTGCTGAGAGCAAGGCTACGACTTGCAGCGCTGCGGAGATTTCAGGATAAAATAAGTCAGGTTTCTGCTGCTGTGAGCCCTCCATCTCCTCCTCTGGAGGTACCTTAATCTCCATTATTTCTTAGCTGGACAATCTACTGTGTGTGTCTTTGAGACACAGCACAGAACCTGAACTGTTTTTGATGTAGGTTTTTTTTGTAGACCTTTATTTTTATTCCTTTCTGAATGAAAAGGCAGAGATTTGTTGGTTTTGGTTTCGTTTTTCTTTTTTTTTTTTTTTTTTTTTTTCTGTGTATGTTTTTCCTCTCACAGGTATGATAATTTGCTATTTGACAGTTTCAGCATTCACACATCCTTGAAATTTCTGACACTTCTGCTTTAAGAAAAGAATCTGTTTTATTAGTAACAAAGTGATCTTGTGGCAATAACATGAGTACAGGAATTCAGAAGCCTGAAGGTTTTCCTGCGAGGGAAGGGAGGTGACTCTTTGGGGTGTCATGGCTGCAGAGTACAGAGCTGTGGGCTCTCTACAGTGAATATATAGAAAATGATGGGTGCTGGGAGTAGGATACATAAACACATTCATATTTTGCCAAAAGCACAAGTAAGCCACTCCTCTTTTTTGACTTTCAAGTGTCCCTGAAGGACAGCTCTAAAGGATTTGCAAGCCCATTTTCATGTTGTGGCTGGATGTTTGAATTGCCAGCCAAAAACCTTCTCTAAGGTTGCCAGCCAAAGGTTGCCAGCCAAAGGTTGCCAAAGGTTCTCAAGGTTGCCAGCCAAAAACCTTCTCTAAGACAAGACCTCAAAGGCCATATCTCCAGTCCTTATCTTTGTGGTCAGAGATGTTACTGGTGCTCTAGGAAATGTTGCTCTTTGCTAGCTGAGCTTGCATAGCCGTTTTTTAAAGGAAGACCAGCAAATATAGAGGTGCACAGATTGTACATTGACAGTGTGAAACAATTCATAGTACTACTCCTGCTTGCCCTGAAGTAAGGAGACTGCTCAAGAAATTGTTGATCACACACAAGCAACTGGTGGGAATTCTTTTTTTTTTTTTAAAAAAAAAAAAAAAAAAAAAACTAGTGAAGTTTTTTTTAAAAAACGGTAGCTCTGCAGAGCTCAAATTATTGTTTTGTTTGCTTTGTCTCAACATTAATAATTCTGCCTTTCTTTGGTCACAAATTGGTATTCAATGTGAGAGAGTTGGTGCACAAAAGGGCTTTAACCTGTTTGTAGCAGCTACTGGTGTGACACAGTTCTGGGTTGTGTGAAAGCTCTGTTCAGAGTAGAATAAAACCCTATGTAGATCTCTGCAGAGAGGTTCCTACAGCATCTTCCCATGTAGAGGTGTGACCTTTTCTCTTCGATGCTTCTGAGAGTGGTTCATATGTATTGTCATTGATTTGTGGCATATCAGACATTAACTCTGCAGCTGAATTCATCTAGGTGGCTTTTTTTCTGTGCGTTCAGTTTAGGTTCAGATTTATTTATTTATTTTGTATAAACTTAAACCAAAAACCTCTGTGATACATGAGAGCACTTTCTTCTTTTAGGAGTGGGAATGCTATTTATTCAAATTTGAGATCAGAGAAGCAAAAAGACTGCTGATTTCCAGGATGTGGAAGGCAAGATGCTCTCACTGCATTGCAAGGTAGCTTTATGGACAAACTGAAGTCTGAGTATTAGTAATGTTAGCCAACTTTGACATTATCCCAAGTGTCATGCTAATCATTAGGTGATCCTTGATGTGATAAACACAGGCCTACAGATGTGAGAGCAATAAATGCTTTCAGCCACAGTATTTTCAAAAGAAACAAAGAAGTAGACTGTATTGTGCTCTCTGTAAGTGTACATAACAGATGAGGAAAGCTGGACGGCTTTCAACAAGTGAACCATGGTGCATGCAATCTAAGGGTGAGGTTGTATGTCTCAAAGGGCTGTGGACAACAGGAGAACATGTTAGAGCAAGACAAAAGAGACACCTCATTCTCCATTAATTCAGTGGGGTTCCCAAATACAAGACTGGTCTGTATCCTTGAGATGGTCCACAAATACAAGGGAGGAAGACATTTCTTTCTAAAGTTGATTCCTCCAGCAAGTATTGCATCATCTGCATTGCATTAATCTAAAGTGAGCTCTTGGTATTGTGCCAGGGTTTTATAGTTACTGAGGAAAAAATTGTGTGGCTTCTTTTCAATATTATTTTTGAACTGTGCAAATGTTTTTTTCATCTGCACAAGTAGTGCAGTTTGTGCTCTCTCAAATGTTAAGTAAGAGAACAAAAGCATTTATCCGAGAAGTTAGAAAGCAGAGATGTATTAAAGACACCATAGTTGGAATGAAGTTTGGATCTGTGTTCTAAAAGATCAAAAGGTTCATTTTATCCTCAGTACTGATAATTGCTGATTCAATGTCTTCTGCCTGTTCCCTCAAGTTTTACTCTTCCAACATTTTCTCCATCCTTTTCACAACTTATAGCACATAGATGAAGAGAGTCTTTTGAACAATTATTATTTTGACGTCCTTACAGTAATTTAAGGAAGACTTACTAGTTTCCCACGTTTTCTTCTTTACTCCTATGGTAAATTATTGTAAGTGGCAGTGTGATTATTCATTTCATAGGTGAGTCTTTCATGGTGGCCCTTTGATGGGTGTTATGATGAAAAGTCACTATTTCTGCTGGAGGTTACATTGGATATAGTGGAGATAACTTATGAGTATTTTAGTATTTTATTGTGTTTTCCTAGGCAGTCCCCACATGACCCTGAAAGGAAAAGTTTAAATACTTGAAGTTTAAAAGAGGCATAAGCTAAAAATAACAAGAAGTACTAGGAGATAGATTTTGCTTGAAGTAATTGAAGCCAGCTGCGCAAGATAGAGAGGAGCCTGCAGGCTTATTTCACAACTCCACCTACATACCCCATTCCTTATGGGTTCACTGCTGGGATTGGACCCAAGGTCTGGAGTTAAGAGTATGAGTCAAATCCAATATCTCCTGCAACTGACTTCAGATCCAGCCCTTTGGATTTATTTATGACAGCAAACTTGGCCAGCACAGTGCTCAATTACACTTTTGTTGGGTACATGTATTCCAGAGGCAGGACACTCCCACTGACTGGATTTCCAAAATCTCCCCACAGGTAGTGCTCAAATGTATATTTTCCTCCAGTTAATGGTTACTGGTTCTGGTACCAGAAAGCAAAAGATGCTTTTGTACATGACTTTGCTCAAAGAAAGAAAATAAATTTGTTTGCACAAATATTTCTAGCCAACAATCTGGATGTTCTAGGTACTTTCTCTCTTAGAAGCTCAGAGGGGTTGGAGTGAGGTGCTTTCTGTATATGTCTTCTGACACTTAATCTTCTTAAACAGGAGGTCAGAAAAGATTATTCCTCTGGTCTCTTTCAGTCCTTAGGAAAATAAAAATATAACCATTTCTAAGGTATTTTGCTACTGCATCCCCCTGATCTCAGCTCACTGAAAAACTGACCTTCTCAAGAGCTCACAGCTATTTTTCAGGTCGCTTAAGCCATAATTCACAGACACTTAATTCTCCCTAGGGCCATGAATATTAGGGGTTTGTCTGATTGCCACACTGTGCACAGAACTTAATACCGAGGTTTGGAGACTTATGTGAGGTTCTTGGGCCCTGAAGAGCAAGCTCTTTCTCTAGCAGACAAAGCTTTCCTTTTCCCTGCCCTTCTTCCTGATCTTGCCTGTTACAGAATTTGCCCTGTTGCACTTCTCTGGAGCTGTCTTAGGCAAGATGTGGGCCTACATGATATTCCATCACTATCTATATTCATTTAATTTCCTATTCTCACCTGCTCCCAGAACTTTGCCATTTGAAGTATCCTATTATCATGTGTTACATTGCCACCATCCAAAAGTGTGAGCAGCTCTCTTCAGCTGTTTTGTTTTACCTTTGATCCCATTTTAAACCTCCCTTGTTCAGTGTGTAGCAGGTTCTATAAATACACAACTGGAAAAGATGTGAGAGATCTGTCTCTTCCAGGTTTTTTTTGGGAAAGCCACCAGTGTTGGCACTGAAGATGCTTCAAATGACCCTTGCATCTGTTATCCAGGTAATAGTTTTGTCTTGGTAATTCTGCTTTGCTAGTTATCCCCACTGTCTTCCTCTGTCTCACACTTAACTATCCTGACAGCACCTGAATACAGTGGACCTACATGTAAGCTAAAGTGAGAGAATTTAACCCAGATTTTTTATTTTTATTTTTTTGCATAGGCAGTTCTAGACCGTAAATGAGAAAAGAATAAAATTAGTCTTGTTTATATTAAGATTCACTGTTAGGGTAATGTGAGTTTTCTTGAACTTCCTCTCATTACAAAGACCGTTAGGTAAACAGTCTAGAGCTTTTAAAGAAGTCTTTTCATCAAATACACCACACAAGTCAGCATACCTGCAGACGGTTAACTTCGCTGCCCAGTTGTTGGACACTATCTGGAGCCAAGGTATGATGTCAACAGAATAATGATTTCTCCCTATGGCTTGAACTGCTTTTCTACTGTTGATTTTAGATTTGACCTTGAAGCCAAGTCTAATCATGTTTGCTGCTTCTTCCTATTCTTTCTGAATGCCACTTGCTTGGCTTTTGTGAACCTGCAGCCTACCTTTCTATAGCAGTTGACAGACCTTAACTATGTTTGGTCCAATTTGTCATCCCACTCCCAAAGGCTGCTAAGGACCAGCGACTTTCACTGTCTTGCTTTTGTTATGGCTCTGGCTACAGCATCCAGGTTGATTAGACAGGAAACAGACTGTCACGCCAAGCCACTCAGTCTGTACTTCTGCCCTAGTCTAGCTGTGTATGTATTACAAAGGACATCACAAACATTTATGGTTGAACACTTTACTTATTCTTCATGTAGACTCAAAGATACTTCTCTTCTCCCAGAATCTTCCATATATATACAGGAGATACTTCTCTTCTTCAATATAGAGAGATAGTCATCATCATTGGGAAGGATTTGGTAAAAGCTTACACTTTTATTAATTATAATGCCACAAATAAAGTATTCAGAAAATAAGAATGCCTGTGTAATGTGTGTGCTCTACAGAATTTACGCTTCCGATGTGGCACAGCATCCAAATTTCTTTTGTACAGTATTGTGTCTCTGACTGGATAGCCAAAACTGTATATGATGCAAGACAGTGGAAAGCCTCCTTCTTATTAAATTGCACTACACAGCATGAAGATCTTTGCTAAATTAGCTACACTAAGATATTGTCTAACAGCCAGGTGGGAAGGGGACTGCACTGTGGCAGGCTCTGCATAGAGACCCCACAGGAGGGGAGCACAATGGAAACCTGCTTAATTCATTGGAACTGGAACAGGCTCTTAGTATGCAGTTTGTTAAAGAGATGGGTGACTTATTAAGCATGATACAAGATGTGGGTCTGGAAACATGTTAGCTGTTAAAATGCATTTGATTTTTTAGCCTTGGCTTTCCCTGTGGCTTTAGCCAAACAATTTTACTGTCCTACTTCAGACTGCCTATCTGGAAAAGAAGAGTTGTAAATTCTGACTGCATTTCAAAGGAATGCTGTAAGGGTTAATCAGTTTCTTTTTTTGCTGAATGTTTGGGAAAAGGAAAGCAGCTGTGTAAGTATTGTTTCCAAGGCATTTTTGTTTGTGAATTATCTCTGACATACGGCTTTTTAATGCTAAGAATATTTATGCTATGGACATTTTTTTAAACATCCATTTAAGTTGCTTGTGTGAAACATTTATACTATTTATATTAGTATATACTTAAGGTCCTGAAGACTGAATTCAGAAACTCCTTCACTATGTTATAGTTCCCTGAAATACCTCATTACTTAGTGATGTTTAATCAAATTTAATCTTCAGTAAATCTCTCTGTGTCATTAAAATTCTGCTAGGCATTACTTACACGTTATTTCTCAGGCTTGAAGTAGACAAAGTTTTGGATTATTTTTAAAAGGAAAATTGTTATACTGAGGAAATGAAAAATAATTTGATGGGCTTGCTTCTCTGAGATACAGCATTAGGAATGTCTTCTAGCAAAATTAGAGTAAAGTATTGCTGTCTGTTTCACTAAAGTTCTGCTTGATGCTGGATGTTTTTTTGCCCATTTCCACTTCGATCTGTCTTCGTCTTTTACATTTCTGTTGAAATGGGTTTTATTTTTTCATGTTTATCATGTGGAAACAGAATACAACTGGTTTGGACATGCTGTTGAGTGAACCCAGTGAAGCTGCACTAATGCTGATGGCTGCCCAAAATGTTCAGCCTTTGTGTGCAGCACAACACATGACTTCATGATGAGATTTTTCTTAGAAGTCCATCTCCTGGGATCATGCGATCATACAATAATCTCAGATGTTTTATTTTGATTTTTAAGCACAGAAAATCTAAAAATAGACCAACTACACAGAGTGAATCAAAGCACAGTCAAACAGAATGTTCTTCTATATCTATTATTGTTTTTAAAATATATTAATATTTAAGATCTGGCACGCATTTTTAATTGTGTATGATGAAATTGGCAAGAGGAAACATCAGATGCTTTTGTAAATGCTGATGCCATTCATTAGAGTATGACCTGCATTTCTAAGCAGTGGTTATAAGCAACAAACCTGAGCTGCAATGTAGATGAGGCTAGAGAATGAAAGATTGGGTTGAGAGGTGGAGACCTCAACAGAGAGGACCTGCTTGCTGCCCTGTGTACTGGAGCAGTCAAGTACTGGCCACTGGAGAAGAAACTGGGTGATGCTTCATGTCAGAACACCAAAAATGTTCATGAGATGAGCATCAGGCATTGCTTTCCCAACAGTTGGGAAGGTACTCAGTGGCACTGGCCCATGTGTTTCACTTCTTGTTAAGCTGGTGATTTATAATGGGCAACTGCAGAACATGCTGCTGCTGCCTTTAAAACAAGGAAGGTCATAGATTTTGATCAAGTCCCCACTGTATGAACTCTGCTCTGTTTTTACACTCCTCTTTTCTCTTTATTTTAAAGGCATCTTTACAATAAAAAGAGGCAAACCCCCCCATCACTGATTCCTCCTGAATCTGGAGACTCCCACTTACACACCCAAATTGCTTTCAACAGCATTTCCTGTTTTATTTCCATCTGTTTTACAGAGGCATATTTTTCCATTTTTATGGTGAATGTTAATTTCATGTTGGTTTTCCTGTGTATACTTTGTGGGAGTAAACAGCATGGGTAAGGAGAGGGCAGCTTGCTGGAGAGATGAGTGTTGGGGTGGTGTCGTACCCAAAGTGTGAAGTTTTCCAGAGAGGAAAAAAGTATGGGAATCCTGAGAGCCATGCTCTGGGTTCAGGTGATCTCTGTTTGGGAGATAAACAAGCACTTGTATCACCCTAACCAAAAACATCACCAGAGTAGAATGAACAAAAAGACGATGTGAATGGCAAGGTCAGGAATGCACATTTCCCTACTGGAGCTTCTGTTTCCTGCATTCATTTTCCAGAGTGCTGACTCATGTAGCCATGACAGTCAGTCACCCTTAGTTGCTTCCTTGGAGGAGAATGATGGTACGTAGTGATTGTTGGGCACGTTGGAAAGGCTGTGTGGCCAGTGAAGGATTTGTGCATACAAGTGCCTCTGACTGGATTGGATCAGTAAGAAAGTTTCAGAGGGACAGGAATCACGGACCAGAGGAGAGGCATGACTCCGAGTTGTTCCTCCACAAGTGGAGTCATGATCTGTGGCTGGCATGTGGATGCCTTCTGGCAGCATAAATAATATCCCTGATAATAAGAAGAGGTACAAGTAGGAACTGTGTTGTTCAGGGGCTTGGATGCAGAGACAAGACTTCTGGGAGCAGTGTGTGTTTGGTGTTGGGAGTGGGGAAAGGGACAGCCTGGGAGGAGAGAATGAACAATTAAGTGAAATAATCCATAGAATCAAAATCAGTGAGTTAGTAAAATGAGACTGGCTCATTAAACAACTTAAACAGAAAGAAAACAATAAGCAAAACTGTGGTTAAGGTAGAAATATTACAAGCAATTTGGTGAAAGAAGTTCAAAATGAGCTGGAAGGAGTCTATCAACTGGAGCAAATGGAGCATTGTGTGGTCCTGGTGGCAAGGGGAACCTGAGGAATATCCATAACAACATGTGGAAGGGGAACATGAGAGCATCCACCAGAGCTGCAGATCTTTCAGGGCCTCACATCCTAACATCTTTCCTGGCCATGCCAATGAGAGGTGCAACCCCTAGCTACAGAAGTCTGTCATTACAGTCAGAAGCACCAAAGTAATGAATCCAGATGCTCCTTAAATTTGGGCATGAGTGGGGAGAAAATGACTTGGACTATATTTTAAGTCAGGTGGAAATTCCATGTTTGATCCCACAGTGACAAAGGCCAGGAGGGTCTCTGTACTGCATCTGCATTTATAAACCACTCCATGCTAATTTTGTTATATTCTTCACAGTAAAAACTTTACTGAGTATTATGGTGGAGGTGGTCTAATGCAAGATCACAAATCCAAATGTTTGTATCAGATCACTTCAGACTTTATGAAACCCTGAAATGTCTTCCTGGTTGTGAACCAGTTTGAACCTTGGAGAAGGCTTGCATAGGACTTGAATTTAAATTTAAGTTTAATCTGATTTTATACTATTGAAACCTCCACCATCCCCCAAATCTGATAGACTTGCATGCATACATATCCTCTTCCACTTGGTGGCCATTCCCTTACTGAGGATGTGTTGCAGGCTGTTTGCTGCCTTATTTTCAGCTTAATGTACGAACAGGTTCCTTTCTCATATAGGTGAGGTTTACTATATAACTGAGTTGTCTGTGACAGCAAGCCCTGTGTGAGTGCAGGCTGATGGAGTTGCAAAGTGCTAATCACATAAAGACAGCATTCCCTTGTCATCATGTGGGTTTATTTATATTCCCCCCCCCCCCTCTGATTTCCAGACCAGAACCCTGAAGAGCTTTAGCCCTGTGTGAATTATATAATTGTGCTGCTGCAGGCCATGTGACTGGCTGCCTGAGTAATTCACTGCAGAAGGAGACAAACTGCATATTAAAAGTTCAACAGTGTTTAAAACACAAACGTGCAATGGTAGCATACTGTACCCATGCCCCTTTGTCTGAAATCTATTATTACTGCCGCAGCCCTGTGGAGGCTTGATTTATGGTACCGAGCTCTGTGATTTGAGGGGAAGAGCATGGGTGGGGAGGGAAGGCTAACTGGAGCATTGGCTTGTTTCTTTTCCCCTACAACAACACTCTGTCTCCAAAAGTGGTTTCATCTAAAGTTTATCAGAGCAAATGGCTACTTGGAGACCTCAGCATGGAGCGGGGAGTCACTGCCTCATGGAGGTAAACAGCAGTCACAGTGTCCCACATCAGCTGGGAGCCTAACTTTGTTCTCACCATTCTGCAGTGGTGTAGGACAGCGGGAGAAGCAGGGAGAATCTGTCATAAAGCATGCAGGGATCCACTAAAGACCCTCTTTATAGGTAATATATGGGAAGCAGGGGTAAGGGCCAGATTAAATGTTCCCATTTTACAAAAAGCCTTGTGCTGTTTTCAGGACAGTTAATTGCATTGTTTGTTCTGACCTCTGTATCTTCCTTTCATATGGGAGCTGGTAAGTTGTTTTTTGACTGTCTGAGGCTGGAGGAGAAGGGGCTGTCTGGCACTGCAAGGCTGGATGGCTGTGCATAGAGTGTGTGTGTTTCCAGAGCACAAGACTTAAGGAGGCTGTTGCTCAGCTTCAGAAAGCACAGCTGTTGCAGAGCAAGCGAAGGAGTGTGGACACAGCCTTGTGATCTCTATCAGGTAGGCAAATGAACAAACCATGTGCTTGTTCCTGACTAGTCTTATTTCTTGCAATGGCAGTATTATTAGCAGATAGCATTTTGGCTCACAAAGTCCTAATTTCTGCTTGTGGCAGTCGGATGTGGGTGATGATAGCAGCTGGGTGTGTTTGCCCAGAAGCCGGTATGAATGAATGAGATCAATAGCTGTGCTAAAAATCACTGAGCCATCTGGGATTTACAGATAGAGGATTGACTTGCAAATTCCACTGCAACTGAGATCTGCAGTAACTGCTAAATAGCAACACACATGATGGAGATGCCATAGAAAGTTAGCCAGAATACCTGAAACTACACGGTGGTACTTTTCTCAGCCTTCTTTTGCAGAGAAGCTTGGGAAAGGGTGAGAAAATGCTGAGGCAGGGGGAAATGATGTTCTGCTGCTGATTTTTTAATTTTTTTTAGTCATGTTGTTGACATATGATTTTGAACCTAGTGCAGGAAGATAGACAATATAGATGCATTTTACGTGTGCCTGGTGACTACCAAAACCAGTCTCTTTACATCTGCATGCAAATTGGAGAAGCATGTGGCCAAGGGGATGTGGGGGAGAGCACAGGCAGGGAGAGGAGAAAAGCCTTGTTTGGAAAAACGGCAGAGAATGCACTGGGAAATAGAGTTTGGATTTCAAGTCCATTTTATGCTTATTCTGTGCTCTGTGATTATGCAGACCTACAGCGTCTATGAAACTGTAAAAAGGAGCTAGGGACAAACTTACATCTGAGAGTACAGACAAAGTTCAGAAACAGTCTTTTACTGCGGTAAAGAAGGCAGTGCTTTCACAACAGACTGGTCATCTCTGTGATAGCTTCCATCACAGATTTTAAGTATGGAATTAGTCTTCCATTCTCTCTCAGTGATAAACAGTGATATTTGCCTGTTCTACTTCACATGAAGAAACAGCGGCATAGGAAAGTTATAAGATGTCACATGGGTTTCTGGGTCAAGCTGTTCTAAAACAGCTGGGAATGGAGAGGCTGGTTGCTGACGTAGGATGCCATGTTTATAAACCTATGTAATGGATAGGTAAATATATACGTGTTCATGGTAAGGAGCAAAGTAGGTATTCTGCTCTATGTGCTTCTTTGTTGTGGATAAATACAGATGTTGAAACTCAGATATTCATAACAATGCGGGACATCCAATTACTAAAATAGTGGCATTTGGAGTCTGGAAAGACTAAACTTAACCAACATCAAAGAAGTAATTTGGAAAAGAACTGGAAATGCAAAACAAATTGGCCAGTGTTTTACCCACTAACTCACTCCATCAAAGCAAAATAACAGCTTTCCTCTTTTAATTTTTTCTTTATTTTCCTTGCAGGTCACGACCTAACCTTATGTTAGCTTGGATAGTTACATTTCCCTTCTGTGCTCTTCTAGCTTGTATTTTAGATGGTGGTATCTAGTATTTGTTTTATTAAGCTGCTGTGTAGGTATCTTCTACTTCACAGGGAGGAAGATTTTGGTGGTGGGTGATGTCGTCGCTGAACAACATATAAGCTAGTTTGTAAATAGACTTAGGAACACAAAATAGTATGTGGAACATGATTGTTAGTCCTCCATAATAACAGTGTTGTTCACAGTGCTGTGTATTTGGAGGTTTGTCAGGGTTTGCACTACTTGCTAGATCTTTTCCCTGATTTTTTTTTTCTTCGTGGAGATATTCACAGTAAAAAGGCTTCAGCCAAAACTTCACTAAGTAGGAGGCATCTTTTGTATCTGTAGCTGTCACTGCATTGCATAACAGATGTAGTGGTGATGTGACCCAACCCTGCTGCCCTTACTAATGTATGTATTAGCAGAGCTACACTCGCTGCACTACTGTTCCTGAGAAGCAGAGCTGGGCCTTGAAAGCTCTTTTCTCTTATTCTGAGTCCGCAACCCTGTTTTTTCTGGTCCCAAAATATAGACTGTGGTCAGTTGAAACTGAGAAGCAGTTTGTCTTTTCTTTTGTTTTTGTCTTCTTGAGATGCAGCTAACATTGCTTTTCCTGTGACCTACACCACTGAATGGCATCACTCTGTAGGGAAGTCTCCTCAGGAAGATAGTTACAGATATATTTATCACTTGGTTAATGCCATTGCTTAGTGAAGTTACGTGGGCCATCTGTGTAATCAAATGTGTTCATAGCTATCAAGGAAGCTCTTCAAATAGGCCTACAGGTAGCTAGCAGCATATCACTATAGTATCTTTTGAAGAAGAAAAAAGAATAATTTGACTTTCTCCTTACAGAATCTTTGTTATACTCCTCACCCCAGGAGCTCAGATCAGGATTTGAATGATCTGATATTACTTTCAGCATAGTCGTTCTTATTTCCAAGTATTACCTCCACTGAAGGCAGTAAGAGTTAGGAGCTGATAGCTAGGGAAGCATTGACCCATTGATTTTCTTAAATGGTAGTCAGTCTAACTGAAGATGAGAATCCCTCTGAAGGAACTGTCACTCTTTGTTGGAGAAATGATGTGCAAATGAGAACTTTTCCAAGGAAACTGTGCTAGGTGACAAAAGAAGGGAGCAGTCTAATGCAATCTTGTATATGTTAATTAGTAGAACAATTCTGACCCAACAGGGGAGTTAGGGTATGATGAAGTAGATTGAGAAACAAAATAGAACTTACTAATTTTTGCCTGGAACTTGAAGCAATAGACCATGATAAGTATGTGAGTAAAGTCAAAATTCTTTGATCTTTTTAATCCTATCACTGTTAGATAGTAGAACAGAGGGTGTCTTCAGAGTTTTTGACAGCCTATCAAGCTGGCAGAGGGACAAATATGCTTGTCAGAAAGTTTGTGGTTTAGTAGTAACCTGAAAGGAAAGGAAAAGAAAAAAATCCATGCAGGATTATAGTTTTATAATAGAGGAGCCACCAAATCTACCTGCAGGTGAAGAACGAAGCTAACTGTAGCTGTGAGTCTGACCAGCACTTCAGTATTTCTGCCTCTGAATTATTCTTGTTTCACCTAGTCTTGGTCTTATTTAAGAAATATATATAAGATATATGTATATATAAGAAATACAAGATATATATATATATATATAAGAAATATATAAGAAATAACAACATATACCTGGTTTTCTAATTCTCTTAACTGATTATCAGAGATCACCATAGATCCACAATGCTGTTGACAATTTAATAGAATGATAAAAACTTTTTTGAGTACACCTATGGTGAGAAAGAACTCTTCTTGCAGAACGGGAGAACATTTTTTGTCTGTTGTTTAATGTTTGTTTCCCCTGTCCCAGGACAGATGCAAAGAAACAGAGAGATGAGGGGAAGCTGACAGTATGGAAGAAGTAGTATTTTTACTTGAAAATAATTCTTGTCTCACTTTGAGTTATTTCAGGACAGTGAAATAGGAATAGGAATAGGAATAAAAGACACATTTGATTGCCCAGACTTTATTCTGTATCAAAACAAAATGGAACATTACTCTCAAATTTTTCATGTTGTTTTTCTGAATCTAATTTTTCAGGGATGTTCAGCTTGAGTTAAACAACTTTTCCCAGAATTATTTTCCAACATAGCAAAATGGATTTTTGAGTAAACCAACACTGCTTAGCATTACAGAATATTTGAGATTTGAAGGGACTTCAGGTTGCTCAATGCCAGGTTGCTCAATTTAATGGTTTAATGTTAAAATTACGTTCCATTGTGCTGCTTTAGCAGCTTAGTGTGAAAGTAAGAAATGATTTAACTTTGGAAAATTTAGATTGTTAGTTTTTAAAGCTGTAGAAAAGATTTGGGAGATTCGCTGTAAAGAGGGACTGTATGCAAACACTTTTTTTTCCTGTTGTTTTTTGTTTGTGTGTTTTTAACTTCTGCAGTGGGAAGCTGAGTTTTGCTGAGCACTGCGAAGAAAAGCTTTCCTAGAAAATTGTTATATTTCAGAAAACACATTACCTTTTCAGATGTAATGGCAGAGAGGACTACAAGCCTTGTTTTCTGTGATGTGCGTTTGCCCTATGGCTCTTATCTGACTGTTCAAGTGTGAATTTATACCAAAACGTTTTGAAGCATGGAGATTCATCTTTTTCATTTCAATTGTTTGTATACACTGATAAATGTAGTGGGAAAACAGTTTCAAAAAACAAAAACAAAACATCTTCAATGTCCTGCTGGAAAATGGTCATCTGGAGGATCCCTCAGAGTCTTCATGTGTTTGACATCAAGTCAGAGCCTTTCCAAGAATGACATGGATCTGCTTTAGGAGTCAGTGGAGTTAGACAGAGATGAATCTCTCTCCTTGCACCTTTCCCACCTTTTGCTTAATGTGGTGCAATGAACTAAAACTTGAGACTTGTAGAGAACCATTCCCACTAATAGAAATGTGCGCAAATTAATCAGGCTGTGGTGCCTAACATTAAATCTTGCTTATTATAAATGACTGTTATGTCATGTTAATGAGATTTCTTTCAGTTTTACTGCCTGCATAGTGCTGATCCAGACAGCCAAGAGTTTTAGTACTATTTTATGCTCAACTATGCCTTACTGTCTTTTATTTTTTGTGGGAAAGGACGGGGGGAGAGTACATGACTTCTCTGTTGAATTTTAACTGTAGTAAAAGTATCTGAAACAAGTGAATAGGAAAAGAAAGCTGTGTGTTTAGGCATATAAGACTTCTGAGCATATTTTTTTTATTATTTAAAACAAACAAAAAACAGATCCAAATGATATAACTAGCTGAATGTACTTTCTCCAGTTCATGAAGACCAAGCGGATCTACTCACTGGAGACCTGACCCAGATCACAGTTGCATTGCCTGGGGAAAGCTTCAGGTCTTGAAATGAGCACAGTAGGATGCTGGAGGGATCATTAGCATTGAGAAGCCAGTTGATTCTGCTGCTGCTCCCAAGCTGTGGCCACCGTTAGTTTGAAGTTACCTGTTTTGCTCAAGTTTTTCATGGACTTAATCTAACTGCTCACTTCAGAGGGAGAAAATGACCTGGGGAGGATTCATCTGTACAGACATGGTGAGGTGAGGGTAGTTCAGCATGAAAGAAGCTGTCCCTTTCACAAACCGTCTAGATGCAGTAGCTCCAAGTCCCAAGTATGTATCATAAGTAGCAGGACTGACTAACCTCAGCTTGAGAAACGTCCGTTAAGCCTGAGGTGGTAGTTTTCCTCCATCTGCCAAGAGAGGAAGCCATCTGCAGAGATAAATAAATGGTGGCATCCTTATCAGTTGTTTACAGATGCCTTAAATAGCAGAAGCAGTTATATGCCATGGTGTTTAAAAGTGGTTTGCTCTTTTTTTCTCCCTAAAATGAATAAATAAATAAGAATCAAGAAAATTAACCCCTTCTTTCACCAACGTGGATTAGGCCCTAAAAGGCCTACCTCAGTGAACTGGCAGGCTGTATGCTAACCCTAGTTAGGACAGGGCTGTGTACCTCTCTCACACGAGTTGCAGAGAGCCTTGGTTTGCAGGAGAAGTGATTACTTGGCAGTCAGCCCTGTGTGTGTTCATCTTTCTATTTCTGATGCGTGACTTGTCAGAAGCACAGTATTTTTTAAGCTATTAGATTGATCTGTTATTTTCAGGTCTTTGTGGCTTATGCGTCATATTGGAGTGTCTTTGACCTGTTTTATATCTGAGCTTTCTTGCTTACAAATTGCTTTTCCCTGAAGAAGTTGTTGGTATAATTGCTGCACTTGAAACCATGCTTCTGTCATTTACATGACTGTGTCCCCAACAAAGTCCACAGCTTAATTTCAGGGTTTGTATTTGGTGAGGAGATTAAAATTGGTGGGTTTTAGGCTTCCGTTGCCCAAATAATCGGTGTTTTGTTTGTCAGTGTGGTCAGCTGAACACATTGGGGCCTGCCTTTTAGAAAATCCTCATCCCCTTGCTTTTGAAAATCTTTTGTGTGGTTCAGGTTGGGTTAGTCATAGTTGTTAGTCATTTTTGAAAATGTAGGCCTTTAGATTTGCCTTTGTTATTTGTTTTCTTTTTTAAATCATCTTTCTCTGAGACCTCAAGGAAAGGCAAATTAATCATAATCTCGTGAAATTCCATTTAGGAAACATAATTCTTCTGAAGTGTCTATGCAGTTTTTATAGAGAAGCTTTCTTTACATCAAAACGTCAGATTGCAAGTGATAAGAGAGCAAAAAAACAGTATCCATTGAAGAGTGCAACCAAATATTAAGTTTGCATTGGGAACTAGTTTGCAAAGGGAGTTTTTTCTCCTTAAAACAGAAGCATGTTTCTAGAACTTAGGTATATATAGCATCAATGGACAAAAGGTGTGGCTCAGTTTCTCAGGCCAGCTTTCTGCATTGTGTGAACATCCACACTTGTCTAAGAATATAGAACCAGATTCCTCCCAGCACCTGTAGGGTATCATTGGCAAAGCTCTGGAGAAGGTAACTATTTATACCTAATGCTGGCAAATGTATCATCAGTTGAGGGTGGAGTGGTGTTGAGTTCTGCATTGAGTTTGGGCACTGATGGGTGGCAGGGATGTGGTGAGCATGGCTGGCACTTGCAATGTTTGAAGGCTGGAGACAGTTTGTGTGCAGCTTGCTTTCATCCCATTCCCCCAAGCAAGGAGCAGTATAGCTGACAGACATGTCCAGAGGAGGATAATAACATGTCATTACTCAGCCTTGTTTAGGGCTACAGAGGGAGAAATGCTATCTTTATAACTTCCCTAATACATTCCTGATCTTTTTTGTATGCTTGTCATTTTTGAGATGGAGAATGTATGTTCTTTTACCAACGAATGCATTTACCATTTGGGGGTGCCAAAATAGGGCATATTCCCTTCATCTGAATGGAGTAGCTATTCCTTCAGTGAAGGCCCTTGCTCCAGTTAGCCTGAAAAAGGAGAGCCCAAAATACATGTATGCTGCTTCATTTTTATCAGAGAAATGGTGACTGTCAGCTGTAGGTTAACCTTCCAGGAGCGTCCCAGCAGTGCAGGTCTCTGTCTGTTGTAATGAAATACCCAGCTGCCAGAGAAAGAAGGGACTGGGCACCAATTGAAACTCAACAGGAATATTTTCATTGGCTGTACTGAGCAGGATCAACAAGTCTGGAATCACCACTTGAAGCTGAAATTACTTTCTGCTAACACATAATTGAATGCAGACCTGAGCACTCTTGAGAGCATAAAGAACCACAAAAGCTCGAGGTACTAGATGTTGTCAGCTGTTGTGGCAGGCATCAATTTATCAATTGTCTTGATTTAAATGAGTATCTCACACCATGCTAAAAATGTGTTTCTTCAGCAAATCAAAGCTGCTGCATCAAAGTAGGATTCACATAGAGATGCACAAGTTTTAGCTATGCTTAGCAATCTTCCCCACATTTTCCCTGTCCTCTTCTTATTTCACAGGGACAGTCATTAATCTTTGCTAGTAAGTAGCTTTAAAAAACAAGACAAAAAAAGCTAAGGAAACGATCAACACTCCAGTGTTCAAAGTGAAAAGTGGTTACTGCTAGCAGTCATCTTCTTTAAGCCACTTCCAAACATACTGGAGTAAGAGAGCAGTGGATGGCAGTTGCATCACTAGATTTTGTTGATGTACCTCCAAGCACACTTTCTGGGGCTACTTGGCTGGTTAGATGAATATCTGCATGGGGGCAGAGGTATATTTTGAGCATGCTGGGGCTTCAGGTCTCTTTTTGTGAGCAAAGCCTGTATGCGTAAAGGGTAAAGAGGAGCTTGGTGGTGCAGAGCCTCCTCTGAAGGAGCTCAGCAGCAACTGGCACAGCAGATAGGTGTGCTGCTGGTGAGTCATGGGGGGCATGGCCATACACTGCTTACCCCGCTATTGTTTCTGCTTGTCTTTTAAATAAAAGTACTACTTTACATTTTCTGATGTCCTCCACCACGTAATATATTCCCTTTGAAATGTAATGGAAAGTTGCTGCTGTAATTAACTCATTGATTGTTTATAACAATTGCTAATTGTACCTGGCTGGGAAGCAGGGAGGATCTCACTGTCTCTAATGTGACTGGATAATTATGATTTTTTTCTCTTCATATGTTTCTGTAAAACGTGTTCTCTTTGCAGGAGCTTTTATTGCTGGGCAGCTGATGTTCAGTTCCCATGAATGGCAGGTGCAGGCTAGCAGTCAGCCCTAGGGCAGCAAATGGGATGAAGATATTCCAATATTTGCATGTATTTGCATCCAGCCTAGTATGGCAGGAGAGTTTGATTCCACATTAATCTGGGCATTAACTTTATAGTAGTTACTTTGCACCTTTATTGGGAAAAGGAGAGCTGCTGAAGAGCTGACACAATTTTAGGGAGATGTTTTTAGTGTAAGACAAGGCCAACGTGATTTTTGTGAATGAAAGATGATAGTTATCAGACTTCAGTCTGGGGCATCTGCTTTAGGAAAGACCTCAAAGTATTGTGGGTAAAGGAATATATTTTCGAGATGTGCCTGATTTGTTTGTTTGCTTTTGGGGGTAAATGGTCTAGCAGTACAGTCTCATATTCATAAATCTTGAGGCATGGTGGCTGTCTGGGTGTACGGAGCATAGGAGAAATGCTCTTTGGTTGCATTTGTTTCCGTAAGAGGAAGGAGGGGAGGTTGCTTGTACAGTATTTTATAGCCAGGATTTGGTAGTATTGGTTTTTCACCAAGAAAGTTTATTTTCCAAAGATGCCCAGTTTGACTTAGTCAAAAGCAGACAAAATATATTGAATGCTTATTTAAATAATTGTTCAGCAGCTTAATGGGGTAGGAGAACTCCTCCCTCTTCCATTTCATTTCTGGTATAAATAACTACCTTTAAGAATCCTAAGAAGCAAAGAAGATTAATTTCTTTGCCTAGATCTGAACCTAGCCTTATATATTATAAATGTTTGTTTCAGTCCAGCTCAGAGGATGGAAAAAAATATCAGAGGAAGGCATGAATGAATTCTAAAACTTTCTGACCATATACCAGCATTTAAATTCTGTATTTGCATCAAAAAATCAGTGCCACTCACCAGAACTTAAAATTTTAATGTTCTGCCCTGAAAAACTACTTTCAATAGAATGAGAGAGAACAACAAAGGGGGATGTTGTACAGGAGATGGTTTTGCAAAATGGCATTGATTAAGACTGTAATTAAATGGAATCTTAAAGAAATGAAAAGAAGCTCAGCATACACTTAGTTTTTGAAGCTGGATTTACAATGCTCCAGATGTTTTGCTTAGAATAAGCTTCATTGACCTGGAATATTAAAGTGTGCCAGCATACTTACTGGAGCATTGTTAATGCCTGTGGTAGGGTTTGTTTCAGGATCTTTGGTTTGAATTTCAGTGTATTTTGTTTCTGAGCACAGCAAACTGAAGAGAATGATTCTAAAGATTAAAATTATAAAGGTATATCAAGCAGCCAGACACAAAGCTTGCATTGTGACTTTTTCCCATTCTTCTAAGTCATCACAACTGCATAGATTCATTGTTTCCTGAAAACCTATTTTTGTAAGGCTTATATTATCAAAAACCTTTATTTGGACTACCATGTTTGAAGGATGTTTTCACATTCTATAGAAGACCTGTGTCTAATCAGACCTTGTGGTTCCAGGCACCTATTGTAGCCAAAGGTATCCGAAGGCAATGCATGAAACAAATGAAAAATTACAAAAACAAACAAAAAAACAGCAACAGCAATCACTCTGTAATCATTATTTAAATGCTGGTTAAACAGAGTTTTTTGTGTGATCACTGCAAGTATTTTGTTTTATTGCCCATCTTCCCAACCAGTAGACAATTTGAAGTTGATCAGTTACAGAACATCAACCAACACTGATTTAGGCCCTTGGGGCTAAGAGATATTACAGTGTCTCTCATCTCAAATAGTCCCATGCTTCTTCTCAGTTGAGGTGAATGAGCCATGCTTGCAGCACCTCCCAACTCTACTGACACATGGGAGAACCATGCTAAACTTTACAGGTATCTATTATGCACAGGCTAAAAGTATCTATTATGCACAGGCAAAATGTATTTTCTGAGTTGCTTCTGTGAAACAGTTGAGCTTGGTGTTCTAAAGCTGAGTGACCATATTCAATTTCAAAACCTATGAAGAAAAACACAAGTTGTGGATGTTGTCTTTCACTCCTCAGGATCTTCAGGACCATTCCTATTTTCCCTATTATTTTCCCAAAATCTAGTGTTCTCTTTGTAATTGTTTATCCCTGGATGATACTTCATCTTCTAAAACCTAGCATCACCACCTCTGCAACTGGACATCTGCATGCCTTTGGTGATCCTGGGGCTATGCATTAGAAATCTTGGTGTTTGTTCAAGGGTCCCAGTGTTATCATTACTGTGCAGCAGAAATGCTTAGAGCCAAATATGACATCAGACCAAATGTAAAGATAATAGATTTTTTCCATCCATAGGCTTTTAACATCAGAACAAAACATCAGAAAGATAAGGTAGCAGAACACAGCAGTATTTTTGAGGTATAGAAGTTCCTTGACTGTGATTTGACGTCCCAGCTAGCTTCTAACTTTTTTTCACCAATCGAGTTTTCCTGTGCTCTGTTGTCCAAAATGCCTGCTTCTCTCTGTTCTCCTCAGAGGATGGGGAGAAAAGGTAGGAAGAAATGAAGGAAAAGAGATCACTTCCTGTGCCACCCAAAGCTATACTCTTTGTTTCTACTTCATCCTCCTTACAAAACTGTGCCTCTTTCTAGCCATTGGGACATTTCCTTCTACCTCCTCCATGAGATGCTTTGATTAATGTTACTTAGTCACACCTGAATTAGCACATTCCTGCCTTGGAGACCAAGTTTCTCATTTACAAGTCCTGAAAACCTGCTCCTGAAGTCCATGCTTCAAACTTCTTATAATTGTAAGTACTTTCTCTTCGGGTGAATTGTCAAAACACAAAATCTAATAGTATGGACTGCGCAAACTAGAATACACAACTGAAGACTGAGTAGCATCCCACCTGCTCCCCTCTGCACTGTTAGTTTTGTGGTAATCATTTTGAGACCCAAGGAAATCCAGTTTGGAAAGTCCCATTATTGAACACGATTATACTGCTGCAAGTGCCTCATTGGGTCTCATTGCACAGACTCAAAGAAGAGCATGAAGCAGAGAAACATTGCTTAGATTAAGCACTGCGGTGCATGTTTTTTTAAGTCACTGAGAGGTCAGTGGCAATATCAATTGATTTCATCACAATAACCACATTGATTTGTCAGGTCACTGCCATTCTTCTAGGGTCTCTCTGTGTTAGTTCCTTATCTCTTGACTGTTTTATCTTCTTTCATCTACTAAGCTCAACTGGTTTTTCTAGCTTGAATTTATCCTCCAATTCTCCTACCTGTGTTTGGCCCCTTAACCAAGTCTCCATTCTGC
Organism: Oxyura jamaicensis; assembly: GCF_011077185.1. NCBI lineage: Eukaryota > Metazoa > Chordata > Aves > Anseriformes > Anatidae > Oxyura > Oxyura jamaicensis. Next base: position 64,089,975 of record NC_048894.1, on the reverse strand, counting down.
ACTACCACTAACCTCTTCTTTTCTCATGGACTTTCATTTACTGTTCCCAAAACACAAAAAATATAGGACTCATAATTCTGAGTTGCTGAAAATTTCTGGTAAGGAGCTGAACTACAAGTTGTGACTTGCAAATCCCAGGGCTTCTATGATATTAAGCCAGCAGAAGAGGCCGTTGTCTGGTGTGTGAAGATAATGTGTATAGCTCTTGTTAGTGAGCCAGAAGCTGCTGCCTTTCCTTGATAACACCTTATCTTTCTCACTGGGGTGAGGGAGAGGAGGGGGATGTTGTGGAAACTCTTGAAGATGGGGGCTAGTAAAGGGCACCTTATGTTTGCTTCTTTATGTAGACTGCAGTTATGCCTCTGACATGCATTGTGCAATTTCTAAGTGGCCAGACAGGAAGAACTGCCTTGTAATTTAATGTGGATTCAAGTAAAGCTCTGGCACGATTTCAGTAAGACACTGGACAAGCTATGCCTCTTTTTCTTTGTCATACTCACCAACTGCATTAAGTTTAACAAAAGCAAGTGCCAGGTCCTGCAGCTGGGATGGGGCAACCCTGGCCGTACATACAGACTGGCCAACGAGATGCTGGTGAGCAGCCCCACAGAGAGAGATCTGGGCATGGGGTTGACAGCAAGTTGAATATGAGCCAGCAGTGTGCCCTGGCAGCCAGGAGGACCAACTGTATCCTGGGATGCATCAAGCATGGCATTGCTAGTCGGTGGAGGGAGGTGATCATACCGCTCTACTCTGCGCTGGTGCGGCCTCACCTTGAGTACTATGTGCAGTTCTGGGCACCACAGTACAAAAAGGACATTCAATTGTTGGAGAGTGTCCAGAGGAGGGCGACGAAGATGGTGAAGGACCTGGAGGGAATGACATATGAAGAGCAGCTGAGGTCACTGGGCCTGTTCAGCCTAGAGAAGAGAAGGCTAAGGGGGGACCTCATTGCAGTCCACAACTTCCTCGCAAGGGGGAGTGGAGAGGCGGGTGACCTATTCTCCATAAACACCAGTGATAGGACCTGCAAGAACGGTGTTAAGCTGAGGCAGGGGAAGTTTAGACTGGATATTAGGAAGAGGTTCTTCGCCGGTTGCACACTGGAACAGGCTCCCCAGTGAAGTAGTCACTTCACCGAGCCTGTCTCAATTTAAGAAGAGATTGGACTGTGCACTAAGTCACATGGTCTAAATTTTTGTGTAGACCTGTGCGGTGCGAGGAGTTGGACTTGATGATCCTTATGGGTTCCTTCCAATTTGGGATATTCTATGATTCTATGATTCTTTGCCTCAGTCTTTACCAGCAAGACTAGTTGTTATCTGGATACCCAGTTCCCTTAGCTGGTGGAAGGGGGTGGAGAGCAGGATGTGACCTTCACAATCCATGAGGAAATGGTTGGCGACCTGCTACAGCATTTGGATGTACACAAGTACGAGCTGGCTAAGCCACTTTCCATCGTTTATCAACAGTCCAGGCTATCGAGGGAGGTCCCAGTCGACTGGCAGCTAGTAAATGTGACGCCAACTACAGGAAGGGCTGGAAGGTTGACCTGGGAAACTATAGGCCTGTTAGTCTAACCTGATGAGCTGAGGTCAACTGTATGCAGTTCAACAACGCCAAGTGCCAGGTCCTGCACCTGGGGCACAACAACTGCAAGCAACGCTACATGCTGGGAGATGGGTGGTTAGAAAGCTGCCTGGCAGAGAAGGACCTGGGAGTATTGGTCGATGGTCGGCTGAATATGAGCCAGCAGTGTGCTCAGGTGGCCAAGAAGACCAACAGTGTCCTGGCTTGGATCAGAAACAGTGTGGCCAGCACGACTAGGGAAGTGATTGTCCCCCTATACTCGGCTCTGGTGAGGCTGCACCTCGAGTACTGTGTTCAGTTTTGGGCCCCTCGCTACAAGAAGGACATCGAGATGCTCGAGCGCATCCAGAGAAGGGCAGTGAGGCTGGTGAGGGGTCTGGAGAACAACTCTTATGAGGAGCTGCTGAGGGAGCTGGGATTGTTCAGCCTGCAGAAGAGAAGGCTCAGGGGTGATCTTACCGTACTCCACAGGTACCTTAGAGGAGGCTGTAGCGAGGTGAGAGTTGGTCTATTCTCCCACATGCCTGGTGAGAAGACGAGGGGGAATGGGCTAAAGTTGCGCCAGGGGAGGTTTAGGTTGGATATTAAGAAGAAGTTCTTTACAGAAAGCGTTGTTAGGCATTAGAATGGGCTGCCCAGGGAAGTGGTTGAGTCACCATCCCTGGAGGTCTTTAAAAGATGTTTAGATGCAGAGCTTAGTGATATGGTTTAGTGGAGGACTTGTTAGTGTTGGGTCATAGTTCGGACTAGGTGATCTTGGAGGTCTTTTCCAACCTAAATGATTCTGTGAAAGCCAAAGGGTTTCTCTGGAGAAAACTTTGTGAACTGTGTGTATCCTCATGAGCACAACTCACCTATAACAAAAGGCTATAGGATGGTCAAATCCCATTAAAATATCTCAGCTGAGTGTCTTAAAGTTGTTATCCAGGCTAGCGAGAGCCTGGTTGCTTTGCAGCTGCAGAATGCAGGAATACATAGCACAACAAGTTTCTTCGTAAGCTACAGCTTGGTAATCAGTAGACACTCTTGTTAGCTAGACTGCTTGTGGTTGTTAGCACAAAGGTGTACAAGTCTGAGGAAGATATTATTGACTGAGACTGAGTGTTTTAGAATCAGGGAATAATTTAGGTTAGATGGAAGCTATGGAGCTTACAGCAGGTCTAAGTAGATCAGATTGCTTGGGGACTTGTACACCCCAGTCTTGAAAAACTCCAGAGATGGAAATTTCACAACCTTCCTGGGCAACTCGGTCTTACTATTGGAGATGAGTAAGTAGCCTTAATCTTCTGTGGGGAGACAAAAATATCTTTTTATTCAGAAGTGGCTGCCTCTACACAAGCCTCACAAGAGAATGCAAACTGTGCATTCTCTCCTGGATTTTCTCTCAGCATGGTCTATAAATACTGCTCATGAATAATAAAAGTACTTAGTTGTTCATAGTGATGAAAGGGGCATAGATGTGTTTGGCCTCTTTTATTTATAAATTTTCAGTCATAATCTGTAAACTGATTGAAAGCTTCCATCTGATAGTGGCCTCCTCGTGATGCACCTAAAGTCTTAGCAGAGACTTGATGCTGGAATGCTTTAAGCTCAGAGGATTATTGCACTTAGAGGAAACATGAAGGAAAAGGTCAAAAAGTCTGCTGAAATGTTTACTCAGAGTACATTGTATACTGCAGTCCTGAGGTCTGCTGGGGTGGCTTGGAACTTTTGTAATACAAAGGAACAAAAAAGATCTGCAGTGGGTATTACACTATTTTTCTGCATTTCTTCCACTGTGCAGACTTTCTACTTTGTCCTTCCACTGTACATTCTACTCTCCTGTTCAAGCTAGTACTAAAACCGAAATCCTGCTTTTTGTGCTACCTACACCTTTATCTCCTGGAGGCTTAAGCTTCAGCAGATAGGCATTATGATATATGATAGGCATTACGATATGGAGTAGTTGGATCAGTAAAACCTCAGAAAATAAAAATATAAAAACTCACACCAAAAAAAAACACAACACATTAGGACTAAGTTCTTATGAATAATTTGCATACATGATGGCTAAGATTTCAAAGAGTAGCATAGGTAGTAATGCACTATGACAGTACTTCATTGAGAAAGTTGATTTAGATTTGAGCCAACATAGCATGCAAACTGCATGCTCTTCCTAGGAATTTAATGTCTTTTTTTTTTTTTTCTGTTAGTATTTCCTTCTGTTCTAAAAGATCCTGAAAAAAAAATAGTAAAATCCAAACTGAATCTTTAAGCTTTATAATTATCCAACAAGCAGATGGTAAAAGCTCTGCAAATTGCACTTAAAAATATGTTCTAGAATTTCAGCAAGAACTGATTATGCAGTTCTTTCTTTGCATCCTTTAGCACACTCCAGCTTCTTTTGTTGACTGCTATTGAAGGTTTTAAAGAGGCAAACAATATTTAATATGGCCTTTTTCCAGAAAAATGTGTTGAAGGCACATATATTGGCTGTTGTTACTGTCGAGACTAGCCTGGTTATATTAAACTCTGGGGACAGCGAGGGAATGGTGGCATGCAAAGCCAAACTTTTCCCTCTGTGTGTTATGCTTCCTACCAATCTAAATCTATAGTGAAAGTACAAGCAGCAACTAAGTGAGAGGGGTCTGACAGCGAAAATGACTGGGCCATGCAATAAAGATAGTAGGGGGCTAAAATGAGGAGAGGACGAATCCTTTTCTGTTGCTGTTTAGAGAAAGTGAAAGGTTCCTCATGCTCATTTCTGTGCTGTTCAGAGGAGTCTGTGTTTATGCTGAAGGAGGAAAAGACTGAAAAAGATGCTTATTATATTGTAGGAGGCTTCTTGCTTTATTTCAGTACCGTGAGCTGCTAAGCTCACTGGGAGATATGTATAGAAACTGCATGCTATTCCTAGGGATTTGTTGTCTTTTTTTTTTTTTTCCTAATTTGAGAAACATGTGAGAGCTTATTCAAGTGAGAAGATTTGATAGTGTGTGCTGCTGTCAGGCCCAGTGGAGGCAGATGTTTATGAAAGCTTCCACCTACTGCTTTGCCAGCATGCCTTAATCTTCCTTTGCAGCCACTTGGGTATTCCAGGTTTCTGCACTGCTCGCATGTAATTACAAAGTGCTTTTTGGTGGTGGGGAAGCCTCTGAAGGCTGGGAGGGTCTGCCAGTTCAAAGGCACCCTGAAAGCTTGAGTGTCTATTCACAGCTTGTCTAATCTCCCTTTTCCTCCTCCTTCCCTTTATCGGCTTTCTCTTCATGCTGAATGCTGCCTCCACTCACCTCCTGAATGTCTGCCTGCTTGCCTACTCATCTGAATTTCCTGTCACTTGTACCTCTGTTACACCTTGCAAACAGTTAGCTTGCTGCTTCAGCTCAGCCTCTTGTTCTTCGTCTGAGCTTGCTCAGGGTTTGACTCTACTGGACTTGCTTTCTGTCTTTCCCTACACTTACATCTTCCAAAGGTTTTACATTTTACAATTTTCTGAGATCCCCTCAAACACAACTGCCCTGCAAACCAGAGGATCCATCATGAGCAGTTGAACTGAGATGAAAGCTCTTTAGTTCTGTGTGACTGACCTCGTGACCTGCAAGAGACATGGCAGGTTCCAGGCTATCAGCCTAGAAAGTTTGGCAAGAGTATAGAACTATGTTAGAACAAGTGAGATTTTGGGGGCAAAATCTGCAAAACTTACTTGTCATTTAACCTCTTTTTTGTGTATGTGAAAGTATTCCCTAAATGAGTGTATTCCATGCACAGTCATTTCCCCTGACCTTCAAATAAACTGTTCTGAACTACAAGCAACAGACTTAATATGAGTCATTTATAAAAGCAAAAAATCCAGTCATCCCTTTTATATTCTGATCTTAACTTTGTCCATTGTAGGCTGGTGATCTCAGTGGCCAGTAGAGAGTTTCTGAGATAATAACTGTCCATTTAATTGCTTTGAAATAAGTCTTTTGGTCTGTCTAGCAATTTCAAGCCACACTCTTACTTTTTCTGGATAAGTTACTTCACCAAAGATATCTGCAATCTGATCATTCTCCATAATTTGGACATGAGAAGTGACAATAAAAATACAGATTATCAGCAGGGAATGTTAGTCTGTGTATGCATTTTGGGAAGCCATGCTTCTCACTATCATCAAGAATTAATTTGATTAGTCATGTGGACAGAAGCGTGGGGGCAATTTGTGCTGAGAGCAATGTTTGTACAAGCTGATTGACTTCATTACAATTGCCTGTGATGTAAAGTTCAGTTTGACCTATTTTCTTAAATGTTCCTTAAAGCCAGATGACTTAAACCTTTCTGAAGACAGGGCAGACAGAGCACTGCTCAGTCCTTGAATGCCTGTGACAAGGAATTGAACATGTTAAACTTCTGGGATTTTGTGGTATTCATGTCTATCCAACACACTGTAAAAGGGATGGAGTTTCAGGATATGCCAACTCTCAGATCCAGAAAGACTGAGGTTTTCTCAGGTGCCTCAAGTTGATCACCAAAGATTTTAGGTACTAGCAATTGCAAGTAATTATTTTTTTTTTTTTCTCAGCAGTTTCTTCTACTTCCATCTTGAGCTGTGTACAATTCTGGAGAAAATAGTAAGAAAACTAGAGCGGTGTTCTGCTTTATATGCTGTCTTTGCATTCAAGAGTCTCCAGTCTGGCAGTTCCAACTCGTCAGTTTGTTACACATCAGAAGCTTGATTGGATCCACAGTTTCAAGTTTCTTCTCCGCTTGTTGAAAATTCAGGGCTTCTGCTGTATTTTCTGTTACTTTAAGCAAAACATTTGATTTTGTTAACATTAGTATTCTTGTTCTGAAACAATTGTAATACAAGTCTCAGGAATCCTCCTATTGTCCTGTTTGCTTTGTTTTGTTCAGCTGTAGCTTTACTTACAGCCAACAAAATGAATGTGCCTTATTTCTGTATCCATAGGAAGAGGTATAAAACGAACTCATGATGTGGGAGCAGTTCTGCCTGTTTGGCACCTAGAGCTGGCCATTTCTTGCCTTCATTTACTCCAAAGGCTTTGAATACTCCTCTGGACCCTCTCCTTCCCATTTTCATTGCTAGGAGCATTTCTGACAATTTCACATCCAGTTTTTCCCCCGGGGGCTTGCTAGATGCACACACACGTGTTCTGCCTTCTCCCTTTGCTGAGCTTTTTTTAGTGTGCTGTGGGGGAGCATAACCTTGTGAGGAATGATAGTTGCAGCCACGTACCTGACTGCAGGTTTATTTCTGTGGTGGTTGTGTTTTGTTGTTGTTTTTTTAAATACTTTTTCTGCACCTATATATAAGACAGTTCTGGTTTTGATGGGAGGAAAGCAGAAGGTGCAGAACTATTTATTTATGAGCAGAAGGAAAAAGGTATTTTGGGGATGGGAGGAGTGAAAATCCACAGTGTGTATTGGACTTTGTATTCTTTGAGTGTCAAGCAGGGAATAACTAGCTAGGAATTTGCTGCATGTTTTATGTCTCCAAGTCACCAGTGCTATTGCGTTTTGGTGTATGCTTTGATGTACAACTATGTGAACTGCTGGACTGGCCAGGCACAACTTGATTAGGATGTCACCTTGGTTTCAGTCTTATAATTGACACCTACTGAGGTGTTTGGAACTGCTTTTTTATTGACTTTGAGATTGTACATAGATGTAAACTGAGGGTGCAGGAGTGCTCTTGAGTCCAAATTCTTGCCTCTGCTCTGCCTTATGTCTATTATCAAGGTAAAAGCAGTGTATCTGTCCATTCTTCTGGAGAGCCAGTTGTACATGACCTGCAAAGTGCTGCAAACAGGTCACTAAAACCCCAGGGCATGCCATGTCTAAATCAGACACAAAAATGCAGGCTGGATTTCCTATGGTGGGAGCTAATGACCTTGATAGGACTGTAGTGACTGTTGGCTCTGGTGCTGGTACTTGCAGTGACTTTGCTAGAGAAAAAACTTCTCCTGTAATTTCAGAATGAAGATTGTCTCTTCCTTTGAGTATCATCTCATGTGAATGATTGCTTGCCAGCAGTTTTACAGATCCAGATTCCACATTGGTTCATTGCTGGTGTTTACCCTTAGCTTCATCAGGCCTTTGTGAATTAATTATGCATATATGTCTGGGGTTTTTGTGTGTTCGCTGTTCAACATTGAAATGGCAGCTCAACAACTTCGCATATGTTGTGCTGGGCATGATGGCATCTTCCTTTCCATCCTTAGAATTCCTATACCATCATCACTGCTTCACACTTGCAGCAAACAGGTGTTCATAAACTCGTGTTTTATGTGTATAACCTTTTCTGTTCATTTTTATCATACCATAGGGCATCACACCGAAATAAAGCAGGGCTTCTCCTCAGTACGGAGAGAGCTCCATCATGGCAAAGTGTGCACAGGATGCGGAGAGCTCCGCATGTAGAGTAAGAATGAGCCATGTGATGCTTCAGCAGTGCTGTTGAATGTGGGAAGGCCAAGGATGGGCACTTTCTTTCCTTTCTTCTCCTTTCAGTTTGTTTTTGTTTGTGCAGAACTCATCACCTGGCTCTCTGGGGCTTGTGACTGTGAGGAATAGCATGGGATTGTTGCTTAAGAATGTGTTTATAGCTGCAGAACTACAAAGGTCATCTTCTATTTTGGCCTGCAGGAGTCTCAGGCTGACTCTCCCTCCTCCCTGCCCTCCCAGTTTTGCTGATGTGCCCTGCAGTAAGCAGAAATGCACAGAAACACTGCCAGCCTAGCACCCTGGAGCCCCCCTCATGGGTCAGATCCTGCTGAACTAACTGCCTGGCAAACAGCCACTGTCAGTGGATCAAATTGTACATATTTTCCTCTTCACTCCAAGCTGATCAGTTTGTTTCAGTGTGTGTAACAGAACATCACATTGTTTGCATTAATCACCAGAGTAGCTGTTAATTAATTTTGTTTTATTTATTTATTTATTTATTTATTTATTTTTGTTTGTTTTTAATTTTCACTGGGATTCATAGTACAGTGGGCAGAGGAAACAGGAAGGAAAGGGAAATATTTAGAAAAAAATGCCAAGTACAGGGGCATCCCTGCAAAAACAACACTGCCTAAATAGATGTGGTGGTTTTACTGTATGGGTTGCTGCAGGGAAAGTTAACTCCATCCCAGCCAGACCCAGTAAAACAGACTGTAAAACAACTGAATCATGGTATTTTGGTTAGAAAGGCTAAACTGCTGAGCAAAAGTGATCATGCCTTTTTAGACTTGCATCTGTCTAGTGTTTTTAAACTGCAGCCACCAGGACAGTGTCAATCTGTTAGCCACAGCTTCTTCAGGGATCCAATATAATGTTCCAAGGCAACCTTTGGACTGCATTGGTGGCAGCGCAAGGGAAATGTGGCTGAGAGGCTTCCTTGTGGTTTCTGATGTCCATTTTATTTATGCTGGGAACAGGAGGGAGCCTGTCCTGCTTGCGGAGAAACCTCTGCATGGTTTAGCTGAGAAGCTTAGGGCAGACTTGACGGGTGCCCTGACTGCCAATGGGGTGTTTGTGCAGTGCCAAAGCTTGGAGAAAGAAGTAACAAAAAGTCTTATTTTCTGAGGTGTGGAAGATGTGGCTTTTGGCTGTTTGGTTCCAGCATCTCTTCTTGCTTTCACAGAAATTGTTTGCAGGCATGATGACCCAAAAAAGACTCTCAGCCAGGAGACACAGAAAGACAAGCTGCAGAAGAAAAGATAGAAAGGCAGGGTGGAGCCTCAAGGATTTTTGCTGCAGATAAGAGTCTATATCTCCATAGTCATCAATTCAAAGGGGGTGCTGCTGTCATCTCTTCTCCATGGTAGTGGCAGTTTCCTTAATGGCAAAGGCTGGGGTGGGAGGAAATGAAGGTGCAAATGGTTTCCCAAGGTTATACAAAAAGTGAATATGGACTGGGAATAGAACTCAAGTTTGTTGATTTACTGTCAAATAACCAACTGTCTGACATCCTCTTCATTGATTTTGGTGTCCACTGTGCAATAAAATTATGCCAGCTTTTGCAGCCACATATTGAAGCAGTGGAAGAGTTGTTATGCTTTTTTTTTTTCTTTTTTTTTTTGACATCTTTAAAAACAAGAGAAAGCAAGTCATTTTCCGTAGAAATACTGTAGTGCTTTCATTTTACATTATTTGTCCTAATACTGATTAGCAGCAGCAGCTTTCACCATAATTACACAGATCATAATTAAACATATTTTTGTTTTATGAACTGTGGCAAATTCAGATTTAAGCTGCTGTAAGGCAGCTCTTGGGAATGAAAGCAATTTGCATGTTATAGCAAAATGCATGTTGCAAGAGACATAGTAGCAGATGGCTTCAGGACTTGTTTGTATTCAAAATACATAGCACCTGCAAGCAAAAATGCACTGGCCTTTCTCCAGGATGATTTCAGGTTTGTATCCACATGGAATCTGTGTTACCCACTGGAGAAGTTGTTTTATTCCCAAACGTCCCCTAACACCTGGGCACCTGCAGTCTCCTGGGATCTGATTGCAAAAGCTCAGTCCATTCCCGTAATGCTCAGTGGTTCTTTCGCTGTATTGTGGACCTGTGAGGCTGGACCAAGTTGCTCAAGAACTTCAGAACTGACCTGTAGGAATAATTACACAGTCTCGCTCCAAACTCTACCTGAGAAGGAAGGTTGCTCCTGTTCCTCTCTATAAGCTGTTTGGGGTTGTGAGATAGTAATGGTGTAACTAAAAATTGCAGGGTTTTGCATATGGAAACTGTTTACAGATCTGAGGTGAATTTGTTTCCTTCTTATTTTGCTATAAGAAGCAGATCTTTGTATTTGAACAGTCTTTATAAGTGTTCCCTCTCCATCATATGCAAATACCTTCAGAGTACCTTGCAAAATGATGTTTTTTTCTTGAAAAATAGAAACTTCTGCATGTCCACTCTTTAGCCAAGGAGCTGAGATGTCAAGTCATTGGAAGTAAGGTCATAGAGAGAGAGACTGCAGAAGACTGATACCTGACCCAGTTTTTCATGCCTTAAGTCCTACCCAGTTCCTTAACTACAAGACCAATTTGCCTTACAAAACCAGCTCTGCTGGTCTGCATCTCTGCTGAATATATCACACTAGTTTCCTTTCCTAAAATAGGAGAGGCACACTACCACACTACTGAAGACAGCATTTCCCAAATTCAGGGCAGTTGACATAGAAATTTGCATTCTTTTCCTGACCCATTTCTCTAATACAGCAGTGCTGGGTGCCTGTAATAGGCAGTACTGTATTCTGAAAAAGTTTAGGAGGTGAATTCTGGCCATGTCTTCTGCTTACCTAATTACTTTCTGAATCACAGCCCAGCTGAAGGTGTTCTCAAAGGCAATGACTAAGTTAGAGGGAAATCCACTGTGAGTGTCTGAATTGCTGTGTGACTGGTAGGGGATCAAATTGTCCTCAGCTTTCTCTTTCCAAACATGTAATGGAGCAAAAACTGTCTCAGTATTGGACATTCAAAGGGACAGCTTCTCAGAGCATGAACTCACAAATACACAAGATGCACTTCTTAGGAATTAATCTGCTTAGGAATCTTAGGAATTAATCCTGAGCAGTTCTGCATTCTCTGTTCTCCTAACACTTATTTGAAACTGGTGAGAATTTTAGATGAGTGACAAATGCAAAATCAAGTCCTTCAGGGCAATACGTAACCTGAGGTGACTTGACTCCATTCAACATGATCCTAAACATAGTGCAACGTGTAGGATGCTTTGCATGGCTTAGGGATTGGCATGATTATACTCAGAACATGCCTCAGCCCATGTTTCAGGAAGATCTAACAGTACCCAGTCTGATTTGTCAACACTCTGGAGAAAAGCGAAGCCTTGCAATTTTTTGCCGTATGTGACATCTTGAAGTTTTGGCTCCCAGTAGTACCAGGTGAGAAGTTGGACCTACCTCAGAATGACGTAGAACAAGTAGGTCAGTGGTTTCATTGTGTGCATCTTCAGTGTGTGTGTATGTGTGCATCTGAGAAAATGGAAAATCATGGCACTGAATCCTTAAGTTTCTGTTCCATCTTTCTTTAGGCAGATGTCTCACTGCCTGTTTCACAGGCAGTTGAAGAGAATCTGGGTCAATTTTTTCCTCTCATTAGAGTAAAATGTGGCAACAATATGTAAAAAGGGCAAAGAACTGTGGGATGAGTTGATTTCTTCCAACAGGGAAGAAGGGCTTTGGCTAAAAATAAGGAGAATGGTGGTGTTCTTTACCATATTTCACCTGCCCCAATTGCACTCTCAGTGCTTAGTGCCTTCCAAACTGATAGCTCGCTGAAGATTTAAAGCAACAATACTCATGTTACTAAATAGCTACCAGAACATCATCTCTACTTCAGGCTTTCCTTCCCAAAGCCTGCAAGAAACTAGGCATCCTCTCCCCTGCTTGCTCCCACTTCCCTGCCCCTGTGTTACAGGCACTTTCCCAAACTGCTGTTTCAGCAGGCTGTGCATCTTGGGCTGTTTGCTGCAAAACTAGATGGCACACTTTGGGGCAGCTGGGCAGCAGGGGATCGGTAGGGCATCTGATCAGAAAATATAATTCCCTTCAGGCTTCAGGAGCCTTGGAAGCACCCAGCTGTGGCTGCAGGCACCCAGGGGCGCTATGATGGATCCTTGGGGCAGCTGTATTTTGAGCAGGAGGCAAAGAAGGGGTGTTCATCCCCCAAACAAACTACCTGAATGAATGCAAACCCTCGGCGCTTCTTGGTGAGCCAATGGTCAGCTTCGGGGAGGGAGAGTCATCCTGCTGTAGAGGGGTTCAAGCTGTCCCTGTGAGCCACACATGGGACAGGACCAGGCAGAGGCACCTCCTCTGCTTTTAAAAAGAAGAGAGCAAGGAGAAAAAGCAGGAATGAAAAGCAGGAAGGGTTTGAGGGAGAGGAACTGGCTGTGCAGGCTGCATGCAGCACCCAGGCCCACCACAGAAGGGGTGAGGGGTGGGGGGGGGTGTCAGCCCTGTGCCAGCCAGCAGGCTGACTCTTTTTCCATATAAAATACTAATTACTCTGGAATAGGCTGCCAACTGAGCTGCAGCATGTCCTGTGAGAAGAACTCTGTGCACCCTCCCAGTAGGTTGCAGCCCAGCTGGGGGCTCTCGGGGCTTTGGGGGGGGCTGCCAGAGCAGGAGGGAGGGAATGGGAGAAGAAGAAGGGGGAGGAGGGAAGTTGCTTGGTGCACGGAGGGCGCGGGAAGATGCTGAGCATCTTCCAGCTGAGCCTGGCTGGATTGGTGGAGGAGCAGGGTCGTGGGGGCAGCCAGGCTAGGGAGAGCTGCTACCTGCTACCGCCCCCCCCCCCCCCCCCCCCCCCCCCCGCCCAGCCCTCCCCTCGATCCTTGTGGTGCGTGTGGCAGATGAACGCCAAGGCGAGGGTGAGCGGATGGCGGATTGCATGCACACCAGGCAGACTGGGATGCTTGCTTTTTCTTCTCCCGGTGGCAGGCAGGGCTCTGTTTCAGACATGAGTGGAGAGAAGAGTAAAAAGAAAGCTTTCTATCTAGTGAGGATGAAGCCACAGAAGGAACCCGCCACTAACAATCTCTCTTTTGTGATACAATGTCACATAAGCAAGGAGATCAAACACATTTGCAGCAACTGCAGTCGCGGGGAGGAAGCCCGTGACGGTGAGTGCTGAGATGCTGTGGGTGTAGAAGTGAGGCAGGAGCGTGTGTGCTGGCATGGGGTGTGCATGCATGTACTCCACTCGGAGGCTGGGATGCTCAGCGTGCTCCTGCACAGATCCCAGGGAAATAGGAAAGGGAGCGCAGGAGGAATGCGCTGGGCATCGATTCAGCATGTCTATCAGAGAGGTGCTGAGGGACAAGTCCCCTAACTTGCCACAGAAGCTTTGTGCTAACAGTTAAGGAATCAACTCTTCCCCTCCCCACCTGGTCCCAAGTTGCTATAGAAATTGCTGTGTGTATTGTGTTTTGTTACCATTCCTGTGAATTTTAGAGTGGAGTTTCTGCCTTGATACATCAACTTTTTATTCGTCGTGCTGCAGTAGAGTTTGCTTAACTCAACTCAGTATTCGGAAGGAGTGGTTTACATGGAATCCAGCTAGTGTGATTTTCACCATGCTGTCAAACACATGGGGAAAGTGTATTTTTATTGGAGTTAATACAGTGTTCTTCATCAGACAACTGTTCTCATCCCTTCCCCCTCTCCTTTTTGGACTGAGCAAAACCTCCTGAGGATATTCTGAGTGACAGTATAATCAATCACAGGTGTTGCTACAGGTAAGTATGTTTTTTATGTTTTTGTGAACGCAAATGTTAGAAGGCAAAAATGACAAATTATTTTTATTATGCCAAAGTCAGCAATTAGGTGGAACTAAGAACTAAAGGAAGCATAAGAGTATTCAGGAAAAAAAAAAAAAAAAAAGCTTCACAAATGTTACCCCACATTCTTGTTCAATGTTGTATTACTTTGTCTTGCTGTGTTCTTTTACGTGTTACTTAGGATTAAAGGCACTTGACTTAGAGCTGCCTACTAACTGATGTAGTAGGTGGATCTCATTTTCTGAAGGTCAGCAAAAGGCTTTTTGTGAGAAATGTGAATATGAAATTGTTACTTTCTGAGCTGAGGGTTCTCAGTAGTTGTTGTCACTTGATTTTTCAGCTTTTGTCTCTGAGGCTGATCACTATCAGTATTAGCGTTATTACTGTTATTATTATTATTTTAATTAACCAAAAATTGGTTAATTGGCTTGGTTTGCTCTATGCAAAAGAACAAAATACAGTTTGGGATCTTATGGTCCTTTGTTAGCCACAGGTTTGCAGCTTAATGAAGTGACTATGGTTTTGCTAATGTCTTTTCAGAAATAGCATCCTGATAGTGTGATTATAGTTTTCTTTGATTAGACCACAGCTAAAGCTGAACAGAATTGCTTTCAGTGTAAAGGGTGAAGACAGCCTGGGAAGCCTGGAAACCCACAGTGGGTTAAGCACTCTTACTGCTTATGTTACTACAGCAGAGGGAAGAATCTAATGAATGCTATACAAAATGTTGAGTGTTTTTTTTTTTTTTTTTTTTTTTTTTCCTCTTACGTGCTGCTGGTGCCAGCAAGCCCTACAGATATTAAATGAAGGACTATGCACAGCAGCAGCAGGTACTTCACACTATTAACATGGATTATTTATCCTTAAAAGCAAATGAAGCCATTAGTTAAAAATATGCTTTCCTAGATGAATCGAATTGACCTGAAACTTGACTGCATCAACATCCTTAGCTGTTTGTTTTTTTTTTTTTTTTTCAGTCACTTAGCACACAGTAAGAAAAGATTATTGCTCTCCTCCCTGGATATATGGGTATGCATGGATGTTTATGAATGTGCAACTCTTAACAGACTAATAGGTGTATATTTAAGCATTCAGCTTTCTTTCTTATGCTTGATTGTTTAGTTTCAACCTGTTAGATGCTGTGAGGGGAAGGTATGCACCTCGGCAGGGGATAATCTGATAACCCTCAAAAAGCAAAAAATAGGGGGTAGAGGCTTCCAGACAGCAGACTTCCAGAGCATCTCATCCATCAATTTTCACACCCTCGTTCTATGGGGTAGGATTTCATTCAACCCCATGCAAACAACTTTCATGGTCATCATTTAAAAGGGATGTAATATTGGTGCAATCTTAATCCTTTCCTTCCATCATGTGCAGCTATGAGTTTCTTGCAGAAAGTAAAGAGACTGTAGTCTCAGCTCTGGCTGAGCACACTCACTATCTTGACTCTGATACATTTTTCAGGATGGAAAAATGCCAGTATTTTCCTGGTTGATACCAGTTCTAGACTGTAGGGGTTTGGAGGAAAAGCATTATATAATTAACTTAAATTATGGTGTGATCACAATATCAGAATGAAAAATAACAGGTATCAGATAAAAGTCTGTTACTAGCCCAGGTATCCCCAAGGAAGGTATCTCCAGGATCCTCACAGTTGCATGGCCTGAAAACACCCGAAGAGGTGGATCACTTAGTGCTTTCTATAACAGAAATGCACATAATTTTCCAATTCTTACACCCCCACCCTGCTATCAAACCAATAGATAGTTTGTTTAGATAGGTTTCAGGTCTGAAACAACGCTACTAGTCCTAAAGTACTGCTATGGCCTGAGCAACTATTTTATTTGTTGGTACTGCATACAAAGACCAGAATTCAGTCCTTATGGTATAGCCAAGCCAGCTGGGGTACTGTTGATTTAATGCAGAAATACCATCCAAATCCAGTTATGAGCTCTGGATTCTAGTCACACCCTGACTCTGCTTTATCGTTGTACTATTGCAGTGGCAAAATCAGAGGAAAACTCATGCAGAAAGGAGAAATTATTCTAAGACCACTAACAAATCTAGCAAAAGGCATGGCTGGGAGAAGAGCAGGAGAGATAGCAGTGAAACCTAAGGAAATGCTGGAGGCAGGATATCTTTAAAGAGAGGTCGTTTAATTTGGAGAGAAGTTGCTGAAGGAATTTGGATGTGTGGATGGACTCCCTGAAGTAAGGATAAAGGGAGTAGATGTCGATGCAGCATTCTGATGAGGTGAAAATTGAGAAGGGGGGAGAAGCTCAGAGATGAGCAGGAGTTACAAGAATGCAGATGGACATGGGAGATATTTTTAGCCATCAGACTGAAACTCATGGATGCATTTAATGCTAAATTAGATGGAAAATAGAAAACAGAGAAGTGCCTATAAAGTATCAATACTGAGAATTTGAATGAGCAGAAATGATTGGGAATGGAGGAGTGAAGCTGTATATGAGGGGGAAAGTGAGGTGTTTGGCTTCATTCTGTGAAGTGTGAGTGACCTTAGGATAATACAGGGCAGGATGTAGAGAGGCAGTCAGACATGGTAGACGGAACAGAGAGGGAGAGGTCAAGTGTAGAAAGGTAAAAATCATGCCAAGGAATAGAAGAGCAATCTGGACTCAGCCGTGAATACTGTAGGAGGAGTGGTGGCAGGGAAGCGTTGGAAGAAAAAGGATGAAGAGTTACAAAAGTTCCAAGACAAGACAGGCAAGAAGTGGGGAAATGACACAAGTGGAGGTATTTCGAAAGTGTGTGGTGGTTCTACTCCACAGCTGAGCTGCACCACAACTGCTCTCTCACTTCCCTTCCTCAAAGAGAAAGGGAGAGAAAATACAATAAAAGGGCTTAAGGATTGAGATAGAACAGGGAGATCACTCAGCAATTATTGTGACAGGCAAAACAGACTCAGCGTAGGAAAATTAAAGAAAATTATTACCTATTACTAACAAGCTAGAGAAGTGAGAAACAGACGAAAGAAACTAAAAACACTTTCCCCTCCCATCTACCCTCTTGCACCTCCTCTCCGCCATACAGCACAGGGGAACAGGGAATGGGGGCTGCAGTCAGTCCCTGACCCTTAGTCTCCACTGCTCCCTCACGGTCACTCTCTGCCCCTGCTCCACATGGGGTCCCTCCCATGGGATACTGTCCTTCTCAAACTGATCCTGTGTGGGCTTCCCACAGGCAGCACCTCTTCAGGAACTGCTCCCACATGGCTCCGTACCACGGGGCCCATCCGTCAGGAGCAAACTGCTTCAACACAAATCCCCCATGGGTGGCAGCTGCCCCCAGGCCCCCTGCTCCTGTATGGGCTCCTCTCCACAGGCTGCAGGGAACTGCTGCTGCGTACCTGGAGCAACTCCTGCCCTCCTTCTGCACTGACCTTGGGGGCTGCAGGGATGGTTCTCACTCCTCACTTTTCCAGCTGCTGTTGTGCAGCAGTTTTTTTGTTTGTTTTGTTTTGTTTTTTTTTTCCCTTTCTTAAATCTGCCCTCACAGAAGCACAAACAACATCGCTTATTGGCTCAGCTCTGTGCAGTGGCAGATCCTTTCAGAACCGGCTGAAACGGGCCCTTACCTAAACATGGTGCAGCTGCTAGACTCTTCTCACAGAGGTCACCCCTGCAGCCTCCCACTACCAAAACCATGCCGCGTAAACCCAATACGAAGTGCCAGAAGGATGAAGGGGAATGAAAATACTTTCTGAACTTAAATGTGGGAAAGTGACTGATAAATGTGTAAAGAGGGAGCTTGAACTAGAAGAGATCCAGGTGCACTGGGACTGTGCGATGCTAAACATCTCATGGTATGTACACAGCACATCTAAATGTATTCTGATTTCAGGGGCCTCTGGGAGGGTTGTGGTAGTGCTGGGTCATAGTAGGAGATAAGGTTGATGAGCAAGGGTGCAGTGGTTACAGAGAAAAATATGGGAAGAAGAGATTGGCTGGGTTTTATTTAAAGTGTTCACGCACTGAAACCTAATCTCAGTCTCTTGCAGAAGCCTGAGTCTGGATCCGAATCACAGTTTAGATACATCTTCACTTTACTGTGGCAAGAAAAAACTGTAGAGGTTCAAAGGTACCCAGAAATTACTTGAGCAAGTGATGTAGGTTACCCCTGATATTTATGCAAACAATCTGACAGGAAAACTTAAGTCGAAAACATTTAATCTGTGTATTGAAAGAGAGGGACTGCACATAGAAAAGTGTTTTTTATTGCTGTGAAAGACTGGGATTTTCAGTTGAGGATTTCCCAACTCCATTCCCACCTCTGCAGAGTATCTCTGGGAGGCTTCAGACATGCCTGTCCACATGTTGTTTTGTACTTCAGTTCCATATCTGTAAAACTGAGATAATTGCATTTCCTGCTGGTCTGCAAGTAGACTATGAGATCTTTGGGGGGAAAAAATAGGTGTCTCACTTGCTGTTCCTATGCTTAGTGCTAAGTACTGTGGGACTCCAGGATTTTGGGGCCTCTACATGCAAATGCAGTGGAAATAATATTAAATATACCCCAAAAGGTCTCCTTCAGAGCTCCTACCCAGTCTGCTTATTGTATGTTTCCATAATTCAGGTTTTTGCTATTTAAGTGGATACAATTACGTTATAGATGTATGAAAATCAGTATGGACCTAGATACCGTTGCCATAGGAATTCCAACACTTGTTTTTCTGGTGTCATCCCTTTTCTAGAGCTTCTATAGATACAAGTTCAAAATTGAAAGTGTATGTGTGTTATTCTCACCTGGAGCTCAAGACTTGCAGCTTTTTTTTTTTTTTTTTTTTTTTTTTTAACCAGAAAATTTGAGAGCATTTATTTTATCATCACTTCAGAGATTTTTTCCAAGGTGATTAAAAAAAAGTAATTATTAAATGAAATGGTTATCTTCTAGACAACCTACTGTTCTGTGCTCTGTCTTTTCTGAGTTATTCCCTATTTCCATATAAATGTTTTTATTTATTTTTTTAAAGTGTAGTTAGCCTGTTTCTTTTTTAAAACTTCACATTCTGTAGAAGAAAACGAGCTTCATTTAAAATCAATGATAGGAATTCACTCATTAATAACATCACTTCCAGTGAGAGCTAAGCAACAGAACTGTTGCTTATGTGGAGAAGAAGAGATCAGAAGAGGTAATCCAATCAGTATTATGCCATATGAGAGTATTTCCTTTCTTCTCTTTTAGTTTCACTTTTTCTTTTTTAGTTTGCAATCAGTGCTACTTTACATCAGTTTGTGCTGATATAATACCTTCTGCCTCTGTTTAGAAACAGTTATATCACATCATGAATTGCATTAGAGTTCCCATAAAGGCTCCTTGACCGATGAACAAAACCTATCCTTTTGAGTATACGGTTGTGTATATATAACATTATCATTCATTGCTCAGAAAAGAGGTGGGCTCTTCACAGTAATTTTTGTATTTATTTCTAGATTTATTTCAGTGGCTTGTAGTAAATGTACAGTTACTCCTTTGTTCTAATCTCGTCTCAGCAGAGAGAGACAAAATAATGTCTGGTCTCATCACTGTCATGTCTCCCTGACTTTCCTGGCATTGGGTCCAGCTTAATCGAGAGGAGCAAAGCCTCTTTCTTTGGCTGAAACTTTTAAATTTAAAAGAAGATGAATTATTTCTGTTGCTCTGAAAGACAATGAACACAGTATAATTTAAATCAAAGATAAAAACTGTAATTTTGAAATCACCTGCAGTAGAATCATTGGAATTTCTAGATGTATCATTCTGGATCATTTTTGTTCAGGCTGCCCTTTCTAAAAATAACCCTGTAGTCATAGTGCCCATCAGCCATCCTGAAGATGTGCTGTTGAGAGACAGCTCATGGACAAGCACTGTCCCTCCTGGAGAAAAAGCTAAAAAGCTCCTGATCCCAAATCTGAAAACCTACTAGTAAGAGAAGACCAGGCCTGACTGACAGTCTCTGGAGATTTTCTTTGTATAGATAGCGGAAATTTTAAAGATTTTAAAATATGACTCAGGAATAAAATCCAAATATTTCTCAAGATTTGTTTTTTTCCAAAAAAAAAGTATCATGGTGTCACATATGTCCAAAGAAACAAGGAGGGTAGGTATCCCCCTGTATGTGTTTTGTAGTGTGCTCGTCAGGAGTGAGAGACACATAGGCTCCAAGACCTTGGTTTGTATAACTGAGATTTACTGTCTTACCCATTTCTTTGAGCATAACTAGGAGAGGTGTTCAATCAAAGCTGTTCACTGACTCTCTGTAGCCCAAAGGTTGCAATTTAATTTAATGTACCTCCTTTTCTGCAGGTAGGGCCCGTGTGACATGTTGTATTGGACATTCTGAAAGGAATGTAATATGTACACCAGATATTCCTTCGCCTTTCTCCCAGCCATGACTAGGATGACAGGTTTAAAGCTGCAGTTCAGCAGACACCACCTCCCATCACTACTTAAGAGAAGGATCTTGCCCTCTGTCATCTTTTGTCTGACAGTTTTCAGGCTATTAGTCTAATGGCTTTTTGCAGTATGAGCGTAGGGAATAAAATTAAAATAGATAAATGGATACAATTATTTAATTTATTGTGAGAGATTTTGGTAGCAGACGATGTTTTTTATTTCACCTTGCCTCCTAAGGGAAGTTGATTATCTGTTTGAAAACTGGATAGTAATGATATTTTAAACCCTTTTCTTTTAAAGATCTGGAAGCATAGCAATGTAGTGATGGTAACACTGAGAAAATCAGGTCATTTCAAGAAAGGCATGTCCAAGTTTTGTTAGAAATAGTTGATAATAACGTTCTTTATTTTCAGAAGTGGGCTGAGGGATGTACAGGTGCAGCACAAATGCCAGTGTCCTGAATGCTAATTATCTTTTTAACACAGATTCTAGAATCAGAGGGAAGTGATGGTAAGTAGTCTTGAATGCACTGGAGATGTTGGAATAAATAATTAGACTAGTCATTAACTATATCCTGACAAATGAGTCAAGCCTCAAAATGCCGCTGTGGTCTACTGCATCCATAGTCCATGTATTAGAAAGCATCTCAGAAGTATCAATGATCCATATATTCACATCCACATGGACCATATCTGTGGTCCCTAATGTCAGCAGTCATGTCATAAGGACTATTGTGCTGGCTTTATGTCCCTTTACACATCAATAGCGTGCAGCTGCTTTCACATTTCCAATATTCAGATGCTATCTGATGCAACATGGGTGCAACGTCAACATTTATTTTGTTTTGTTTTTGTTGTCATTGTTTTTTTAACACTAAGACTTTTTCAACCTTGTTTTTGGTAAAGCAAATAAATAAATGAAAATCATCAGAAATGCTATTTCTTCTGCATCACCTGAAATTGAGCTGATACAAGAGCATATATTATGCTACTATTGAGCTTTACAGCATTGCACCTTTCTCATTTTACTTTCCAATCTGCTTAAAATGTAAACCCTGGTAGAGATTGAGATGCAAAGCCGGAACAGTCAGCAGTGCAAGTGCACAGGCGTAGATGGATGGCCAGCAGAAACAATTTGAACCAGAGGCTCATTGAAAGACCTGTTCCTTCTCCTCCTTCTGTGCGTCAGCAAGGCAGGATGCTTTCCATACACTAGCACAGCAGTTTTACTTAAGTAGCTTTGAAATTTGGGTTTGGCCAGAAGGAAAAACCAGGTGCAGAGACTAAAGATGACTAAAGCTTTCATTAATATTTACAGCCCGAAGATAATAGTCTGCTGGTTTATAGCCATAAGGGTAAGGGGTTGTCTTCTGCAATCTGCTGTGGCACTTAAGATTGGATTTACTGCCTGCTCCAGCATCTGAATTGAGAAGAACAATTTCTGACTGTCTAGTCTGTGTGGCTGCCAATCTTCAACTCCTCTAGCAGTGGTTGGAGAGAATTAGGCACAATACCTAAATGGGAAAGCAGGGAAGGACTCATGAAGTTTAGTTTATGCGGCTTCCCTACATCAAGTTCCCTCCCCAAGTGGCAAGCAAATATGAACATGGTTAGATTCAGGAGGAATTTCCTTTTCTCTTTCTTGTGTGTCTCAATAAAATACAGACAGCATGGTGTCTGCATTGTTTGATTCTAGGAAAGTACTCAAGTTACTAGTGTGAGAATGGCTTTCAGTGCACTTCTATCATCACACCAACACCATTTTCCTTGTGCTGTGTGTGGAAACCCATCAACCTCAGAAAACTCAGAGATCTTGCAGTTCCAATGTCCATCTATCTCCTGTTCATCTCAAGTTGCCAGAGCAGCCAGTTCAGTCAACTGCAAGACAACTGTCATTGCTTGGGAGCTCATAAAAGACACTTTCTGGCGATATTTTTCTTTGGATTTGTTCTCTTTTGTTAGTGTTTTCTGCCTCAGTCTCCTTTGGACATTGTGCACTCTGTGATAAATATATATATATATATAAACAACTTTTACAGATCTATATGAAGACGAGTGGTAATTTTAGAAATCAGCCTCTTTGAACTAATACAGCTGTTGCCTGTGTTTGGTAGACAAAGAATATGGTGTTCTTTATTTGCTTGACTGTTTGTGTATTTCAGATTTTTGTATTATTATTGCATTTTTTGTATACCAGTCTCCATTTGTATATGTTTATCTGTAGGTACCCATAAGCATATCTGTTTTATTAGTTTGTTTCCTCCCTTGTACAAAATGCTTGGGAAAATTGTCATTCTGAGCAAAAAAATGTCATTCTGAGCAAAAAGCTTGAGATACTCATCCAGATGTCATGGCTCAGGTCAGTCTCTTACTTGTGAATCCAAAAATGCTCTTTAAGTAAATAGGTTTTTGAAAATCAGCTATGTGTGGCAAAGACTCTAGTTTAGGTGGAATAGTGTATGTGCACATTTGGTGAGCTTTCTCCATGACTTGACATTTGACTTGATAGAAAGGAATCTGCGATACTTGTTGAAAGGTATAGAGATCCTTTGTACAAAACAGATCCTTTGTACAAAACAGATTTGCATTTAAAATTGAGAACGCTGTTCTCCATACAGTTATATGGACAATTTAAATTGCCAGAAATGCTCTGAAGAGGTTGTTATTTTTGGTAAATATTTGCTTGGTGTCAGAATCTTGATAACTTTGAGAGGAACCTTCAACATCTAGGGAAGTCAGATTTCATAGTTTTGTTGCTTTGTACAGTGCCAGCAGTGAAGAGGTCAAAAAAGATAACACTAGTTTATTGTAAGGAATGTCAGGTTTTGGTTGGGTTTTATCCTATTTCTGTATTAAAATGAATTCTCATGTCTGTCACAGTTTCATTTGCAACATTGCAAAATGAACTTAGCTTCCAATTTCATGGTCAAGTGGCTCTTCCTAGGCACACCCCCACATGCTGCTGGGGTGCTCCGCTTGCATTCGTGGCTTGCAACAAGCCACTTGTTTCTCTCTCAAACACCACAGAGAAGGGACAGTCCTATCAATACAAAGGAAAGCACTCGTTACAACCATACTGTAATGCCTTCTCCCTCAATTAGTTTCTTCTGTAGGTGAAATACAGCGTGCTGGAAGGGTCCCTTTTACAACTTTGGCCAGTATTGTCCTCTGGTATCAGTAAGGAGGCAGGTTTTAGCACGCAACCAGCACGTCCTAACCCTACCTGAGAGGGTCACTACATAATTAAGTTCATCTTTTTTCACTCCTCCAGCTCACCTCATTAATATGCTCATATCAAGCAGAGGGTCATATTTTTGCTTCATTTGCAAAATGTTCATAGATATAAGGACTTTTGTCCCCAGTTCCCAGGATGGTCATCCAGTCACTAGACAGATTTGGTAAGGTAATCCTGCTCCTTGTGGCCTTTGCATTTCACTCTAGTGAGGTCAAGATTTCATGTGTTTCTCTCTGCTAACACTATTTCATTGCATTAAATTGATGGAACTATTTCAGTATGTTTTTCAGTGATGATGTTTTTCTTGGTTCTCTGTAGTATTTTTCCCCTTAGCTTTGATTTAAACTCTTTCTCATTTTTCTGAGCTATTTCTGGTTGCTGGACTTGGAATTATTCATGAACTTGAAGTTACGTGTATAGATCCTTTCCTCAACTGAAGTGTTTCTTAGGTAGATATAGCAATTTGATTACCTGATCAGCTCCATCATTTTTAAAGACAGGGTAAATATATACTTGTATATGGACTGCTGCAGCCAGAATAAATTAAACTCAGAGGTTTTCCTCTAAGTTTGCAGGGCAAAAGCAATATCCTGCAGAGCTCTAAGACATTTAATGCTAAAAAAAAAAAAGAGGGCAAAAAAAAAGTGAAATCATAGCTATGAGAACCACACAGAAATACTCTGTATTTTAGCCAGCAACCCAGCATGCTTTATTCATGACTTTAGAGGAGCTGTGGGCATTTTTTTCTCCTCTGGAGTATTCAGCTCTGAAACTCAAGCCTCTACCACGAGGGCCTAAACAGAAATTTCACCTCAGCCAGGGGTCTGAACTAACCATCACTTGAATTGATAAAAGAATTCCCTCTGTAATGACAATCAGAGAAGACCATATGTAGCTACTTTTAGGTACTCAAAGGAGAAGTATTAGTTCTTACTTTTAATTCCTGAACATGGATACAGGCTGTCTCTTTGGAGAGTCCAGTCATGACTTTTTTCTAGGCTGTTACTGAATTTATTTTTTTTAACTCAGATTTATGCTCATTATAAATGTGCCATTTGGTATAATTACTCTTCTCTTCTTGGCTGAGTTGCAATCAACTTATTTAAATAACAAAAATAGATGTTCCATTTTCCCGAGAGAAGTAGTATAGAGCTTACAAGGGATTTTTTTTATTTCTAGCTCTTTAAACTAGGTACCTCATTCCTTCTCTCCTGACCAATTAAAGTAATGAAAAGCTTCATTTTTTATCTTTATGGTAATAGTGGTAAGATGGTAGTATTATCTTTAGAAGGTTTAATGTTTCTAAAGCTGTTTTCAGATGGGATTACTTTTAATAAGATGGCATGTCCCTCTCAGGTTTCTGAATAGTTTAAAGGTATGCCTTCTAAGGAACATATTTTTATTAAGGTAAAGTAAAAATACTGGATATTCCTACTTTAAAAAACTACAGAAGATAAAGATCAGTAATTGATCAGTTTATCAAAAAGTCTCCTAAGAAATTAGAAGCATTTAAAATATGTTTTGTTTGTTTGTTTGTTTTTAATGGGTTTTCTTAAAATAGACAGCCTTTAGCATCAGCAGTCTGTAGAAAGGCTAAACACTTACTCAGGGAGAACTTCCCACTGACTTCCATTGAGGGGCCTGTAGAACAAGGTGCCGTTCTGTCTCCGTCAGCTAGCAAAGTGTGAGCTACACGTCTGTACACTTCCATTGACCACATCCTTTACTTGGATTACTTTTATATTTTGGAGCTGAGTAGAATTTGCAGTTCAGTACTGTATAAGAGAGAAACCCCACTATGAAAACGTAATCATTACCAGCTTCTCCAAGAAGACACTCTTAACAAGTTGCAAGACCTTCATTGAAACAAAAGTAAAGAAAAAATGTTGTGAACTAGTTCCTCATTGTGATAAATTTAGGAGTTGAAGCTATATGGGCTTCAGCACGTTTTTTTTTTTGTTTTTGAGTGGATTGAAGACTCACATGGAGGAAGGTAGTTTCTCTGGCTTCCCTAGTCCTGGCTTTCAAAAAGAACTTAAGGTATGATTATTGAGACTTATCTCTAGACTTGAGGAGTTAGGGGCGACTCAAAGATGGTTAGGACTGCCTCTGTTGCTTAACAACCTGAGCATCTGTACAGATACAGCCAGGAGCCCTGAGCTGTGATGTGTAGTCCCATCCACATGTGTTGGATCAGTTATTGGTGTTGCCATTGGGAGGTGACTACTTGTAATGTTCACCAGCACCACTGCAGCAGTTTTGCCTTGTAACCTTTTTTTTTTTTTTTTTCCAGTGTTAGAGCATTGAATTACAAATAGGTCTTGTATGACTGACTCATTCTCAGCATTCTCCTCTGAATTTTTTGGAGTTGAGAGATTCCATCTCCTTCTTGTAGACTCTGCAAAGTACTTTCTAAGAAGCTTTAAAAAGTTGTATTTTTTAAATGCTATGTGCTAAAGGACAAAACAAAGTAGGCAGATAATTCCAACTTCTCAGCAGTTTCTTTTCAGTCCCAGAAGTTGCATGGATTGAGTGCACATTCATCCAGTTCCAGACATGTTTGCATTTAAAGGCTGCTCCATTCCAAGTTGCATGCAATGGTCTGGGGCTTTCCAAGAACCTGTTGCCAAAATAGTTACTTAAAAAAAAAAAAAAAAAAAAAAAAAAAAAAAAAAAAGCCAGATCTGTTTGGTAGTGAAGTTTTTAATATGGAGGTGTGATCACAGTATGAGGATTATGCCTCCCTTTTTGGAGCAGCTGAGTCTCCACCTATGTGTGGTGTCCAAAACAGGTTTGTGGACTCTGGTTTCTGTGTCCAGGTACCCAAGAGTTAGAAGCTGCAGAACTGTTTATTCAACATAGGCCCAAATCTACATGTAATAAACACTTAAGGGATGGAGAAAGCAGTGAGTAATGAGAGCAATAAGGCAAAGACAGAACTGCTGATGTAAGTGAATTCCAACAATCCTTGTTTTCTGTAATTACAGGGTTTATAGGAAGCAATTATGTAGCTATTAACAACACAACCTGATAAAGCGCTGTTGTTGCAAGTAGAAGTCTTGTGCACAGTGTTAAAATACAGAAAATGTTTGGTGTTCTGAGAGATTTTGTATCATTAAAGATCTGTTTATAGTGATGCATTCAGTACAGTACAGTTTGCAGAGGCTAAAAAAAATGGCTTTCAGATTGCAATCAGCATGAATAATTAACATTTTACATCAAAGTGTGAGGAATGCAAAAGCAGGGTCCTAAAGGGATTGGACTTCTGAAGCTATTCATTACGCTTCAGTTCCACCAAGAGAAATATATGTACTGAGACAGAGGGATCACAGCACAGAGCAGAGCCGTACCATGGTCTAATACCTGTGCTGAAATGGGCAAATGTAAGTGGTAAGAGATGATTCAGTTTACACATACAATGTAGAGTGATACACACCTGGGGAGCAGTAATAATTGGCAGGGCTTTAGAAATGGGGAATACTACTTAGCATGCAGGGAAAAGCTACTGACAGTCTCTTCATGGCTCATAAACCCACTGTGCCAACCAAGTCAGTGGCATTGCAAATGCATATTTCCAGTGGGAGCTGTTGTCAACTGAAGAGCTAATCATCCCTGTCTGGGAAGCCTGAATTTAGACGGCTGCATGCCATGCCTAGTCTTTCATTGTAAAAAGAGACGTTTGAAAAGTTAGGGAAAGTCTAAATGGGTGATTCACATAGTAACGGGAGGGCTGCTGAAAATTAATTCCAGGTGCAAAGAGAAATTAAAGGGAAGTAACAGTACAGATGATAATAGAAGAGCAGAAAATGAACCATTTTCCTGAAAGAAAAACATTTTAAAAAAATAAAATTGAAAGTGTTCCCATTCAGATAAAGAGAAGACATAAGTGCTTTGCAATTAGAGTAGTTTTTCAGGTTTCCTGACGTTTCAAAAAGACACATGGCCTTTCCACATAGTCCATTGAACAGAGCTTTTACAGTAAGGTCTGTACAATCTAAAGAGGGAGATTTTTGGATGCAGAGTTCAAAGTAAACCTCATAACAGGAACTGGTTGGGAATTAATCTGCAGAATAAGGACTGGTTGGAAGTTGATTGGGAATAAGGAGTATTATAGTGTTTTGTTTGTTTGTTTGTCTTGTTGTATGCTTGTTTTATATACTAGTATTGTCTGTAAATAAAATGGCATGTTCAGCCCACTGCAACTTTAGGGCCAATATCATTTCTGGCCTGTTACTACAGATTTGAAGAAATATAACAGAAAGCACAATTTAGACATTGGTGTTTACTAAGAAGGCTTAAAAGATAACTTTGTGAAGTAAACAGCTTGTTAAGTTGTTAATCATGTGTCTGAATATGAAGAAAGAGTCTTCAAAAATGGTCTGAGAGAAAACCAAGTGTGACTACCAGTGAGGAAGGTAGTATTAAAGGTAAAGGATGAAATGGGTGGGCTTCAGCACTCAGCTGTAAAATTGCTGTGTACCTGAATGCAGAAATAGGGGGTTTTGTTTGTTTGTTTGTTTTTTTGTAAAATGGAGCCTGAGCCAATCACTGGCATTAATAGAGGCTGTGATTCCCAAACACATGTGGGAATGACAAAATTGGTCATTGCTCTCCAAGAAAATCTACTGCAATATGTTTTCTTTGAGAGGGCCTTTGATCTGCCTTCTACACTTCTCAAAGCCAAAAAGTAGGTGATGCCCATATTGTTTCTTACGGGACCTTCTGGAAATCAAAGTTCCACTAAAAGTTGTGGGAAACTCATAAGAGCATGGAGAACATGTCCAATCTGCTCAGGCCACTTTTTCCTGGGCTGTTACATTGGTTCTTTTGAATAATTGCTTTTCACATTGCTCTTCCTTGACTTCCTGACTAGTTGATTTTGACCATGTCTGACATTTGTGCACATTGCAACTCATAAAACTTGAAGTGACTTTAACAAACAAAAACAAAACAAAAACAACAACAAAAAAATCAAACCCAGCATTAAATGCAAAATAAAATTTTTAAAAAAGGGCGGGGGGAGCGGAAGAAATTGGCTTTCAGACCTCTTTGTTTGTTTGTTTGTTTTTGTTGTTGTTCATTTGTTTGTTTTTTAAGTCTTTTTAGTATATTTTAATCATGTTTGAAAAAATTATTTTAAATCACTTGGGTGCAAAATAGTTTTGGTTTGTGGTTCATTTAAAAATTAAAATCACAAGTCTTGCTTAAGCCGCTAATCTGTATATACTTCAAATGTCTTGAGGTTTATAGTAAAATCTAGAGAGCTGTTTCACAATCGAAGAGCCTGTAAAAAAGCTCTTATGTTTAGCTTCCCTGTTGCTATTCCAGGATGACAGCTGGGACAGAAGAAAGTGAGAGGGGAGCGTATTGCCCTTTTGTCATCAGTACAGGTCCAAGTGTCCTTCCATTTCTCTGCAAGATCTCTCAGGTCCTGCAGAAGCAGCTTCTAAAAGCACAGAGAATCAGCATCAACATTAACCGATAAATGTCACATTTATGGCACCAGCATAAAGATGAGACCTCAGCAGTGTGACTGCAGGCACCAGTTCCCGTTCCCAGATCAGCAAGCTGATCAGGCTGGGACTGCTTTTTTTACTGATGGCAAAAAGGTGTTCAGACCTAGGTTGGTTTATGTTCATGCAAGTACCACTTTTTTTGGGAACAGCAAGGGTGTGAAACCAGCCTACAGAGCCTGCTGTCAGCAGTGGGTGTCACAGCCCACAGCAAATCAATAGTCATTAGGAGCCAAAAAGACAGAAAAAACTGGCCAACATAAGGGAAAGATGCAGCAGAAAGCAAGAGTGCACAAATCTAGCTTTTACTTTTATCATTGTGGTCTGTTCTTATTCTCACTGTATTAAAACTGTCATGGCTTTATGCTAATGTGGTTCATTCCTAGCCAGTGATTATTATGCTTTGAATTAGCAGAGCTCTTGACAGTATTTTTCATAGGGAAAAAAAAAATAAAAATAAATAATCCTTCTGAAAAATCAGAGTGAAAGGGGGAAAAAAAAGAACTGTTATTTGTAGTAGCTCAGAGTCATGTGTGTTTGGATGAAGGAGAAGAGCCATATCATCTCTTCATGGCTGAGTCCAGCAGAGCTCCTGGAACAGCTCCATGTGAGACAAGATACCAAAATGCAAGGAAGAGCAGTCAGAATATGAAAATGGTTTAACACTATGTTTAGCTTTTAATGAACTCCCCTTTGGGTAAATTCCTTTTGACTCCAGTGTTAGTGTTGCCTGATGGTGAATCTGTGTTAGTTTGCCCTCAATGGGAGAAGTTTCCTGGGGGCAGTGAGAGGACAACTGCCGTAGAGGATGTGCCTTACAAAAGATTTTTAAGGGATGTCAGTTCAGCAGTAGCAATTAGGATCAGCTCTCAAAGAATTGTGCAGCTCTGAGGTTTAGTAACTGTAGGAAGCCTTGGTAGCAGAAATGGTGTCTCTGGAAAAAAAGGGCGAGCAGCAAGAGGAAATTCATTATATTTCAACTGTGGTTTTATGTAGCAGCAGTAGTGTGTCATTCCCAGTTTGTTCAACGGACCACAGCTACACCCTCTATCCCCCAAGTAAGGCAGCAAAGACAGTACCAGCCCACTGCTCCTAGCAGCATCTCAAACAAGTCATCAATGGCTCACAGCATGGTCGTGTGCTTTAACTAGAGGCATCTTAAAAACAGAGGAGGTAGGAAAAGGCATGGTCTCTTTGGATCTGCATATAGAGTAAGGTGATTTATATATATCCTGTGCAGTTCTTCAAAGCCCTGCTGCGTGTTCCAGTGAAAACAGAAAGCACAAGGAAATATCTGATTTATTTTTTTTTATTCTCATGGCATGGTCAGCATAACAAGGCAATTTCAGCTTTGATGCAGCATGTCCCAGCACTTTGTAGGACAGTACCTTGTAGGGGATTCTCCATATAAGCAAGTGTTTCTCTGGGCAGTCAGACACAATGTAAAGAGCTGGAACAAAATGAAATGCTGTGACCAGGCTACCTTTTTTTTCCTCTGCTTTTAATTGAAAGAAAATGTTCTCAGAAATGTTTCTTTCTCTCCATTGCCCCAGAGGATGGTTGTTTTTTTTAACCAGTTCCAGAGAAACAGTTTGAGACTCTGTATCTCATTGGCTAGCAGCTTCTCACCTTATAGGCAGCTGTATCTGGCAGTGATATCTTACAGGAAAAGGAAAAAGAATGTGTTGCCAATGTTAAAAACATGACAAGAAGAACAAAATAAACAACTTCTTGGGGGAAAAAAAAAAAAAAAAAAAAAAGAGGCTTAAATAATATTTTAGTTTGGAGCTCTGGTAATAGGATTTCCTATGTGCTAGAGATATATCTGTAGTTGTTGCCATGAAAACCAACCTAAATTTGGCAAACTTAAAGCCTCTGAAAAATTTCCATTGAGATGCTCAAGAATTTGCCAGCTGAAATCTCTGGTGGTTCATTCTGTGTGGAGTAGGGGTGTTCATCCCTTCACAGTTCTGTTCTTGTTGACATTTCCAAACCTGCGCTCGTGACTGAGATTAATCCTTAAACAGTACAGGTGTAATAAAAACACTAGGTTGCTGTCTTCAAAATGGGAGCAGTGAAGATCTGTGTCCCATCTTTATGAATCCAGATTGCCTTTGTGCAAACATCAGTTTTTCTGGCCGTGTTGCATTACAACACTAGCCTGGGAAATGACAGAACAGAAAGGAACAGTTCAGTTGGAAGGGACCTTCAAAAACCATCTAGTCCAAGTCCCTGACCACTTCAGGGCTAACCAAAAGTTAAAGCATGTCAGTGAGGGTTCAAAGAGAGTTCAAAGGCCTCTCGAACACTGATGGTCATGGGGCATCAACCACCAATCCGGGAACCTGTTCCAGTGTTTGACCACCCTTACAAAAAAGTCTTTTTCTAATGAACAGCCCCTTTGTGCTCTTCCTGCATATCCTGTCATCAGTACCCAGGGAGCAGAGACCGGCAGCTCCTTACAAATTCCTCTCCTCAAGGAGTTGCTGAGAGCCATGAGGTGGCCTCTCAGTCTCCTTTTCTCTAGACTGGATAACCCAAGTGTCCTCAGCCTCTCCATCCCAGGTGCAACCCCTAGCATTTCCCTTTATTGAACTTCATGCTGATGATGATTTCCCAGTGCTCTAATCTATCTAGATCTCTTTGCAAGGCCTCTCGTACCTCCAGTCAGCCAACAGCACCCCCAGTTTAGTATCATCAGTGGACTTGTTGAGGTTGCATTCCACTCCTGCACTCAGATCAAATAAAAATGTTAGAGGACTAGCTGTAGAATTGAGCCCTGGGAGACACTGGAGGTGACCATCCACCAGCCAGATGTAGCCTCATTCACAATGACCCTCTGAGCTCTACCTTTGAGCCATCATCACCCGGCACAGCGTGAACCTGTTTGTCTTACAGTTGGACAATTTGTCCAGAAGGATGCCATGAGGGGCAGTATTAAATGCCTTGCTAAAATCCAGAAAGATTACGTCCACCACTACCTTTTCATCCACCAAGCAGGTGACCTTATCCTAGAAGGAGATCAAATTATGAAGGACACACTTTCCCTTGATGAGCTCATGTTGACTGATAATAACTTTATCCTTTAACTGACTTTCAGTTACCCTCAGGACAATCTTCTCCAGGGACTGAGGTTAGGGACTAACCAGTCTGTAGTTTCCCAGGTCTTTTCTCATGCCTTTGTGTGGATGGGGAAAATATATATATACACATATATATTTAATTTTTAAAAAGTCTCCTTCAAGATGACTGAATTATGCAGATGCTCTTCTTAGTGTCAGAGGCTGCATGTTTCAGCCCAGGGCTGGAAGAGCTTCTCGCAGCCCTGGCAGCTGTGGCATGGAGGGACCCTTTGACCTTCTCTCCATGCTGCTGGTACCTTCCTACGGTTGGTGTTTTCCTTTGTGGTCCCAGCTTACCTCTGTCTGTGCCTCTCTCTAATCACAGGGATGTTAATTCCCAAACACATTAGCATACATTTTCTCTGGAAAACTGAGGGGGAGACCATGCAAGGTAATTGTGCCAAGTGAAAAAGGCTGACTAGGGGGTTGTGGAGTCTCCTACTCTGGAGACATTCAAAACCCGTTTGGACACATTCCTGTGTGACCTGATCTAGGTGTTCCTCTTCTGGCAGGGGGATAGGACTAGATGATCTCTCAAGGTCGCTTCCAATCCCTCACATTCTGTGATTCTATGACTACCCCCAGACTTCTCTTGTTGTTAGGGGAAGGAAGAGTAACTTAAATTCTTCTAATTTGTTTGTTGGTTTGCTTGTTTATTTAAGTATTGAGACTACCATGATGTATTACAATGTAATGGTCGCAGAAATTTATTAATTTTTGTTATTAAAAACAGAAGTTCAGTGAAAACCTGTAACGCCCTCTCTAGGGAATTCAGCTGTAACTGTGGACTGTGTTAAAATTCTCCAAGTCCCTAGGTTTAAAGCCTTTTAAAAGGAGGAAAATGGGTGGGCAAAGAAGTGGGACTAGGAGGACCTTTCTGAATTTTTAACATGTTTTCTGTCACTAGAAAATACTTGATGCAGCCCCTTCTGGAACTCAGGCAGATTTAGTGAACGCAGTGATGTTACCAGAGGGTATTCAGTCCTTGCCACTGATAAATATAGGTTAATGCAAATTTCTCTTTCCATTGCAAGACAAGCTTGCAATATTTCGCTTAAGCAGTATTTCATAATTTCTTTGGAGCTATCTCTTTCCAAGTCTCTATCACTCACTTCCATGGGAATGGCTGGTGGATGGGCTGCCAGCTGTCTAGAGCAATGCAGAATGATTTGCTGAAGACTGAATCTGATTATTAATACTGCTCTTTACAGCACAGTATGGATTCCACTGAAAGGAAAAACAAACAAACAAACAAACAAAAAATAAAATAATAAAGACTACATTTTTTCCCTTTTTTACTGTTCTCTGTAGCCATGTAAAAATTTAACCATCTGTGTGGTTCTCTGATAATTTGTTAGAACACCTATTTCACCTCTTTTTTTTATTATTATTATTTTTTTTATTTTTCTTGTGGAAACCACAGCTGAGGAAGTGGAAAGACTGGCTGCAATGCGTTCAGATTCTCTGGTACCTGGGACTCACACGCCTCCAATCAGAAGAAGAAGCAAATTTGCCACTCTTGGAAGGCTTTTTAAGCCATGGAAATGGAGGAAGAAGAAGAGCGAAAAATTTAAGCACACTTCTGCAGGTAATACTCTTAGTCAGATTGGTCTGTTTATCTTGGACTGTTTGTTCAACAAGGTTGAAAACTGTTAATGGAGTGCCAATTTATGCATGTTTTGAAGTTTGTAGCTTGGCTGGGAGAGATTTCTTGGATTTTAAGCAATTTTTAACTTTGTTACCACCAGCTCTGTCATTAAAAAAAAAAAAAAAAAAAAGAGAGAAGAAGAATGCCACCTCACATGCATTACAATTAAATCAATAGCTCGCCAAAGCTGTATTTTCAGGTTTTGCTATTATAGCTAGAGGGTAGCCCAAAAGAAATCTCATACATTGATTTAGCAAATTGTGGTAAAAGAAGTGGTAGCGTGAAAAGACAAGCCAAGTGGAGGATATAGCTACACTCAAACAATGTAAGTGCTAACAAGGGAGCAAGAAAAATAGATGGCAAAGGAGTTGACATTCTGTTGAGTAAATTGCATAATCATAAATTATTTTTCCCTTGGGCTAGAAAGATTTGTCACTTGTTTCCTGAGAAAAACAAATCTGTCCTCCTGCCACACCCCTTCTCCCGCCATTGTATTTAACACTCCCGGTTTAAGACTTTTAAAATATATTTTTATGTATATGGAAAACTGCAAATACATATTTTTATATTGCAAATTTGTCTGAGCAAGAATCCCAAATCCAGGCGCTGATTCATGTGTTGGAATTTTGTACCTGGTGTTCTTGGTTTCAAGTTCTGTTACTTTTTTAGAAGGGTTCTTTGCGTTGCTCTTCCAGGATGCCTAATAATTAGTACATGTGTTTCAGCAAGTCTCAAGTCTGGATTGTCTGTGAGAAAAGATGAATTTTCTTCTGATTTCTTATTGTTCTCACCAGAGCTAGAAACAAAGCAGTGACAGAAGTCTTGGGTTACAACTCAATTGCTCTCTGAGCTGTTTATGTACGATAGAAGCTTTCATGCAGGACTAGAGTGTAGTTTTTGACACCGTTAAGCCTGTACTCATGAAAATGGCCCATAATCACACAAGAAGTCTCATGTAGTTAAGTGCAAATTCATGTGCAAAGTTAAATGCAGAGTAAGAGTTTGCAGTTCATTCAGACCTAAAGGTGCTCTTTATGTATGGTGTTTAAACTGCTCCCTGATTTATCAGGCAAAAAATAATGAACTGGAATAGATGGCTAATTTACTCTGAGTGATGATTGTATTTTTGACTTGACAGCTGCGAAGTTATTGTCACTAAAATGATGTGCAAAACAAGTGGCTTGTCTTTCATATTCTGTATCAGTCATAACTGTAGTGTGGCGTAGCAGGATTTCTATGAAAACCATATTGCTCATAGGAGCATTGGATATGTGGATATGTGTATTTTGTCACCAGTTTGAAGCTAGTTTTCTGGCCTGGTTGCATTCTGGCCTGGTTGGTTACAGCTGGTAGCATAATCACAGCAGTACAGGACATACCATGGGCTGCAAAAGCCTCCCTAGTATTTGGTTGTATGGTTTATCTAGTTCCAGGAGCTGGGGCTGAGCTATATACTGCTGTGGTTAGACCAATTAGTTTGAATCTGGCTTGAACATGCCTGCCTGGTCTGCTCTGGGCACTACAATAGCTATTATGTAGATTTTCCCTGATTACCAAAACATTTGGAAAGTATACAGTGATTAAAACCAGAGTAAAAACATGCATTTCCTTTTCTCAGAGCAGAAGGAAGCTTTACCAGACAAGCCAGAATATCTCCTCCCCTGATAAGAGGGATTTCAGTGTCTGAAGAACTAAATTAAAAGCAGGGTATCCAGTTTGTTGATTGAGGTACAGGGTTTGATCTCAGATGAATCCCAAACCTTTTTTTTCCTCCCCTTCCTCTCCTCTCCTTTTTTTTTTTTTGAATTAAAAAAAAATAATCCATTACTAGTAAGCCAACAGTATCCTGCAGCTGCCCTGCAAAATTGCTATTCTTGTCAGCTCCCCTACTAATAACTGCAGCAAAATTTACACAAATGTCAAATTTGCTGAACACCCCGCAGGAGGCACAGGAAGATATGTGCTTCTGGACCATACCAGAGCTGGGGACCCCACAGTTTCCATCATCTGCAACCCTGGGGAACAGAAATCCAGCAGGATCCTGTGAGACCCCTCTCTGTCAATTCAGCAGCATTGGTTGAACCTAATATGTGTAATACAAAAGATTTTTCACCCACAAACCTAGCATTTTTCAACACATTTTTCCATGAGCTCCAATCTAATACCTCTGATCTCACTGAGAAAATATAATTATTTTTTACAATAAATTTTGCAAAGGACAAGCTTATGAGATGGCATAATTAGAGCCAACATGAAACTTCCTAATAGTCTCATTTTCTCCTAGTGCACTGATAACTATGATGCTTGGGGAAAAAAAAAATATCTGATTAAGTGTTGTGCAGGAACGCATCCAAGCTTTCCTACCTGTTCAGAACATCAGTAATTATTAAAAATAAATACTAATACAAGTATTTTATTAGCCTCTTATTTGCTGCAAAAATAGATTCAATTATTTTAAATATTGAAAGTAGTAAGGGTCAAAACACATGACCTTATCTGTTGAAAGTTCCTTTGAAATTAATGGGATTTTTTTTTACTTATTTTTTTTTCTGGGAGAGGACTAGAAGCAAAAGAGAGTCAGGCTGATATTTAAAGTTGAAAGGTTGTCTTTTCTTGAGATTTCCAAGTGCTAATGTCTTACATCCATATCTTTATCAGACTAAAAGCCTTGTGCTAAGGAATATTTATTTAGAGCTGAATGCTTTAAAATACAGTCCTGTATTCAGTGAGCATTTTGAAAAACCTTTTGGGTAATAAGGAAAATTTTCTGACACCTGATAATTGCATAAGATGAGGTAGAAAACCTAGTTTGGTTTATAGAGGACCTTAACATTATGCTTATTATATATGGTTTCCTGCAGCATATCATTGCTCAGATTGTGATGTTTGAACATATTGAGTCCTCCATCTTCATTAGTGCATTGTCACTGACAAGCAGAAGATTAAGGGGTGCTTCATACACTTATACACATCATACACAGCTTTATCTGCTACCACCGTGCGTTGGTTTTGATATCCTCATAGTAACTATGCAGGAAGGTTTATAATCTGATATTGTCTTGGTGCTGACTTAGTCGTGAAGCAGCAAGTCATGGTTTTTGACACAAACATTAATGCCATTTACCTTACAGTTGGTCAGTCTGTGAGCATCACCATTAGGCTTTTTGCAGAGTGACAAGAGAAGGCAGAAAAGATCACACTCTGTGAGAGTCTGTTGTTGGAGATGGTAAACATCAGGTGAGACCAGATCTGGGGTTTGATTTAAGCAACTTCTTCATAGAAGGAAGGGATGCCATCCAAAGGTACCTGCACAAGGTTAAGAATTAGGCCTTGTGAACCTAATGAGGTTCAAAAAGGCCAAGTGCAAGGTGCTGCATCTGTATAAGGGCAATCCCAAACAGGAGCACAGAGAGGAGAAGAATTCAGTGAGAGCAGCCCTGCAGAGAAGGACTTGGGGATTCTGGTGGACAAGAAGCTCAACATGAGCCAGCAGTGCATGCTTGCAGCCCAGAAGGCCAACTGCATCCTGGGCTGCATCAACAGAGGAGTGGCCAGCAGGTCAAGGGAGGTGATTGTCCCCCTCTAAAATTTTATCTAGCACAGAAAGTGTGGAAATCTTTATTACCATGGCGGGCCTGAAGGTCCCACATATCAATGAGCAAATATGATAAAGTTTTGGGAGCACAGTCAAGCTAACAGTGTTATATCACTTGAGGAGGCTGTTTCTTTTAATTGTTGTGGAGCAGTCTTACTTACAACAGAAGCCAGGAAAAAACAGTGAATTTTCTTTGCCTGATGAGCACTTAGCTGAATGCAGCTGGGATGGCTCCAGCAGGCTGCACAATGTTTTTAAAGCCACATCAGGCTTTCTGAGATGTACACTCTTGCTATCGGTTACTCTGCTGAATAGCTGAGGTCTGTGCACTGGATTTAAAAACTGAAGCCCAGTAATATAGACAGTGTACATCTCTTTGCCTGCACTAGCATTTCTTCACTGTCTTTTGAGAAGCTGCCCAGAAGTTGCACCAGAATTCATTCAAAACTATAGGCAACTTTTAATAATTCAACCTTTTGCCCTTCTGTAAAGTGAGCAAAAACTAGCTTATGTATCTGCTTACTGCTGCGGAACCAAAGATCCACAGAGATTTTGAAACCCAATGGTCATTTTCAAACCTGCAATTAGATCAACAGCCCAAATCATAAGCACTTCGTAGCAAGGGAAAGCCTGAGTGACACTTGCTTCTTTATTGCTGGAATTGTAAATTATCCATGTTTTTAGATTCAGCATTTTAGACACATTAAAACAATGCAAATGCACATTTATGTTCAGAAGATGCGGCTATGATTTACACACAGAAGGCAGTTAGAGCAGTTGTCTATTTTTAAACTTGAATTGCGAAATGGAAGCTTCTGTCAAAAATGGGGAGTATAATCACTCCTCCAGGAGTGTTTATTCCACTGCAGAGCAAGATTTATGTGTCTTCTTGAGGGCTGCTGCATAACATTTCCAGGTTTTAAGAAGTGGACGTTGCTTAGCTGGACTGAAAATGTCTTTTGGGATGGTTGGAGCCCCACACCAGCTCTGCGTAGAGCTTTAATGGAACATTTGAGACAAGGCCCTTAAATGTGTCCCATCTTACAGGAAATGGATGTTTAATGAGGCCATTTGGTTTTTCTGCTAATTACTCTTCCAGCTGCTGTGAAGATTATATAAGGCTGCCCAAACTGCAATACTGCGACGTAACCCTACAACAATGCATTCTTTTTAAAATAATATACCACCATTAATCTATTAGAGAATTTACTGCAAATTTTGAGGATTGAAGAAGAGATGCTGTTAATAGCATAAACTTCTTCATGTTATGTGGAATAGAGAATGACCTGAACTGGAGATGGTTTCAAAAGTGTTTTACTGACAAATCAACAATAATAGAATAACTAGTTTGGGGGAGGGAGAACAAGCGTGTTTGAAAGAAGCTTATTCTTGTGTAAAAAATTGTATATCTTCACCTGCTATTGCAGTGACTCATGAATCATCATCATGAGTCTTCATCAAACTGGGTCCTTAATGATTATTTTAGAAAGTTTTCATTTAATAATAAAAACATTGAAGCTTCTTTTTATTTGTAGATTTCATTTAAAACATGGAAATTAATTGCTGTTTCTCAGGCTGCTGGCTTTTGTTCTTCAGGTTTGTAATGCCCTTGTTAATAATGTGTAGGAGAATGGCAACATTTTACAGTGAAATAGAGCCACAAGGCATTCAGTCTGCGATGCAATCAAAGACTGAAGAACAGTGGTAAATTGTTGCACCAGGTAGTCTTCATCACCCCAAGTGGTCCTTTCTTTGCCTTTCTGGTAGGATGCTGGTTGGTCTGAGGATGTGGTTTTTAAGGAACTTGTGCCATGAGTCATTTTCATTATTCCATCAAAGAAACAGCCATTGGATATTACCACACAAATTTGTTAATGGTCACTAATCTATATCATGCAAGCACACGTCTTGAGACTCAGCAGAGCTCATTCATGGCCATACAGGGTTAAGGTGCTCTGGCTGGAGGAATCTGCTTGGTAACATCTGCGCTTGCTTGGAGGTGAACATGGCCATCTCACTCCCAGAACAGCAGCATGAAAAACCCACCATGCATTTCAGATACTGCTGCTGGGTGATTTCCAAATGGGAAATTTGTTCAGAGATGCTGTTGAGGGAGTTTTATTCCTAGAATACAGCTTTGCTCTTGTTCAGTGTTTCCCACAGGAGAAGAAATGAAGCAAGCCAGCATGACAGTACATCGACCAAGTCCTGCTGCATCAGTGAGCTGACTGACGTTTGACCCATATTTTTGTTGGGAAATTAGTTGTTACAATAATGCAAACATGCAGCCCAGTGGCTGTAATCTGATAGGATTTTTTAATCAGGGTAGCTGCCCTTTTTTCATTGTCTGTGAAATACCTCAAAACGGCACATACAGCTAGATGAATACTGTATTGGCAGTGGGGATGAGAATCCTAGATCCACTGGGATCTGAAATGGGGATGGCAGTCACCCAGACAAAGCCATTAGCCGTAAGCCCTTTCCAGGGCTGCTTGGTCTGTTATGTAGAGGAATCATAAACAGTTGCTAGAAAGAGAATCTGAAGTGCCCTATTTTCAGAGGTTTATCAGGAAAAAACAGATTATGAATTGGGAATCAAAGATAGTTTGACAAAGAATGGTTCTTTCTAAGAAATCTTTATCTAAGTCTTGTTTGTACTAAGGCTTGTTTATACATTATAACTTGAGAAAATGTTTCTGAATTATTTAAATGATAAATATGAAATAGATTAATTATATCACAGTAAACTCTTGGGTGGATGTTTACTCAGTTCATGAACTCATTCATTTTATTATAATTCATTAAGGCCAATTCAGTTCTTAATTAAAATGTCCACACAAGTATTTAATGTGGCATTGCTGATCCTCCTTGAATTATTTAAATCAGATTGTTTTTCATGAGTGCCCATGTTAAGTAGCCACATGAGCTAAAGTGCAAGAAAGAGTAAACCAGATAACTACCTTAGTTACCATGACAGATCTCATAGAAGTGAATAAAAGTTCCATTCAGTCAGTAAGAGCTACACCTGGCTACCAGGATAGACCCAAGAGGCTTGGCAGATAAAGCCAGAGATGATGATTAGAGCCTTTGGTGAAGAGAGAAAACTTGTGCTCTCTTACAGATTCTGCTGCTAATCTGTTCCAGTCCCTATACATTAGGCATTGGGACTTAATTGCAATTTCACCAGATCTCCATTTTTTTTGTCAATCCACCAGTGTGTTGTACTTCCTTCAGAACTGCTGCTCACTGAGTCAAACTTCTTCAGAGAGAGTCTTGGATTCCAGTAATACAAAAGATTATTATAAAAACTCATGTGACTGCAAAAGAATGTCATGGAAACCAACAGCAGATAAAAAGAAAATCTCAATTTCTTACTGGAAATTCAACTTACTATTTTGAAGATCCCAATGTTTTTTTTTTTGAATATTTGTTGTTTGCTTTACTGAAACTAATTACATTTTCAGACATTGCAGTGTCTGTATAAAGACTGGAGACTTTATAAGACTTACTTTGGTTTCCATTGTTTTGCATAGGCTGAAGATACAGTACTCTCTGTTGTTAACTGCATGTGAGTTGTCTATTACCTACAAAATGTTCCTTTCATTATAGCAAGTTCAATCTGCTTTTATGACCCCTTATTACACTTTTACATAAAGTAATGGTAGAATAGATCAGTGACAATGAACATCACTAGCTATTCCTTTTGCTATTGTTAGGGTGGTGGGTATATGTTGCCAGGCTTAAAAACGAGGTACCTCAGTGTCTTATTTTGCAAATGAGTATGTGCATGTAGATTTTTGAACAAACAGACCTTGGTTGCCCTTAAAAGGTTTTAATTTGTAAGTTAACATTCTTGGTCCTTAGTACCTTCAGAGCTCTGTGAGTCTCTCCAAGTTAATCAGGCAACACAAATAATTTTGTTTATCAAACCAGGCAGTAAAAATCAGCCTTTTGCTGTGGTGAATCATACTTTTTCAACTTAATCAACAGCATTATTTGCCTATTTTAAAAGAGAATTTACTATGAGTTTAGATTTGCCATTAGGTACTGCTTGAACCTAAAAACACAAATCCATTACCTCCCTAAGTTTTGGAGAAAACTCGTGGTCTCCATGTGCTCATAATAAATGCCTCAGAAGCATGGGGCTGACAGCTGAAAGTGCATAGATAAGCTGTACTCTGAGCAAGGTCCAAAGAGTGCCTGGAAATGCTGCTGCCTGAAGTTGACTTGGATTTGTGCTGAAAATAGTTGACAATGGATATGACTTTCCCTTCTGCTGATGCTGATGAATTTTTCCTGTTTTCACTGGGTGCAGGGTGCCTGGCAGGCATTCACTGAAAGCCAGAAGCCTTTGCTCATGCAGACAGCTTACAAAGACTTCTGCCAGCTGCACAATCTCCCTTCTGAGGGTCTTTGTTCCAAACAGAAGGTTCTAGTGCTCAGTAGGTGCTCAGCTCTTCACAGTAGTAAACCTTGTGTCTGCCGGCCATAATGTTTCCAGTATGTGAACATGTGCTCAAAACACACCCTCACAGCCTTTTATATATTTAAGTTCTGCCTAAAAACACTTGGAAGCCTATGAATTTTCTGTTGCCATCATGAAGAATCAATACTTCATTTACACTTCTATGCTGGCACTTACATTTTCAAAACTAATAGCTTGTGTGCTTTATGGACCTGATAGAAAGCCCAGTAAAAATGATTGTTGAATTCCCTCTGGTTTTCATGGGCTTAGAATCAAGACTGTATTAAGTAGTCGTATTAGTATTCCTCCCAGTTTCATATCTAATGAGAAAATATGCTAGAGGTATATTAAACATTAGTTAAAAAATATGTTGTTGTTTGTGAGTTTAATACTCAAATGTCATTTGGACTAAAGTTTAGAAATGCCTGAGCATTAGGGTTTTGTTTTTTTGTTTTGTTTGTTTGTTTTTTTCTTACCAGCTTGTGGCTTCTGGACACATCATCTCTTCTGGAAGATTTTCATTTATAGGTGTTGGGTAAAGAAACAAAGCTATATTTCCATGTACAATAGAACTTACAAAACCTGATTTAATATGGGTTGCTCCTTCCTGCATCTTCTGCTGTTTAATCATGAGGCTAGGAAGAGCAATTGGGATCACTTTCCTCTAGCCAGCCTCCTAGTTTCTCCAAGCTTTAGAAGCATAACGATTTTGTGGTCTTATGTCCCATCACCAAAATTGGCTGAAGTTACAAACAGGTAGAGAAGTTGTAAACTAGAGCAGAGAAAGACAAGGGAGCCACTACGGCTGCTAGAAATATACAGAAATTGATGTGAGAAAACAGACATTGGCTGGCTGGGGCATAAAAGGTTGCCTTTGAGTGTTCTAGTTTTAGGTTGGGAGATGAGTTTGAAAGAGCGGCAATGAATTTGGCATCCTTTTGCAAGTTTGGTCTTGACTCTAAAATATTCAGAACACCTCTCACCAAATGTGCATCTGCAAGGAAGGAAAGGATCAGAATGGGAACTTCTGAAAAGTCGTTCACGGTAATAATTTGGGATTTTATGATAGATGTAGGATCCTTATCTGTCCTCACCCTTCCATTTGCTTTGAAAAGGAGGAGGTAGGAAGGACAGAAGATATTAACAGTTCCTAAGGAAGCCATGTTGCCTTAAGAGCGAGACGCTCCTGAAGGGTAACAAGAAAGAGCAGGAGAAGAATACAGAGGTAATCAGTCCCCAAGGTGAAACATGAGTGAGAGCAGTGATTGCTGGTGGTGTAGGGACAATCCTGAGTATGTTAGTGCTGTCCCTTTGAGATCTTCAGCATTCCTTGCAGCATGACAGAGCTCTGCATCTCCCCTTTACCTGACTCAGTCAGTAGTCAGGACAGAGCTTCCCAAGCCTCTTGGTGTTTGTCAGAGACTAGATGGCAGTCTGCAGGCATCTGTGGGTTTTAGATCCAACCCCAGAGAGAGAGAAGGAAGTTTCTTTGCAGACAAGTGAATGCAGAACCACTGTCAGACTTCTGTGCATTCCCAGTGAGGCACAGTGCAAGACAGGTATTGTACAGGGTAGAACAGAGACAAAACTTACTGCTTCTGATTTTCCAGTTGATCTCAAGATTTGTATAGAGGCTGTGCAATGGTGTCTAGAGCTGTTTGTGTCATACCCTTTGCTTACTGATCAGTGAAAATTTGTTTTCTTGGTCTTCTCAATAGCTTTCGTAAGGGTTGAGGCTTTGGCCATCCTCATCTGGTTTAGTTGGAACAACATTTCTGAAAGTGATGAAAAAGTGGGATGAAAGTGAGAAAATGGTTGTATTTTTATGGTTTTATGTCTTGTTTTCGAGAACCTGTTCCATTTGCTAGGAAGAGCACAAAACCAGACAAGATTATGAATTATACAAACAGATGACATTTTGCAGTATTTTGTACCAGTAAGGCACAAGCCTTAGTAATTGTTCTTTGAATCATGTTTCATTCAGCCCCTGAATTAATAGCATTAAAATTTCACATGGGTGCCCTAATTATCTTGAAAGGAACAATGTCAAAAGCAAGGGGTATCTAGATTGTACAATAAATAGCTGGTCTTGTTTTTCACAAGGCAGACAAATGACCACCATAATGCCTGCCACCTGTAAATCCCCTATTGCAGTACAGATATTATCTCTGATGATGCTACAATACTGAAAGGCTCCATAAATCTTTTCTGGCTTTTATTTACTTATGAACTAGATAATTCTAATTCTTTGTCACTGTAATGTCATTCAGCTTTTGCTACAGATGCTTTTTTTTTTTTTTTTCCTCTGACTGGGAGTAATTCCTGTATGAATTACTCTATGAGCTCTAGTTATTACTCTATATTACTATGAACTCTTATTCTACCACCACAACCAGGAATGAGTGTGCTGTAATGGCCTTAGTCCCTCCTAGAAGGGGAACTCAGTGGTATGAAGAATGGTTTTCTTCTGCCAGAACAGGGTAATTCACTACAGTATGCACTGGGCTCTGCCAGATCCATACTGTATCTGATTCTCTGCAGATGCATAGGGTAGAACCATTGTCCCTGCTGTATATGCTTATGATATTTCTGGATGTATGTGTGTGCCAGTATACAACATACAGTCCTGTTGGATGTCTTGACAGTTCACAGAACA
Source organism: Oxyura jamaicensis (assembly GCF_011077185.1). Taxonomy (NCBI): domain Eukaryota; kingdom Metazoa; phylum Chordata; class Aves; order Anseriformes; family Anatidae; genus Oxyura; species Oxyura jamaicensis. Next base: position 64,045,489 of record NC_048894.1, on the reverse strand, counting down.
CCACTATTTCCTGTTCAGAGCAAAAGTGAAGATGATCAGAGGAAATTAATGTATATCGATTTCTAACTTAGAAGAATGCAGTCAGTGACAGCTACTCATCTTATGTAGTGACAGATCTAAAATGGCCCTGCAGTCAGGCATCCATTGTTGCTCTCTATAACATGGGAGTCTATTGTGTTGGCAAGCACTGATGCAGGAGCTCTAGCACATGTATTCATCCCTTGTAGTAAACAAGTCCATGCACTATTTTTTATTTAGATGTGATGTTTGTGCACCAGAAAGCTTATAATCTGGAGCAGATACCTCTAAATATTGGTGTTGATCTTTTGCATCAGAATCCACAAAGACATTGTGCTGTAATGAGAGGCCAGTGACGCTGTGGTCCTCCCATTTGTTAGTCTAGCAGATTAGTACATTTTCTGGTTTCACTGCAAGGGTTGTGAGACTAGCTTGGTTCAATTGCCCATGGCTGAGTGACCGCGTTTAGATCAAATCACATCTCACCTGTGTCATAGTGTCCACACATTCTGAACTGGTGCCATTGAATTAACACATGTAAAATGAATTCACATTTTTATCAAGATTCTTAAGATTCTTGGATTTGTCAAGAGGGAATTAGGTGAGCTGCTCTTGCAGAAGGTCATGAGCCAGCCCCCCTCTACCACCTTCCACCACTTGGGAACCCATGAGCAGCATCCCATGGGCTATTCCACATGCTGGGACCTAAACCTGGATCTCCAGAGGAGCTGAGCTCCTGCTGCCAGTGGAGAGGTAAAAAAATTACAATTTAGTCCTTGTCTCCTGGTTCATTTACTGACTTGGGCTCTGGGCTCTTCAGGGTAGTTGTGGCATCTTCCTCATGCAGTCCTGCTCATCAAAATGACCACTGAGAAAAATAAGTTTTATTTGATCAGTATCTTCAGGATTTATCTATGGAATTAAATGCCCTGAGGGAGAGAGTGGCTTTTGTGTGTGGTATCTTTTGTCTTGGTAACATGGCTTCATCCAGGAAATACAGTGTGTATCTGAGCATCCTTAATACCCTGCACTGCAATATGAGTTATATTGGTCTGTTTGGTTTCCTTGCACTGCTAGAAGGAGGGACCATAAAAGTGAGTTCTGAGAATACTCAGGATGGAACAGCAGCAGAGGAGGAGATCTGTGATGCTCCCCTTCTGTACCAATTAAAAATATGCCCAATCATAGTTTACCCACAGATAAATGGCAGAAACAAAAGAAGGGTATTGAGGATTGTGCTATTTAATGAAACCCAGAAGTATCTGCAGAAGAACAGAGCTCTCTCTTGACTAGTATTAGAGCAAACGTGGTACTGGTATGCATATTATGAATAAATTGCTGTGCATACTTGCTGTGGAACTCCCAGTAGTTTAAGATGAACAAAGCAATAGCTATTCCAAACTGAGGTATGTGCTGAGGTATGTGCTAAGTTAAGTACTTCTTGTGCTGTTCTGACAATGTCTATTGTGCTGCGGTGAAGCCAGGTAAGAAGGCTAATTAATAGTCAGGAGCCCTAGATTCATGTTAGAGTTGTCTTACACCAGCCAGGGTAAAGAATCTCCCAATTCATGTAACACCTCCTAGTTCTGTATAACCTTGATGTACATATGCTCATGTCCTGCTTTTTCCCCTAGAATCTATGCATGTGTTTGAGCTCTGTCCTTTACTGTATCACCTTCCCACAGCAGGTGATATAGTGCACTTTTTGTCTGCTAAACTTGTTGGTAAAAATCTCATTGCATTCAGTGACAACAGGCCTGACCTTGTGTAAAAATAGAGTGAAGCCGGGAGGCTTTCTTTTGCATATCTAAGACAACCCAGTTGGTGACAAGACCATTTTAAAGTAAAGGAGAAAACAAATAAATGCGCATACATTTATTAGAGAAGATAACTGTGGAACAAATCATGTTGTTGAATAACAGAGTGGAAATTATTTACAAAATGCTGATTTCTGGGTCATTGTTTGCTTGATGTTTTCTCTTTCAGTATGCTTGAATAATAAAAATGCTTTGGTCCCATTAGTCTCCAAATGACCTTTAGTCATTTCCATTTGTAGTTAATCATGAGAGTGTTTCCCAAAGTCTTTTGAAGTGGGACTACCTCTATGTAGAAATAGAGTCTCAAGAGCCACCTCTCATCCTGTTCCTGACTGTGGCATCCCCATGGTAATCGAACCAACTGCTTACGTGAAAAAGTAATATGAAGAAGCCACTGAGGCAATTTTAGCTGTCTGTTAATGAAATGTAACAGCTGGAAATCAGAAAGTGCACAAGCATCATGGGACCAATAAGCCCTCTGGAGAAGCAGCAAGTGCTGTGTAAACCAGTCAGTATGTCTCTGACGAGAGCAACACTACATTGAGTGGGTAGCTAATACTATGGTGGAATGCTTAAATCCAAATGCTTTAATTAAATTTCACTAAGTATTAGGTCTAGGAAAAACAAATCTAGCAGTAGGCAAGATTTTAAAAACTGGAAACTAACCTGAACCAATATGAGCACAGTGACCTGCGTCTTCTAGCTATCTGCCTAAGATCATTTTCATGCCTTGGATAGCCTTTCCAGCCAGTTGGTCCATTGTATTTGACTAAAACCTGGGCTGTCTTCCATTTTTTCAATACTGTCTGCTCTGAGATTTGTTCAAAGTACACACCTGGAGGATTTTATTTCATTTTTCTTTACTACATATCATGGGAAAAAAATTAAGTCAGATAGCAGCTTCCTTGACACTACCCAAGTTGGGTCTGCAGTTCTTCCTGCCAGGGATGCCCCAGACAGATGTCAATGGTATCATGTTCACCACAGGAATAAACAGCTGGAGAAGACCTTACCCATGTCAGGGCCAGAGCACACAAAGGAGAGGTGGGGTGTTTAATCACTGGCTTTCCAGCACTTTTGCATCAAGTAAAATGACTACAGGAGCCTTGGATCTCCCCAGAGAATAACTTCCATGGTAAAGAAACTGTAAGAGACAACCAGCAGGTCCTCATCTAACAGTGTGTTTGCAAGCACTTGCCTTTGGGTGTCTCAGGCAGGCAGCTGGGCCAGGTCATTAACTCAGCATTTTCTGAGGTTTTCTTCTGTTCTGTAGCCAAGCAGACAGGATAGGAGAGGATATAGAAGGCACAGATTACCTTAAAATATGCTAGACATGCAGCAGCACTAAGCTAAGATTTCATTTCATTTTATTTTGCAGTCTCCTTGGGAGCAGTTTTGTGTGACTTTTTCCCCTTTTTAAAAAAAAAATATTTACTTAAAATAAGCAATGCCATATTGTTAAAATGAAGCAACAAATAAAAGTTGATTTTTGCTCACTTAAGATCAAATTTGACTTTGCTTTATATCTTTATTCCAAATATCTCAGGTCACATTTTGCTTGCAGTTTTGGTTAGGTATTTCCTGTTAAGTCTTCCAGGTCAGGTAACACTGGTGTTGTAAATAATAGCCAAAGTTGGCCCCATTCTGCATCATTGTTCCATTTAAACCTTTTAATCTGTTCAGTTACATGTCTTTTAATTGTAGAGCTAAATCCTAAATGGAAGTGAACCCATGCTCAGTGCTTGCAGATAAGAATCACGGAGCAGACTATATACTACTTGTAAATTAATTAACAAATGATAGATGCTGAATGAAGATAGCAGAAAGACAAGGCATAAATGCGTATCTCGTGTATATTTGCATGATTATCACATACTTATATATGGTCATATGCATTCATTCTTACCTTCCTCTTTCTAGTTTAAAAAAAAAAAAAAGAGAGAGATTTGTAGCCCAGAAATTATATTTTTGCAGCACATGCTTGGTGTGGATTGATGTGAACAATTACTCTGAGGTTAAATGCATTAAGAAACATTTAATCACTCAACTTAGGGAGTGAGCCATTCAAAGAAGCTTGTTCAAGGGCAATATATATATATACGGTATCTTTTATATATATATTATATATATATATATATAATATATATAAAAGATACCGTATAGCTCAGTAAACTGAAACAAGTTGGACAGTCATAAAATGCTATATGTTCTAGTTCTTACTATCCATTCTTTATTTTCATCTGTTAATTTTGCTATATAATTTTAAAACCATTCCAGTTCTTGGTCATTTGTCGAACAGCTTTAGCTCTAGTTGTGTAAACGTATGCATATTTTATATCACTTTTATACTGAATTATGGATTAGATTTCACTGAGTAGAAGTAAAAGCAATGGAGCACATAATGGGAGTAGGTTTCTGTTTTCAACTTCTAGCTTTGGAATGAGACATATAATTCCGAGTCTTCTTTCTTCTTTGATTTTTGCTGCCCCAGAAGTAGGCAATGAGAAGCCTCTAACAAGTAAAATATTGTGCTAGATCTGCAGCAGTCCTAGTGATGTAGAAATAGTTATAACAATAACAAGACATAAAGCGGTTGTGTAGTATCCAGGCCCATATAAGTGCCTAGTTCTTCCAATCTCCTGTTATTTCAGTATGTGCTTCAGCAGGGATACTGTGTTTTCCCCAGCTGTATGTTAATGTGCACAGGCATATGCTCTTTCCTTTTAAGACTGTCAAAGCCCATCAAGAGTTTTAGATGGACAGTTCCTATCGGAATTGAATGTAACTGAAATATGTGGTGACCAAGTAGCTGAGGTTAACTCTGTGCATCTGGATACTCAAGTGCCCTATTGCTTCATGCTGCAGTGTTCAGAGGTGCCTACGATGCTCCCAGGCATTTTTGAGCATTACTGAATGACATGCCAAAGAAATGCAGGGTGCTCCATGAATGAGCTGGACTGTGAGTTACTTCAGACCTTCACAGGAACATTGAGGCATGGGAGCCACACAAACCAGATCTGACAGAAGAGCTTATCAGGCTTGCACACAGCTTTAAGTTTAAGGAAGCTTTGTGACCTGGGGCAGCATGGTGGGAATGGAGGAAATCCATGGAAGACACTCAGTGTAAAACAACAGGCAGAAACCATGTTCAGTGCTGCATACACCAGTCATTTACAGATACAGAAATGAAATTCTTGTGGTGGCTTCCTGGGAAATGCAAATCCTGATAAACCTAGTTTAGTGCACCTCAGATATCTTGATGTATGCATGTTTACAGGTCCCACGTGAGCTAGCTACTGCATGGCATTTGCAGCAGTGAGCCAATTTGAAGTGATTCTGTTTGTAGTGAAGCTGTGACTGTCTGAAACTGTTTCTGATGATTCCAATGAGGGGAAAAAAATACCAATCTGCCTTTTTTTCAGTGAGCACAAAGGTAGACAAGATTTCAAAAGCTGCCATCCTTTTGGCTATTTTAGTGTTCGGACCGCCTTCCTATTTGAGAATGGCAGGTCTTTAAAATTATATCTCTGGGTGTGGTTTTGTGGTTTTGGTTTGAGGAGGTATATAAGTATACTTAATTAAATTACTTCAGTGTTAATGAAGGGCTTTTCAAATTCTTGAAGAGCATACCCTATGACAGTTCTGGTCAACGTTATATGTGTACCAGATATTCATGAACCTCAGTCAAAGTTATTATGATGAGAATAGGTAATTTTGATGCTCCGTCTAAATGTTCTTGATTTGACTGAATGTTTTGCTAGCAAAACACTTCCAGAGTGTCAAACATTTTAACACAGTTTTCATATTTCTCGTGTCCTTCCCTACTCTGTTCCACTTAACTACAAGAGAGTGAAAGGGAAATACTGTCTTTGTTTACTTTTCTCTGTCCCACTTGAGAATAATGGGATTAGTGTACTGAGAGCAGTGTCTGACCCACAATGGCAGTAATACCATCTGCTAATTAGAGGATTTGGCAAAATAATTGCAATTTTCTACTTAAATTAGAAGGTTCGTCTTAGTAGAGTGTGTGATTCTTCTTTAGCTTGGGGGAAAAGGAAGGCAAATAACTGCTTGTTAACAGAACAGGCCAACATCAGGAAGACAAAAGCTACAGCTCTTTGAGAGGAGGGGGGGAGGAGAGGAAAACATTCTCACCTCGGACACTTTGTTCTCCTCACCTATCTCTCTATCCATGTATACATGCACTCACAACCCATGCCTGTTAACTGTGTTATTTTAATGTTACTCAGTAATATTCCACAGCATAGCAGAAGTAGGGTTGAGAAAAGGGCAAAACATATTATTGCAGCATTTTATGAAGAACAGCAGGAGATCACAAACCACTTAAGTTTCCATGCCACAGAAAAATGATTGTGTATTTATAAAGATTAATCTTTAATAATGCTGTTGGCTACCGGTTTGCCTAGATCACGTTTGGATACAAATATTCCTTGAACTCTGGTGAAGTTCACATCTGAATTCACAGAATCACAGATTCAGAACAATGAAATATGTAAAATATTTCAGTTTGGTCTGGAATATACAAAAGTTATGGATATTCAGCTATCATGAAGTTTTCATATCTGATTTAATATCACTGCAATTTCTGGTGCTTGTATTACAACTAAGCTCATCATTCATTTCTTTTAATTTCTAGCCAGGATAATGCTGATATTGCAAAGAAAACTGTGATCCTATCATTTTCCTCAAGTGTCTAACTCATGACAGTGCAGAAGTGGTTTTGAACAAACGAGAAAAACAAATATTCATAATCTCATACACTGAGCATTGCCCATCTAAGCGTATTTTCAAATAAAAGCATTATAAAATGGAGACTGGAAACTTAGCAGCAGTATCAGGGTCAGAACTTTGTAGTATCTTCACATAAGCTCCTAGAAGCAGGCGTGCACTTGCATTGTAAAAATGCTCCAAATTTTTTGTGGAGATACCTTACCAAGGACATCCATGAAATGTGGAGTCAAGAGCACATACGTTGCGGAACTTGCCTTTCTCAGAGAATAAATTAACTGGGGAAAAACATGGTTTAAATCAGTGGATGCTTCTCCCTCTTGCACTGGGGACTTTTCTTTAAAGAAGTCTTATGTTTCATATGTTTTTATCTATATAAGTCAATGGTTTGGGATGTGCAGCCTGACTCAAGTCACTGGGTTTCTTAGAAACTCCTGGTGGGACCTCTGACAAGCCACATTCAGTAGTAGCACCTGTCTTACGTGCAGCTGCTATGGTTGAAGCCATAATGATGGGTGTTAAAATGTTCTGTATTTGTATATGGGTTAATTTTTGTAGATATGAAGAACATACTGAATATTATTAAGTATTTCTTAAATGCAATGCTTTGGAACAAATCTATTGGGATCTTTCAAAGAGATGTGGAATAAAGTTGAAGGGCAAGGGAGAAGCATTTCTGCACTGAGGAAAGACTTTGGATCCAAACTTATTGAAGGGTGGCAGCATTGTTTTGCTATTACAAATGGCATAGGAACTTACATGACTCTTATGCATGACTGACACAGAAAAGCGAGTCAAAAAACTTGAGAGTTTTGCACAGAGTATATTATCAGTTGGCTGCCATTTCCCAGACTGCGCAGTATCTGGGAAACTTCCACAACCTGGAAAAAAAGTGTGATGAAGTTTATGTTGTAAGTTGTACTCTGTAAGGTAAGCAGGACTAATACCAATATGGGGATGAAGAGGCTTCAGAGGTTCTAATTTAAGATCCTTCCTGGTGTGTCCAAGGCTGTCACATCTTGTCTATACAGTTGGTGCCTCCATTGAGAAAACAATATTAGCCTCTGTGTTACAAAGAGGTGATCACTCTTAGTGTGTTGTTTTAGATTTAATATTAATGTTAAGAAATGTTTTAATGTTTATTAGTCAGAAAACATGTGGCTGGCCGTATCAGAATATGTAGTCTCCTATATATTTTTGGAATAAATTTAGTATCTGTAGTCATTTTGCTGGACACAGTAAATCCAGTAATAGTACTCAAAAAATGCATGCTGTTGTTTAATGTTGTTTCCACAAATTTCTGCCTTTTCTTTGCTAATTCCTCAGCACATCTGGCTAGGATCCCTAGGGACCTGTGAGAAGCTCCCTGACTCTGCCAATCTTTAACATTATATTCTGCTATGTAAAAGAACTGGAAAACTCAGGTAGTCCAGGTGCTTCCATTCTGATTCCTCTTAGGAGTCTGGAGCATGAACAATTGCTTATGGCAATTACCATCTAAGTCTGCCTTGTTCAACTCACCTCTATCTTTAAATAATTTACAATGAGCAGAAAATAAAGAGCACTTTGTGTCATAGACTGGCCATCCTTTAGCATGTTTTCCTACTAGCATGTTTTCCAAAAGCAGAATTTCATTAAAATGTAGTACACCTGACTTTCAAAAATATTAGTCTGGAAAAGCTTATCTAAATTTAATTTTCAGTTTATTTCAGTCACACCTTTTGGCATTTTCTTTTTGTAATTATTTTCCCATTCAAGTTTCACTCATGATTACCCTTAAAACGTACATGCAGCTAGCTGGCTGCGTGGTGTGTCCACACTCTTATAAGAGAAGGTTGTTTGAATTAACATAAATGGACAGAGCTTACCAAATCCTATCACCAGAGCCTTAGCCTGGTCGAACAAAAATCTCATCTTCACCTAAAACAGCGCAGTCAAACCAAACCAAAATAGTCATAACTGTTTATTACCCATTTAATTCATAACTCAGCATCAGTTTTGTAACAACCCCTTTGCTAATGAATGTATGACTCAACAGCATTTGGCTTGTGGGACCAGACACAGCTCACTGCACCAGCACAAACTGTTCTACATGAGTTATATGCAGCTCTGGGTGAGCTCCTCTGTGATTTACCTGAATGGAGAAGGAAGACATTGCTGGAAGGGGAAAAATTGATTGAGTTCAGATTATGCCAATTCAAGGATGTTAGGCTGCTTCTGTGGATTTATTAAAAAATTAGTGTGCATATTTTGTTTGCTTTGTTGAATATATAGGAAATATATGTAAGCTCTAGAAATAACTCTTAATAGAGACAGGGGAGATTTTCTAAATCACTGGAGATATTTTTATCGCCGTTTTTCAGATGCTTTTTCTTCTGTAAGTTTTATCTTGGCAGTATGTAGTATACTAAGTATACAGCTTTTTGTACTTAAGAACTGCTCAGTGCAGGATATAGCTCTTCAGAAACCATTCACCTTAACCAGATTTAATCCACATAGATGAAATTCAGCAAGGAAATCTCCCTCAGGTGATTATGCTTGTCATTCACATCCCTAGTTCACAAGAGAGCCCAGGAGACAAAAAGTCAAAGCCAGTGCTGGGACCCTGCTAGTGGCAAAACAAAGGTGGCCAGGACACTGTGCACCTCTTCCTGTCATGTCTGCAATTTCTTTTCCTTCTTAAGCTGAACTCAGCTATTCTCATGTCTAAGTCAAAGGTGGTGATCTGAAGTGTATTTATTTGCTCCCAGGGAGGGCTGTGTTCAGCAGACACTACACACCCGAACACAGCAGTTAAAGCACTCTTTCACCTGCCAATTTTCACTGGGTACCCCAAAGGCTTTTTCTCATAGCTATATAACTACTTAGATTGATAGCTGAGTTCAATTTTGGGAGAAATTGCAGCAAGAGTGGTGGGACTTCTGTGAATTTTTTGCACCATTGTATTTCAGAGTTGATTAAAGTTGCAGTGACAAAGCAGCTGGCTGGGGAATCAGAATACCCAGTTATCTTCTGAGTTCTGCTGCCAATCTGCTGAGTGGTGCAGTGGTGCAGGCTGAGTGCCCCTTCATTTCTGCAGCTCACTGCTTGTGCATCCTGCCTAGCTTAGGCAGCAGCTTTATCAGATTGATAATCAGTCCCCACTGATTGGTAATAGTCCCCACTATTATCCTGGGACTGCACGCTTACTGCTTCCAGTATCATCTACTATATTTGGTTGCAGATCGTTGTGCCTCTCTGAAAAGGCAAGTTCCTCATCCCTAGCCTTCACCTTCTCCTTTCTGACCTTTCAGGATTTATTAAGTAAACCTTGTTCCTCAGCCTTGCTTTCCTGAACATTAATGTAAGCCTTCACCTGGTGGTTTCAACCTGCCCTACAATTGAAGAGAGCCAGGAAACCTGTTCTATGGAAACTGCGAAACCAGGTCAGGCTCTGGATACCTCCAGTCCAAGCCAGCAAATTCTGCTGGGTGCTGACTACAGCCTACATCCCAGGGAGAAACCTGTTATTTGTAGAAAGAGTATAGGCTGAGTTTCTCTCTCTGTGGACGGAGTTAAAACCCATGTCATGCTATCGTGTGACAATGGGACTTCTGCCTGCGGGAGCAACTGGCACACACTGCCAGCACCACAGGGCTATCTGCCGAAGGCTGAGCAGCTGCCCTCCAACAGGGCTCCCAATATGAAAGAAATACTAAAGTGACACAGCTCATTTGTAAATATTGACAGGCTCTTGTAAAGGTTATAATCAGAGTGACAAGCTCAGTCACTGAGCAATTCTTTTAAGGCCCAAGGGATGCTCCATGGTGGAGCTGCTGTTGATAAAGAAGCTAGCTAGAGGCAGCTAGCTATAAAAAATACAGGAAGAACATGCCCATTAAATCAGTAGTCATTCCTACTTGGTCACATTTGTAACTAATTTAAACAGAGGCCTTTCTTAACTGAAAAATCATGTCAAAATATAAGTATAAAATGAGTTAACAGTAAAATATTTGGCATGATAATACTCAGTGGTTGAATCTCAGGTGGAAAGACAGCAGAAGCATGTCAGCAAAAATCTCAGCTAGCTTCCACCATCTCGGTTTTACTAGTAAGGTATAGGAAAGGTCAAGCAGATTTCTTGTTACAGTCTAGTTGGGGTAGTTATTCCAAGGGATCTGTTCTCTATCTTTAAAGCAGCTTTAAGCAATTATATGCAGACAATTATCTACCACCCACTTCTATCTTTTCATAAGACTTCTGAGTCTTGCAAGCAGAGGGCTTTGTTTGCTGTGGTACTGTAACAGCTAAATAAACTGACAGCATTCTCAGGTAGTCACAAAAGATAAATTAAAAACTGTGATAAAATGAAGCACACTGTTCAGTATGTTCATCACATAAAAAATACTTGACTTTCAGTTTCAGACTTTCAGGCTCTATCTTTCAGGTCTAGCATCTGGGAAGAATCAGACTCCTATTTTATTTTGACTTCAAATTCAAGCCAGGCAATTGTCTCCCCCGTCTTGAGGCTGGCAACAAGAGATAGTCATAAAGAAGATGACCAGGTGGAAGAATAAAAGCACAAAAAGGAATTTGAACTTTTAAAATTATTATTATTTTAAGTATTGATTGTAAATAAGGAAGTTGTATTTACTGTAACTTTAGGGTTTTCTTTCTTCCTTTCTCTAAAAATAACTTTAATATTATAAGCATTGGTTGTGACAGCAGGGACCAGAACACTTACAAGCAAGTGATTCTCAGAAATACATGATAAAAAAAAAAATCTAAATGCCTTACTTCATCTGCTGTAATGGTTCAGGATCTTTAGCTGCCTGATGGGAGAACCAGGAAGGCATGTGAGTAATTTTCCATAGGCACCTCACCAATTTCCATTGCTTTATGTATCACTTCTTTGGGAAATCTCCACTGCATGGCAATGATGTGTCCTCTTCCATAATGTAAAATGCAGGCATATTAGGATTAGACATTTATTTAAAAATAAATAGAAATGTTCATGTTACCTGAGAAAACCTTTTCTTCACTTCATATTTAACCTAGCTAGGCTTAAATATATATACATATTAAAAGCCTGTAAAAGCTTAGAGGTTTCCTGTGGAGCCTGTGTCTAAATGTAGAGCAGAATAGCATGTTCAATAGGGTGTTGTGCCAGAGAGTTAACTGCATATGACCTCACCATTTCAAACTGGGCCATGATTTTCCCTTTGGTTTTTGGTTGCTTTCTCCTAATTCCTCCTATACACACTTCCTCCTACAATGTCTGTCTTTCCTTTCTGCAGAATGAGCTCTCCTGACTCTCATTTGAGTCCACAAAAAAAAGATTGCAAATCTCCCCTCTGCTGTGCTGCAGAAAGTGTTAAACCAGCAGCAGGGGAGTGCCAGCATGGATTGGGGTGTGCAGCTGTGCCACCCTGCTGTGCCTGTGCCTTCAGGGCAAGTCCCAAATTGGTGAGTCTCACAGCTGAGCCCTGAACACCCAAAAGCATAGGTTAATCAGAATACGATAACCTCCATGTGAGCTGATTTTAGGGAGCAGGGAATGTGACTGATTTAGACATACAGCAGACAACTTTTTCTCTGCTTCTGTAGAAGGGTAAGGTGAATTCAAGATGACAACTTTGTTCTCATACAGCACTTTTTCCCCTTATCTGCCAATAACTCATATATTTAAAATTCAAAGGTCTGCATGCAGCCCCCATAACTACTATTTCAGGCAGTAATGCGCTCACTGCATTAGACAATAAAAATAGGTGAAGTCCACTCCACTTACTGCTCTCTGCAGCCATCCTGAAACTCTTTTGCTACATCCATATCTGTAACTGTATTTTGCACAGAATATAATATCTAGCTCAGTCTCCTCTAAACTTTTTTTTTACTCATCCTTAGTTTATAAGTAAAAACTGGTGTACCAAAAAAAGAATTAATACATCTTCTGCTTCATTCTTACTAGTTCTGTTCTGGCCTTGGTGTTAGACCACACCTTCACAGCAGAGGAAATAGGTCTCCATCAGCAACTTGAGATATCTGTAGAGGACTAAAGTGTTTCACTGACAGCCAAAATAATTCTGTTGCTCTTACCAAAATTACTTTTTCTGCAACACTGTAATGTGTGATCGTGGTGATGAGAGTTGGTTTTGAATGTTATTCCATGATACTATGAGAACAAAACTGAAATGTATTTTTTTCTGGAGTGTTGAGGTTTATGTTTTTTAAAATAGTGATTTTGAGCACTTGTGTTTTGTGGGATGGCTAATCAGAGGTCTTTTTAAGACTCTGTTGTTTAGTACTTACCTGAAAGTTAAAACTTTTTAAGATGGCTCCAGACAGATACTAGAATCAAGAGGCACAGAGTACATGATCAAAATACATCACTGTATTTTAATATACTGAACAGCGATGAAGTGATCCTTGATTTCAGGTGGTAGCATACAGTGGCAATACTACAATAGCAAATATTAAAATGAGAGATTTCTCTGAGGGAATCTTTACTTGTAACTTATATACAGAAAGCTATTAGTTAAAAATAAACCTTAAAAATAATTCTTAAATAGACCCACAAGGACATTGTATATATTTTTCTCTCTTTAACATGAAATGTTTTCTGTTGTCTAGAATTGACTTTAATTAGGATTGCATAACCTAACAATAAAACTGCTGATGATTAGAACCAGCAGACACATTCAGCTTATGCCTTTAATTAGATTAAGTTCTTCATCGACAGAAGTAAGAGATGGAGCATTAGGCCTTTCTAACATTTAATCTGGAGAATGCTTTATAATTATATTTAATACTGTGAGGCAAAAGTTTACAATGGGAGAAAAAGCAATTGTCCTGGTTTCAGTTAGGACAGTTATTTTCCCTCCTAGTAGCTGGTAGGGTGCTATGTTTTGGCTCAGGATGAGAAGAGTGCTGATAACATGCTGATGTTTTAATTGCTGCAGAGCACTGCTTATACTAAGCCAAGGACTTTTCAGCTTCTCACTCTGTCCTGCCAGCGGGCAGGCTGGGGGTGCAGCAAGAGCTGGGAGGGGACAGACCCAGGACAGCTGACCCAAACTGACCAAAGGGGTATTCCATACCATCTGACGTCATGCTAAACAATATATAGGGGTGGCTAGCCGGGGTGAGGGGGCCGGCTGCTTGGGGTGGGGCTGGGCATCGGTCAGCGGGTGGTGAGCAATTGCATTGTGCATCACTTGTTTGTACATATTATTATTATCATCATTATTATTTTCTATCTTAATAAACTGTCTTTATCTCAACTCACAGGCTTCACTTTCCCGTTTCTCTCCCCCATCCCAGAGAGGGAGGGGGGAGGGTGAGTGAATGGCTGTGTGGTGTTTAGCTGCCAGCCGGGTTAAACCACAACAGCAATCTGCCAATATCTTTCTAAGAAATGCTTGCTTAGCTGTTTGTCACATTTTAAAGACAGATGGTTTTGGGAAAACGTATCAAAGTGGGGAGGGGGTCTCGCATGCACAGTCTTCTAAATATACAGCTTGCCTCTAAAGTAACTTTGTCAGTCAGTAGCTGCCTTCCTTTCTTTCCTATTTAATTATGTTCTCCTCAAGACCTGTGGAAAATGTTTGAAAAACAGCGAGTCCAGTATTGTCTCCAGTAAGCTATCAAATCCATGATCAGTCAGTCCAACAGGTGGGATCACTAGCACTAAGTGCTTTATGTTGAAATGTATTCCTATTCAGTATATAGGTCACTAATGAGCAAATTAATTAGTCTTTCCAGGGCTGCAGACTGTAAATTCCCAGCACATGTACAGGAGGGTCAAAATCCTTGCTCGCTGGCCATCAAGTCCTAGTACCAGTTCCAAGAGTTGTTGACTGAGCTTTGCTCTAATCAGCACTGTTCACATACTAAGACTATGGGACCAACCTCAGCTCCACTTTCTTACCAGCAGATTTCCTACATGGACTGTGGAAAAGGTTATTAGGGTTTATTAAAATCATGCAAGATTGAGCCAGTTCTTCTTTCACAAAATCACAGAATCATTTAGGTTGGAAGGGACCTCCAAGATCACCTAGTCCAAACTATGACCCAACACTAACAAGTCTTCCACTAAACCACATCACTGAGCTCTACATCTAAACGTCTTTTAAAGACTTCCAGAGATGGTGACTCAACCACTTCCCTGGGCAGCCTATTCCAATGCCTAACAACACTTTCAGTAAAGAAGTTCTTCCTAATATCCAACCTAAACCTCTCCTGGCCTGTTCCCCCTCATCCTATCCCTGGGCATGTGGGAGAATAAACCAATCCCCAATTTAAAGGTGGCATTTGTGATGTTTCAAATGTTTACTTTTACTTACTGAAGTTGGATTAATTTCAAAGGAAACAGTGCTTTCATTTCCAAAGATTTAATCTTTCAGTCCCTAAGTTCCTGGGTTATGTATGGAACTAGTTTTTTAGAGATATGGGTGATGCTGCTTTTTTAATTATTGGCTGGCTTTGTGGATGCGACCTGTGAAGTTAACCAGATAATGAGGGTACTAAACCAGTACAATCAGTTCCTTCATCCTCAGGAAATCATGAGAATCAAAACTCAAGTTGAATGTTATCAGTTGGGAGTAGTAGTAAAAATATGAGTTACATTCCCAATTTCTGAGCAACTGAGCAGTTTGCGTACTGTGCAGTTATTGTCTTGCACAGGGCTACAAGATCTATGGGGCAGAAAGGTGCCCCATCCTCCAGCATTAGCTGCCTGAGGGTGGAGAAACGTTACCTACAGATCAAGTACCAAACACAAATGTGGGGTTTGCCTTACATTCCAGTAGGAATGGAACCTATTAAGACACTTCCAATATTTGAGCTCTTTGATCTTCTTCAACAGAAGCCACCGTTGAAGTGCAAATGATTTATTAATTACAGCACAGCACCTCATGGGATAGGGAAATTGTGTTGTGCGGTAATTTTTGAGACCAGCAAAACCACCATATGAAAATTCACAAAAACAGAGGAATCTGACCCAAAAAAAAAAAAGTGAGGACTCAAAGCCAGATCTAGCAAATCAGTTAAGCACTTACTTTATCATCTTGACAAAGCAATTGACTCTCCCTGTTCTCCAGTCCCCCCCTCTGTAGTTATTGCATGTTTCCAGGGACTGAAGGTAAAGAAAGGAATCAGAGAATGAGAAGGAAAATCTTCCTGAAAAAGCACAAATTCAGCAAAGAGAACAAACAATGATTCTTCTTGGCTCTGGTTGTCAAGTTCCAAAGTTACAGGATTTTGCAGTAGTTTAAAGAAGTGTTTTGTTGTGTTCATAAAAACCAGCTTGAGGAAGCATTTTTCAGAAAACAATGAAAGAATGGATGTGAAAAACACATTTGTATTCTTTTTGCACCTCTTACTAATTACCGCTTAATAATGTGAAATAACCAGACCCCTGTTTCTCCTTTGTAAAAAAAAAAAAAACAAAACTTGATAGTTACCAATAATCCCCAGTCAATGACACCCACTGATGGCAGAGTGCTCTTTATTTGTTGCTTTGAATTATGCTACAGCAATGCAGTTCTCTGTGAATATGAGGACATGTTTAGTGGACTATAGCAGTGCAAAAAGTGGAATATTGCAATTAGCAAATTGGCCAGAAGAAAAACTCTTACATATAGTTTAGAGAGCTACATTCTGTCATATTTTCTTAAGCACACTTGGGGAAATGCTAGAAAAAGTTTCTTGCATTATCAAGCTATTTGCACTGCAAACACAGTAAACCAATTAATTCCATTGAGGGCAAATTCATAAATAAGCAGTATTTCAACAAACAGGCTTAGCTCGTCTGGGATGGATCTGCCAGCAGGGAGGGACAACTTCATCCTTGCAAGCTGCATGGCAGGGTTACAGGGCAGCTGCTGTGGGGATGTAGGGAGGCTGCTGCTCTTGGGGGCCTGGAACAATGCTTGGTCCATGCCTCTTGTGACCTACATGGTAGCATACTGAAATTCCTGGCAGAATATAAGTATATTAGTTTATTGGCCAAGTATATTTGCTTGTTTGGCAATTCAGCACCCATTTGTGGGGTTCCTGCATCATGGACTGTGCCAATTGAGGTATGACACAGATCCATAGGGAAGAGCTTGCATGGAGGAATTAGGATCATGGTCATCTAGATAGACACAGCTATATTATATGAGGTCTGTGCATCTCCAGAGGGATATCTGGGTTTTGTTCTTACTGTATAGTGAAGGTTAGGTTCTTTGTATTTGTTCATCCCTTGTGGTTTACATCCTTTCTGGGAAAACCAGCAGGGCTGTGGAAAGCATTACTAATTGGCTGCAGGATCCACTGTATTCTCTAAACTTAAACCATTACTTTAGTACATCTATAAGGAAAATCATCCTGCAAAAGATCATACATTTCAGAGGAAGGAAAGTATCACCAACTATTTGCAGTCACTGAAAGTACCCTAGACATTTTTGCAAGACCAAGGACAATAAGTTTAGTCTTAGATCAAGTTCCACCCTAGGGCAATTCTTTTAGGTTTCCCCTTCTCTTTTTTCTCTCTCTCTCTTTTTTTTTTTTCTTTTTTTTTTTGCAGTCCCTTAAGATCTGCTTTGCTGTGTTACTAGTTCATCATATCACTTCTCACCCCTGTACTGGCTTCAGTTCAGAGGTGGCTGAGTAATCTGTTTATGTAGGCTCAGGATGTATTACCCTCTTTCTGATGAAAGATGTAATACCAAAAGCAATTTTAATGTGAAAATTGATTTTATTTATTTTTTCAGTTTGATTTGGTTATCAGAGCCTGTACCTAATGCTTATTTTACTGTGATTGCTCTACTTGCTGCATGTCAGGCCAGAATAAAAGGATAAAGCAGAACACAATCAAAAAGTCGCTTGAAAAAATAAATTTACCTCTTTGTAAAGAATGTGGAAAATCAAAAGCATCATACATTTTCCTTTGAGCTCTGGTGTCTGATCTTTGTTAAAAGTGACCTACAATATGAGGAGGTCTTTGGTTTCCATTTTCTTCCATTTACATGGGAGATGGAGAAGATTATGCATTTATATTCGCATTTTCTCCTGTATTAAAAATGCAGATCTTATCTGCCCTGGAAGATGCTTATCCTGAGTGTTTCAAATTGTTCTCTCAAGAACAGAGTGACAAACAATGTATTTCCAAGTCTGTTCAAAAGTTTTTCTTAGTAGCATCAATTAGACATATATGATTAACTCTTTGGGGGAAAAAAATGGTTTTACCAAGTCCAATAACACTACACAGCAAATATTATTTAAATCCCTCAATTCATTAACAAAGCCAGAGATAACCAAGCCTGATGTTTCTGAGACAAAATAACAACTGTATGGAAATCATGATCATCTCTATCTCTTTTCAGACCTTTTCAGGCTAAGAAAAAAAAATCAAATAAGGCAAACAACAGTAACAGTTTAGACAGAGATTCTTCCTCTTTATTTTTTTTCAAATTGTCAACTTACACTACCATTTAAAGTAATTTAAGCAAAAATATATGCACCCTGCAGCCTCAGTTTATATCCACAATAAGCATATGAACTCTAGTGAAATTCTGTCTTAGATTTGAAAGAATATAATGAGAACAAGATTTGTTTCTGTGATTGTAGTAATTAGTTACCTAAATAGTGCTTTCATTTTTACTCTTGAAAAAAAAGTCAGAGCAGACTATAATATGCTGAGATGGAGGAAAGCCAGCTGGCATGTCCATATCTATCCATTGACTAAATAAATACAATGTCATTAATTAATTTTGTGCAAATACAAAAACATAATTATTTAATTATTTCCTGTTCTTTTACAAGGCAATAAGCCTGTTGTGAATATGCCTCATTCAACTCCATACATCATACTTGCTGAATACTTTCCTAAGTGATACTGAACAGTCACACCTGCCTGACTCCACCTTGATGTCTAAAACAAAAACAAAAACAACGAAAACAAAAACAAACAAACAAAAAAGATAAAAGGCAATTTGATCTCCAAAATATTCAAGATAATGCTAGGCAGAATTTAAGTCCTGCAAGGTTTTGTTCCTTAACCATTGCACAAGAGATGCTTGCAAGAAGAACCCAGCCAGTAGCTGCTCAGGTTTTCGTACATTCATTTCCTCTGATGTGTTTAGTTAGCCCTTCTCTTTCTCTCATATACAGCCATCAAAAGCCTGTATGTCATCTGAATCCCAAGGAAAAAAAAAATAAATCTATTTTACATTTTCTACCTTTTCCTGTGTCTTTAGTTGTGTGTTTAGGGGGGGATTTCATTTCAAGTTTTCATTCTGCTTCATGGCTAATCATGTATTTCTGTTTTTTTTTTGTCAGTTTGCATAGTTTTATACTTTGTCAGATACCACAAAGCAGTTTGGAAATGGTGGCCATATTCATGGGCATATCTGGACTGCTTGGCCAAGCTAGAATATTTTAAGCTTATAAGTACTACAGCATTGACATCTCATTTATTCTCAATTAGTACCAATTAAATAAACAAAGAAACAGGAAAAAAAAATGACAACTATGTGCTACTGCACCCTAAAAGCAAAAGAGAATTCCTAAAGGTCTGATGTTCTTGAGCATTTCTTAAAAGTATTTCTTAAAGACAGCAATTTTATCTGAAGGGTTTGGCAGAACAACACCAACAAAAAGTTAGCTTACTTAGTCTAGGGAGCTGCACTTGCAAATCTCTGGGCTTTCAAAGCTTCAGTAGTTATCAATGGGAGAGGCATCTGAAGAAGTATTCCAGGATAGAGACCCAAGTTCATAGTAACTTCCTGCTAATCCACATCACTTACAATACAAAGAGGTGTACTCTTTCCAATAAAATAAAGTTTTCCTGAACCATTCCCTAAACTTAAAGTCCAACAAACCTTTGCATTTCATTTAGAGAAGGTGAAATAATATGTCTCCAGTTGTTTTTTATTTAGAAAGTCTCTATGCTTCCTTGCCTGCTTTCCTTGTCCAGTCATGTAAGGGTGCCTAATTTGTTAAGAGGGACTGAAGTCTTCTTGTTTTTAAGTTGTAACCTCAGTGAGTAATCAATTGTGTTAGATATATCTGTAATTAGGAAAGGAAACATTTAAACTTATGAGTTTAAAATTTGCAAAATACCTGGACACCTCCATTGACCCAGAAGTATCTAGACCAGTGATTCTCAAGCAATTGTTCCTCAAACTTGCAGTGACCACCATTTCATAACATCAAAATGCAGCTGCACCGTACAGCATAATGCAAATATGTTCTCATACAGTGGCAACTCTGAGGCTTGCTGGGGTAAATAATATTGCAGAATAGTTCAAAAGAAAAACTAAAAAAAAAAAGAAGCATATTTTAATTTACAAAATGAAATCCAGTAGAAAATTACAATGCAAAGGAGAAGTCAGTGTGGGAAGAACTCACTGCAGATGTTCCTACAGTTCTTAGGGAAGGTTCCCTCTTCTGACAAAGAAATAGCTCACACATAAGAATAACTGGCATGATCCTAGTTAACTGCTTACAGCATCAGGATTGCACCAAGTCTCACCTGTTCTAGGAGATTTCAGTGCATAAGATGTTACTTCCCAATTGCTGCAGTAAGAAATTCAGGAAACTGCTACTTGAGTCCATGAAAATTACACATTTGTGTCATCTCACAGATTAGATCAATGAGTCATAGTAGTTGTATCCATTTTCAGAAGCCAGTTGATAACTGCAGATAAAAGATCCTTAAAGGAGTTGTTTCCTATCCCCAGCCATGCTAAGCATTTGTTGCTCACACCATGTGTTTATCAGTGTTGGTCTTGAAAATTTTCACTGATTATTTTGTAACTTCCCTATCAAATTCCCTGTTCTGCTGCATGACTTCCTTTATTGCTAAAGTAATAGTTTGAGTCTCATACTTATTAAGTGGTCTTAAATTGAGTGCATTTGATTGAGTGATCAGAAGAATACAGCATGGGTTTATGAAAAGCAGATCCTTCCTGACTAACTTGATCTCCTCTTATGATGAGATGACCTGCTAAGTAGATGACGGGAAGCCTATAGATATTGTCTACCTGTTTTTTAGTAAAGCATTTGACACTCTATCCCACAGCCTTCTTCTGGAGTGACTGGCTGCTCATGACTTGGACAGGTGTACAGTTGGCTGGGTGAATAATCGTCTGGATGACTGGGCCCAAAGAGTTGGTGAACGGAGTTAAATCCAGTTGGTGGCCAGACACCAGTGGTGTTCCCTGGGGCTCAGTACTGGGACCAGATTTGTTTAACATTTTTATCAGTGGTCTGGATGAGGGGATCAACTGCACCCTCACTAAGTTTGCAGATGATACCAAGTTAGGCACAAATGTTGATCTACTTGAGGGTAGGAAAGTTCTGCAGAGGGATCTGGATAAGCTAGATTAATGGGCTACATCAAATTGTTTGACATTCAACAAGGGTAAGAGCCAGGTAGTGCCATAACAACCCCATGCAGCGATAATAGGGTTGGGGAAAAGCAGCTGGAAAGCTCTCTGACAAAAAAGGAGCTAGGGGTGCTGGTCGACAGCTGGTTGAACATGAGGCAGCAGCATGCCCAGGTGGCCAAGAAGGCCAATGGTGTCCTGGCTTGTATCAGAAATACTGTGGCCAAAAGGACTGGGAAGGTGATCGTGCACAGTACACAGCACTGGTGAGACCACACCTCAAGTATTGCATTCAGTTTTGGGTCCCTCACTACAAGAAGAATATTGAGTTGCTTGAGCAAAGGAGAGCGGCAAAACTCATGGAGGGTCTAGAAAGCATGACTTTGTGAGGACTGGCTGAGGGAACTGGGGCTGTTTAGTCTGAAGAGGATGCTGAGGGGAGACCTCATTGCTCTCTACAACTGCCTGAAAGGAGGTTGCAGCAAAGGAAGGTGTTGGACTTTTCTCAGGTGACAAGTGATAGGATGAGAGGAAATCATCTCAAGCTGTGCCAGAGAAGGATTAAAAAAAAAAAGAAAAAAAAAAAGTTAGGAGTCATAATACATACAACCAAATCTTGAGTTAAATTAGGTTTCTCACTGAAGTTGTAAATATTACAAGTGACAGAGACTCCTCTGCCACTTTGGGAAGCCAGTTCCCACATTTGACTACATTCATTGTGAAGACTTTTTTTTTTGTTGTATCAGATGAGAATTTCCCTTGCTGCCTCTTGGCCATGGCTTCTTGTCTTTCACCATGTAGCTCCAGGAAGAGGCCAGCTGTCTCTGCTATGGCCACACATTACAGACTGACAGATGGCCTTCAGGTCCTTCTTCAGCCATCTCTTTTCAAGGCTAAGCAGATCCAGCTCCCTTGGGCCAACTTTGCACATCATGTTCAGCCATCACGGTAGGTCACTGCTGGATTTGTGCCAGCCTGTGTCTTTCTGGTACCAGAGATCCCAAGGCTGGATACAGGACTGTACCAGAATTTTCTCTACTGCTATGTAACAGTAAGAGAGCTATAATTTTTAATGGAATAGAAGGTATAAAAAGTTCTCAGTTAAGCTTGAATTTTTCTCTTCATTGCTCAGAGCTGTATTAATGTGTAACATTGTAGTATGCACCTATACATCATGGTTTTATTCAGCATGCGGAAGTAAAAGGTAGATGCTGTACATCCCATCCAGCCTTTATAGGAGGATGGAAGATGAGCAGTATCTAGGGTGACCAGCACAGAAGAGAAAATTCATACACCAGATGCATTTTCAGTTTTTTATTTGTTTAATTGCTTGCTAAGTAGAACCATTTAACATATACAAACAAAATCAGTTTAAAAGCAAGAGAATTCACATCAGATTAGTCTAATTATCATGCTACCAGCACTGCTGCTATCAGCAGTAGTGTCTTAAAAAGATGCAATATGTGGGTAAGATAACAGGTGAGTATTTTTTTATTATTTTTATTTATTTATTTATTGCAATGCTAAGTAGCTGATGTGAGCTCCTTTCCAAAAATTGTGGTGGGTCAGAGTGGGGTATACTACTTCAACTATACTTGTACAAACCAAAGAGATCTCCATTCCAGTATCTTTCAACTCAGAAGATTTGTGGCACTAAAAACACTCAGTGTTTGGCCAATCAACAGTATAAATCTTCTAATATTCTGAGGAATGGAAATCTTGGGAATGTAATTCTGATATCATTCACTTGGCTACGCTCAGAGAGGGGAAGTCCTCTGCAAACAGATACTTCTCACTTTCCCTTGATGCTTCTCACTTTCCTTACTTGTTTCAGAATTCAGCAACTTAGATTTAAACAGCAGTGTGTAAGAGAGTATTTAGCTCACTACTTAGCTCAGACAAGCTTCAAATAGTTCGTCTCTTCATAAAAGCATAATTTGGATAATCTTTTTTTGTTTTTATGCAGGTCAATTCCTTTATGCTACTGAGGCAGAAAAGGCAAAGATTTAATAATGTTGGTGTAAGAAGACAGCATCATTACACATTATCATTTGGGCAATTTTAATTACACAGTTGAGGTGCACATTGTAGTACCAACCAGCCCTACAGCAAAATAGAATGAAATACAAAGTATTTCTGTTGTAAATTAGTACATCAGGAATTTTATTTTTGTCTGCTTTGTCCTTCCTCCCTGAGAGAGCTTCATTAGTCTCTACTGAAAGGTGCAGTGTGATACTTGCCTTTTAAAGAACTATGTCAAGATTTGGACTTGATGATCCTTAAGGGTCCCTTCCAACTCAGGATATTCTATGATTCTATGATTCTATGTCAAGGGGATAATTCTAGCCACTTTTCAGGCAGACACTTGAACACCTGTTTCCCATTCAATTATCTGCCAAGGAATATTGGTTCAGGATAATACCCACTGATTTTATGTACTACTGCTATTCTGTTTTACCTCATAGTAATAAAAGTGAAACTATAAGTGACTTTTTAAGGACCTTAAGCAAAATCACATGTAACAAAATAAAAAGATACATGGGCTGTATGATAACTCTTCCTTTAGCATTAAGCTGAATTTAAGATGCCGTTTCATGTAACTGTCATGTTTCTTCATAGTACATTCATCTGAAATGTGCACCACCTGCATATTCTGTGATCCTGCACTTTACTATGCCAAATTCAAAAGTCTTATAGTTAACTAGTTTTGAGTAATCTTGCAATATTTGCAGGTTATCAATGTCATATTTTCCTGCTGCTTATTACTCATTTGCAATTCTAATAATCTGTGATATTTCAACCATCTCCATGGCAACTAATTACGATGGCAAAAATAGACTGACATCTATTGCTATTATGCAACAGAAATAAGTGAACTTTTACAAAAATAAATCATCCCAAGCTTCCTGATTTTTAAAAAAAAAAAAGGAAGAAAAATGGGATGAAGTAGGAATAGAATATTTATGTAGGTTTAATCACTTATATCTGAGTTTTGAAGCTACTTCTTTAATTAATGTATTTATAACCACATAATGGCTTTTCAATAGACTTCGAAAAGATGTTTTAAGGTAGTATCAGCTTTCATCAAACTTGAAATTGTACATGGAACAGTAATTTACAGCCTCTCTGTAGCTCTTCTATGAAGCATTAGTCAAACCCTGCAGAACAGTTTGACTTTAGTCTCTTTGTTAACAAATCCCATCTACACTCAGGTTGTTACTCTACCCTGGACAGAATTTCAGATTTCAGGTTTGCATTCCATTGGCACTTCACATACTGCAGTGTCAGAAAACAATCGATAATAATTAAGATTTGTCCAACATGAAATGAAGCACACAGGTCTGTTTCCTACATCTGAAAGAAAAAAAAAAAAAAAAAGAAAAAAAAAAAAAGAAAATAAAAGAAAAAAGAAAAATCCTGGATCAGCGTTCTCAGGAATTAATGAATAAAAATTGTGAAACCTGCAAGGCCCATGATGGAAAAGTGTCCTAAACCTGACACAGTAGCTAGCGTACTACTTTTGCAACTAACACTACACAGGCAATGAAAGCGGAATCAGTTTTTGTAATTCTGGATGCCAGTATGTTGAAGTCTGTGTTACTTAACAGATCTGATTTAATCATGCAAGAAAAATCCCCTGACAGACACAGTAAGGAGATAAAATTCAAGTTACTTTCAAAGGCAAATTAGATACGTTTTCACATTTCCATACTGTTAGATAATTGAATACACTATATAGTTTTGTGTGTTGGGATCAAGGGTGTCTTCTCCTGATTCATTCAACACATCCTTTAAAGAAAAATATACTTGAGGACAAATGCAGTAGATTAAACCTGTCTGTGTAGCACAGTATCTTTTTTTTCCAGTCAATGCACCTTTCCCCCCCCGCCTCGCCTTTTTTTTTCAGAGGAACTCCAATCATTTTTCTGGGTAGTCTTTATTTCTTACATTATTTCTTACATTCTATGAGCGAGTGAATAGGTATTTGTGATATTATAGGCCTCTGTTATATTCCCCATCAGCTGCCCATTTCCCAGGGCAAAGAAATTGGCAGTTTGCTTAAATGGTGTTTAAGCATGGCCCATGCTTCCAAGGACAGGTGCAGACTGACTTGCATCTCTGTGTTGCTACAGCTCCAGATCTGGAGCAATAATTCGTGGCCATGCTGCATAAGAGCAGGAGCTCATGCTGCTGCCAAAGGTCACATCAAAGCAAAAGGCCTTCTGTGATGATTTTCTGCTTATCACCTGTTCACTCTCCCCAGATGGGATGGGGAGAGAATCAGAAAGGTAAGAGTGAGAGAACTCATGGGTTGTGATAAGGACAGTTTAAAGCAAAAATCTGTGTGCACAAGCAAAGCAAACTAAGGAATTTTTTCACTACTTCCCCTCAGCAAGCCTGTGTTCAGCCACTTCCAGGAAAGCAGGGCTCATCACACATAATGCTTTACTGGGGAGACAAACACTATCACTCTGAACATCTTTCCGTCTTCCTTCTTTACCCCAGCTTTTAGTGCTGAGCATGACTTTACATGATATGGAATATCCCTTAGGCCAGTCTGGGCTAGCTGTCCTGGTTCTGTCCCCTTCCTTCTTCCTTCTTCTTCCCCTTACTTGTGCACCCCTAGCTTCCCCACTGGCAGGACAGTGTGAGAAGCAAAAAATCCTTGACTCTGTGTAAACACTGCTATACAACTACTAAGAACATCAGTGTGTTATTACCACTGTTTTTACTGAAAATCCAAAACACAGTGTTATGTGAGCCTCTACAACGAAAAATAACTCTATCTCAGTCAAAACATGACAAAACCGTGTAAAATAGTTGTACCAATGCCGGTTTGTGCCTCAGTTTCTCCTTCAAGTGAAGTATCTAGTTCAGGTAGAGCACAGCCAAAGCAACTGTTACCATGTACTTTTGTGAATGTCAAGGTACCGGGGACTTGGTATAATAGAAGAGATGACAAAAAAATATATAGTTTCACCATTACTCTTTACTCCTGTACAAGATACCCTATCCCTTTAATGAATCTTCTTCCTTTCTTTCCACAACTTTTTTAGTTCTGCTATATCTTCTTGGAGATAAATAACCAGCCATGCATTAGCTATAGACTAGTACACTGGTACAGAGGGACTGTTTTTATTTCTTAATATTTCCTAGCTTTTGATTCCTGTTTGTTTTTTATTTGTTCATTTTTACTGCCCCAAGCATTAAGAATAAGATGATCTCTTAGAGAATTCTCTACAGTTTCCATTTCTGAGTGGGCACGACAAATTTAGGTGTTATTGTGTGGGTACAGTTAGGGCAGCCTTTTCCCAAATGCCTTTGCTTTTATCGATGTTGTATTTTGTCACCCGTCACTTAGTGTCATAAGATCTTTTGTAGCTCTTTCCAGTCAGATTTCATTTGACCAGAGTCAGCAAAAATGTTGTCTTCTCCCTGTTGCTGCCCTTTCTACAATGTATCTTTGTGAAGAAGAGAGCAGGTCCTACCACATCCCTCTAGTTTGTGCATGGGACATTCCTCCTCACTTTCTAAATGTTTTTAAACCATTGGAGGATCCTTACTCTTACCTCATGCAATTTTTAGTGTTTCAATGGCCGTAACAAAAGGTTTATGGAATTCTAGAAGCACAGAGTTCCTGTGAACAGAGAACAGAGAAACTTCATTCATTGACTTCTATGAACTTCCCACCTCAAACCCAAGATGATTTCCCCCCCCCCCCCCCCCATCTCTATTCTATTCTAGATCTCCTATTTCTAGGTTTATCCTGTATAGTGTTTCCTAGACTGGTGGTATGAAAACCAGGCTCACTGGCCTGTAATTCCTAGGTGACTTTTGGCCTCTTAAAAATAACAACCTTCTATTTGCCACCTTCCACTTTTCCATCTTATCTAGGTTATATGCCATGCTTACTAGTTTATATTTGATTTCCTGAGGAACACTGCTGTTCTTGGCAGTTTATTATTCTTCATTTTATTGATCTCTTTTAAGAGTTCTCTAAGTGACACTTCACTTGGAGAGACTTTCACAGCTCCATGTAAAGAAGTGTTTCACTCTGCAAGTCTGCTGAAGTTCTTCAGGGTTAGCACTGATGCAAAAAGTATTTGGCATCTTTACTGCAGCCTTATCCTTCTGGTGTGTTGCCTTTAACCTTAGGTCTTCTATGAATCTAGCAATTTTGTGTTTGATTTTCTACAGTTTTAACAAATAAACTTTATTAAGCTATGGGTGGTCAGGACAGACTGCAATGATGACATATCAAACTTTTTATTTTATGTAATGTTATCTACCTTTATTGTGTTATTACACTGTAAGAAATGTCTAGGCTATTACCATATCTCTTTCACTTCATTGTCCTTCCTGCCTATCTTTCTCCAAGTTTGCTTCTTATATAGATCCTTCGCTTCAAAAACATTATTTTCTAAACTTTTTGGTATCTTCAATCCTGGCTCCCCATCCCAAACAAGAATCATAACTATGTTTTTACACACAAAAAATATCACTAAAATTATATAAAATACTAAGTGTGAAAAAACCATATTTTCTCAGATAACTTCAGCGCTGTATTTGCTAGAGAGGAAAATAAAACCATTTTATCATTGATGGATTGTAAATATATTAACTCATATTGAAGTAATGTAACAATTCATATTACTAGGTAGGATGGTGCATGCAAATTCTCATGAAGCTATTCTAGAGCCATGTTACCGTATTTGAGATTCCAATCTACTCCTTTTTTTTTTGGTCTGTTATTTCCAGAGGACTGTCTTGCATTGTCAAAAGTTTCCCTCCATCTGGGAAAGTTATCTTTTCAACCCAAACAGCAAACAATCAGACCAAGACTAAATCCAGAAAGTATACTGAAACTGCAAATGCATGCCATTATTGTAAGTTGAACTACTTTCTGTTTCCAAAACAGAAAGTACACTTTACTGTTACAGGTGATAAGAGACTGGTGTTAAAGATACTTTTGTTTTATTTCAGCATTAAGATTGTTATGTACTGATGGACTAGTGCTGTTGCTCGAGCTGGAAATATCATCCAAAGATAATTGCTGGATGATGTGACAGAAGCAATTCAGAATTTTTTATATTTTGGAGGAAATGTCTGTTGCTCTGTGATTCAGTCATCAAGTCTTAAATGAATGATTTCCTGTTTGGCTTCTAACAGAGCTCTGTGTCGAAGGGATGATGCTAGTTCTTTCTCATAACAAACATATTTTTAATTTGTGATTGTTTAGTTGAGATTTTATCAGTGTAAAAGGTAGTAATGGTCTCCAAGAAGTATTTGATATCCTAACAGCTTCTCTCTCAAAAAAGTGCTAAGCCAACTTTGGATTTAAGTAGGTATTTCTTAGTTGCAAGCTATATTTCATAACATTTATTTTAAATAGATGTACATGTGGACACAGATATACAACTATCCATCTGCTTCATGTATCTGTTAGAGAAGCTGCATTGTACTAATCATTCCAACATAAGTAGAAGAATTTTTTCCTAAACTGCAATTCACTGCAACAGTGTTGTATGTATAAACACTTTGGGGTATTTTTTTATCTCAGTGTGCAGATTATTTTAAAATTATCCCAAATTCCTGTCAGGTGAAATAGAAGCATCCAGCAGGTCAAGCTGTCTCCACTGTAGCCAAAGTAAGTTTTCACTAGGGAGTAGTGCGCTATTTTAATACTTCTGTCTGGCTGTGCGTATCAGGCAATTTGTGTTTGTAAAGGTTTGTAAAGTTACAGGTCACAGAATCACAGAATAGTCTAGGTTGGAAGAGACCTCCAAGATCACCTAGTCCAACCTCTGACCTAACACTAACAAGTCCTTCAATAAACCATGTCACTAAGCTCTACATCTAAACGTCTTTTAAAGACTTCCAGGGATGGTGACTCAACCACTTCCCTGGGCAGCCCATTCCAATGCCTAACAACACTTCCAGTACAGAGTTCTTCCTAATATCCAACCTAAACCTCCCCTGGCGCAACTTTAGCCCATTGCCCCTCATCCTGTCACCAGGCATGTGGGAGAATAAACCAATCCCCACCTCACTACAGCCACCTTTAGTGTTACCTATAGAGAGCGATAAGGTTGCCCCTGAGACTCCTCTTCTCCACAGTAAACAACCCCAGCTCCCTCAGCAGCTCCTCATAAGAGTTGTTCTCCAGACCCCTCACCAGCTTTGTAGCCTGTCTCTGGACATGCTCAAGCACCTCGATGTCCTTCCTGTAGTGAGGGGCCCCAAACTGAACACAGTACTCAAGGTGCGGCCTCACCAGAGCTGAGTACAGGGAGACAATCACTTCCCTAGTCCTCCTGGCCACACGGCTTCTTATACAAGCCAGGATGCTGCTGGCCTTCTTGACCACCTGAGCACACTGCTGGCTCATATTCAGCGGACTATCAACCAATACTCCCAGGTCCTTCTCTGCCAGGCAGCTTTCCAGCCACTCATCTCCCAGCCTGTAGCACTGCTTGGGGTTGTTGTGCCCCAGGTGCAAGACCCAGCACTTGGCCTTGCTGAACTTCATACGGTTGGCCTCAGCCCATCGGTCCAGCCTATCCAGATCCTCCTGCAGAGCCTTCCTACCCTCAAGCAGATCGACACAGGCACCTAACTTGGTGTAATCTGCAAACTTTCTGAGAGTGCACTCGATCCCCTCATCCAGGTCATCGATAAAGATATTAAAGAGAACTGGCCTCAGTACCCTGGGGGGCGCCACTAGTGACCAGCCTTCAACTGGATTTGACTGCATTTGCCACAACTCTTTGGGCCCGGCTATCCAGCCAGTTTCTAACCCAACAAAGCGTACACCAGTCCAAGCCATGAGCAGCCAGTTTCTTGAGGAGAATGCTGTAGGAAACAGTGTGAAAAGCCTTGCTGAAGTCAAGGTAGACCACATCCACAGCCTTTCCCTCATCCACTAAGCGTGTCACTTTGTCATAGAAGGAGATCAGGTTTGTCAAGAAGGACCTGCCTTTCATTAACCCATGCTGACTGTGCCTGATGGCCTGGTTGCCCTGTAAGTGCTGCATGATGACACTCAAGATAATCTGCTTGATGAGCTTCCCTGGCACTGAGGTCAAAAGGTGTAAGGTAAACCCAAGCAGTAAAACAAGCTGCACAGCAGTTTGCTTTTGGTATAGGAAGAGTTGTGCTGCTTTTCTCACTGAGTGCAGCTATCTTTTCTGTCAGCAGTGTGATGCTCCCAGCTGGCAAACAAGGGGACCCAATATTGGCCAGGAATTCAGTTGTTACCTCCTAGGGGTCAGTCCAGGCAAATCATCCTCCCTTCCTATCATCCTTCTGACATTGTTTTGGTTTTATCTTGATATTTTTCCCCATTTTTTCTGTACCAAGACTCCTTCACCCTCTAAACTGTAGAATCCAGTTTCCTGACATCTGCTAGACTTGTTTCTGTAAACTGTGCTCTGTATTATGCCATCTGGATGTGTTGTCTGATGAGGAGCAAATCCAAAAGCAGCAGCTTGCCTGGTTATTTATATCCCATGTGTAAACTATTCTGGAGAGAATTCTGTTCATCTGCAGAGAGTTGCATGATTCATCATATTATTCAAGCGATGCCCACCATGTGAATGCTTTGGTTTTTGCTTTGATGAAGGTGTCTTGAACTGTCATATACCTGAACACTGCACATAGGTATTTCTGCCACTGCAGATGACACTGCAGATCCTTACTGCAATATTGTCTGTCTAGGTATCATCTTGTCAGGGTAAAGGAAGCACGCTGCAGAAATCTCACCCAGCTGTTCACTGATTAGCCTTTAACATAGTTGTTGTTTCTTGTATGTACAGAAATCAGAGACTGGAAGTTGCCTAAAGGAAGTTGAGTCACTTACAAAAAGCAGCTAGCTGTTCTTTGGGCTATGTAGCCACTGCTGGTGTTCCAACAAATTTCATTTGTTATAGTAATTTCACATGGCATCACTATTCTTACCTGGTTGTAAAAGTTTGCTGAGTTAAACCCACATTCTTAGTGTTTATTTGACCATACAACTTCTGCATGTTGTAGGGCAGAAGCCTGCAGGAGAAACCATCATTTCATTCACTTGTTATTCATCTGAAAAGGCAGAGGGATCTTCTGTCACTGGGTCAGTTGCCTTCTGCTGGCACTTAGGACATAGCTTCATTGCAGTAAGAACTATGTGGTAATAGCCATATTCGATTTATCTTTAGATAATTAGGGTGAAGTGTGGATTTCAACATGGGCTCTTCAAACCTGCCAGGTTTCTTGCTTGGATGAAAACCTTCAAAGAAGTCAGTACCACCCCTCTGTTTTTGTTGCCTGAACTATATATAGTCAGACTTCCCAGAGTACGGCTTTCTGTGCTGCAGTCACACTGTAACTGTGGGGCAAGTGTACTCTAAGATATGCTATGTTACCTTATTGCAAGTTTCTTTAATTAGACAACAGAGGATCATTTTTCATTAAGTTGTGTGGAAAGCAAGGTAATTTCGCTGGTTCAACTTTCCATTTCTTGACCTATTATGTACATAAGAATTTATGAAAATGCTGTACTACAGTTCATAAGGAAGAACAGGAGGAATGTCTTTTCTTCTTTTTTTTTTTTTCAATATTCTGGTCAGATTTCTGAATTCCTTCCTAGCCTGCTGTACATCTCAAATGTGACAACAAAAACAATTATGTAGAAAGAGGATGGAAATCCATGTCTTCCCAAAATACCATTGATATACTATCACATTTCATTGATTCAGTGGAGTTCTGCTTTACTCTTTCTTAACTGGGCAGTTGGGGATGGTACTATTTTTCTTTAGGGTCTCTAGAGACTTGTTTTCTTTCCACTTCCATTCTCTGATTTAATTTTTATTTTATTTTTTTACCAAACATACACCTTTTGTTACATTTGTCAAGATTTCTTGTTTTATCTCCAGTCTTCATGCATTTATCATCTGCCAGGCTTGCTCTGTTTGGCCTCTGAAATCCATTATGTTGGGTTTCTTTGGATCTAGCCAAAAATTTAGTAATTTTCTTAGGAAGGCAGCTTCTTTTATTGATTTTTTTTTGAGTCTTTCTATATGAACAATTTACAGTCCATATGCTCTTGGATTGGATTTCTGATTTCTTTGGTTCAGTTCCTTCTGTTAATTATGTTAGAGGGAGTTGTTCAAATTTTATTTCTCTGTCTTTCCTTGGTTTTGCTGAATTCTTGGTTGTACATTGTATTTCTGAGTTCTATTGCCGTGTCATGATCTTTGTTTAACATGCTTTGCAGTATTTTGATTAGCTCCTGCAATTCTGTGTTTACAAATTTGACTTTGCAACCATTTTATCCTGAGTCTGTCCTTTCGCAGTTTACTTTATGTGCAGTAATGATCAGTATAAATACAAAGTTTTCTTCAGGCTGATTTCACCTTTTTCTTAGTTTTACTTTGCTTCACCAGATTCCATCAGTAAAAAAGAGATAATTCTATTTTTATCTGTAGCCACCAGTTACAGTGACGGTTACACATCTTAAACCCTTCTGGTTAGTAACTAGGGATTTTAGGTCTGATCCTGCATTCTCAAAGGAATGTGTAAGGTCAAAGGCTAGCCTGTTGCAAATGAAAGTTTACTGTGCCCCTAGTCCAGTGCTTCTTACAGGAAACAGACCAGTGCCTTGAGCTGTTTTCAATGTGAGTGGAAGCAAGATGCCCTAATATCACCTTCTCTGTGTTTTAAGTATTCATAATTTAAGATAAATCCATTTGTTTTTCCAATACTAAAAATAAAATGACTCGAGTTTGGTTTGGCTTTTGTCCTCTTTTTCCTGTTACTTCACTTGTCTTAATTCTAGATCAACAAATTTTATGTCTAGAAGAATAATTTCATAGCCTAGTGCATTGGCCAGTGGATGTAGAATGGCTGCTCTTAATTCTTTGCTAATAATCCAGTAGGTGATGAGCCAAGCTGTTTCAAGTTGTCTGTACCTCCCTTTGCCACCTCTGTAATAACAATTATGATACTGTTTTATTCTACAGTGATCTGAGTTACTCATACAGTGGGATATCAATGCTGGGTGTTGTTCCTGCTTTATTAGTCTTGTAGCACCTGTCACATAAGTTTTCCAAATGATTTACATACTGAAGGATATTGATTTTGTCAGCTATTATAGTGGCACCTGATTTGGAGAGGTATTTATAGTGTTGTTGTTTGTTTTTGTTGTTTTTTAAATCAAGCTTAACTTTTAATACCCTCAGATCTTTTCCCTACTGCTGCTCACTTATTCTGTAATCTCATATAATGGGAATGTTAGGCTACAGTCAGAACAGAAAATGTCTTAGGCAGACAACTGTAGTGGGTTTACGTGTCAAGGTTTTGGTAGCAGGGGGGCATAAGGGTGGCTTCTGTGAGAAGGATCTAGAAGCTGCCCCATGTTTGGTAAGGGGCCCACTGCTGACCAGAGCTGAGCCAATAAATGATGTTGTTTTGTGCCTCTGTAAGAGCATATTTAAGACAGAAAAAAAAAAAAACAAAAAAAAAAAAACAAAAAAAAAAAAAAACTGCACCACACAGCAGCTGGGAGAGTGAGAGGAGTGAGGCACAGCCTTGCAGGCACCAAGGTTAGTGAAGAAGGAGGGGGAGAGGTGCTCCAGGCGCCAGAGCAGAAGTCCCCTGCAGCCTGTGGTGAGGACCATGGTGAAGCAGGATGTCCCCCTGCAGCCCATGGAGTACCACGGTGGAGCAGGTTTCCACTCTGCAGCCCATGGAGGAGACCACAGTGGAGCAGGTGGACTTGCACTGACAGAGACTGCAGCCTGTGGAAGACCCCTGCCAGAGCAGATTCCGTGCCGGACCTGTAGGTTGTGGAGAGGAGACCACGCAGGAGCAGGTGACGTGGCAGGAGCTGCTGCCCGTGGGGGACCCAGGTGTACTGGGTCTGGCTGGGATGTTAACTTTCCCTGCAGCAGCCCATACAGTGCTGCGCTCAGCACTTGTAGCTAGAACAGCAGTGGTATCACACCAGTGTTGTGTCTGCTGCTGAGAAGTGCTGGCACAGCATCAGGACTCTCTCTGACCCTCCTAGGGGGTGGGCAAAAAGTGAGAAAGAAACATCAGCAGGGCAGCTGACCTAAACCAACCAAAGGGATATTCCATACCATATGATGTCACACTCAGCAATAAAAGGTGGAAAAAGGAAGAAGAGGGGAGGGGTGGGCTCTCGTTGCGAAAACGTCTGTCCTCCTCCCGAACACCGGCTGCGTGCGTTGAGGCCCTGCTTCAAGGACTTGGTCAAGCATCGCTCATTTGTGGGAAGTAGAGAGTAATTTATTTCCTCTGCACTTCCACATAGCCTTTACTTGTTTTGTTTAGTTATTCCCTTTCCCCCTCCCTTTTCCCCTTTCCCTTTTTTTCCCTTTAGTTGAATTGTTTAATTAATAATAATATTTCCTTAATTATATATATATATATATATATATTTTCCCCTCTTTAATTAAATCATCCTTATCTCAGCCCGTGAGTTGTTCTTTCCTTTACTTCTTCCCCTCCTCATCTGAGGAGGGGGAGTGAGAGAGCGGTTGTGGTGTTCAACTGCCTAGCACGGTAAAACCACCACAGTCGTCTTAGTCTTGGAGGGAAGGATGGGAGGGACAGAAAGGTCCTGACTACATAAATGCCTCTTTGGCTGTTTAATGGAGCAGCAGAAGCGCTTGGCACAAAGGCAGCAGTGTGCTCACCTTCTCAGCTGGTGGAATGGCCCACAATCACTGTCATCACAGAGCACAACGGCTTATTAGAAAAATAAAGACAAAACTGTACTCAATTTCCAGAATGGAGGGGCTGGAAATCCTCATGAACCTGTCAAGGCTTTACTGATCTTAATGGGTCTGCCACAGAGAAGCGCTCTGCTTGAACAGCGAAGGGGTGCTGCTCCTGGGGAAGAGTTCAAAAACACTAGCTTAGAAACATTAATAAAACTATTTCCCACTGATGTTTCTTCATCAGAGCTTAAAAGTAACAGCATATGGCAGAGAGCTGTAACAAAGTCTGTGCATTTATATCATAAAATACAGACATTCTCACTTACAGAAACTAGTAACTGAGTCTTTATTGGAGAGTGGCTGACTTTGTTAAGATAACTGGTTTCTGGTATAAATAGTCCCCATAAAGTGGGTTTAGTGATTATTTCTAATCTCCTAGAAGATTGTACAAGTGAACAAAATGTGGTTAATCATCAAGGTAAATTGCCAATGAAGCAATCGATCTTTTGTTAAATATTAATTACATTTCATTTTTGTCCATCACAGAATTTATGGGTTTCTCATGAATCAAGGATTAATTCAGAGGGTTTTTATTTATGCCCTGCTGTGAATGGATCCCTTCTCAGCAGAGAGTGAATGAATTTATTCTGTATCAGCTTTCTGCTTGAAAAAAAATCCTTCATAAAAGAACTGGCAATCTTTGTCAGAGAAATCCAGGCAGAGTGAACCATTTCATTGTTCAAGCTGTTAGTTCCTAATAAGTTCTGCATCTAGACACTTGTGATTTTTTTCACTTGATCCAGCAGTAGCATAGCAGTTTAAGCATTTAAATGTGTAAGACTTGTTTGGGAAGAAGATTTGTATTAAAGGAAAACAGAATGTTCCATAGTTTTAGTGTAATATTTGTTATTATCATTCAATGCTGCTCTTAGCCCAGCATGCCCTTCCTCTAAATATCTTATTAATTAAACTGGCTTAGTAGGAAAATAATTTTATTTTTTATTTTATTTTATTTTATTTTTTTTTGGCCATTCTGGAACAGAAACAGATTACAACTAAAAAGGAATACCTGAAAAAAACTATATATTTGCAGTCTTCCAAAAATATAGGTAGACAATTAGACTGCATAAAACTCTGTTTTTGAGAAGTCTTGCCCTATATTTGAATATGTTGCTTAGTAATTGTTTGGGGGAAGGTATTCCTCTGCTTCTGTAGAATATCTAGCTAGCCCTGGTTAGTACTCTGCCCCCCAGAAGTATTAACGTGTTTCTTACCACTACTTTCATAACATGGCGTGTCTGCCTAGCCATGTACTCAGTAGCGACACTGCTGCTACCATGTATAGCTGGCTGTTGACAAGACAGGAGGCTGGGATGGGGAACCTGGGTGGTTGCCAGTGTCTGTGTAAAATGGGCAGACACAGTCATATCCTCAGTGGTTGACTTGTGTGACTTGATCTGCACGCCCCATGGGGTCAACACATTTTGTTGGCCATTCTCCCTTGGCTTATTTGTGTATGGTATATGAAAGGTCAACATGTCACTTGGAAATCCATCTACTTGTGCACAGCGTACAGTTATATGCCTGCAACCATGTGCTTGGATTAGTATGTAAAATGTGGATATGTAACTTAGCTATTTCTGCTAAAGTTCAGAAACAGCAGAATTTGCCTGTGCCTTTGTTTTGGGAAGAGTGCTGCTGCCTATGAGCAGAAACTGCTATTTTGCTGCTGGTTCACCCAACCGGATTTCCTGCTGAACAGCAGAGGCTGTGTGCTGTGCTCTGTTTACACTCATGGAAAATTACCATTCCTCAGAATTATTGGAAAATGTGTTCAGTAAGGCCAAATTACTCTTTTAAGTTGGGATTTTAATGACACATTCCATGGAAGAAAGCTTACAAGTTAGCAGTAGATTGTTTTGGCTTTTTTGGAGAGAGCAAGGGAAGCTGTTTTTAAAGAGGAAGGGGAAGAAGCTTTAAATGCCATACCAACACAAGACCACTTGTGGGGAAAAGGCAGATGAGGGACCAGTCTACAAAGTGACTGTGCAGTCTGATGGTTGGGGTGTTTATTTTTCAAAAGCATGTTAGAAATCTAAGTATGAGGTGCCTAAAGTACTTCTTAAAATGGGGCTAAGGCACTTTGGAAAATGCTGTGTCTCTTAAGCCCCAAAGGCTGTTACATTAAGAGCCTCAGAAATAAAATGATACCATGTTGCTGGCCAAGGGGTATGAGGTCTTGTAGTGCCATTAATTCTGAGCTGAAGCTCAGAGCGTATGTTCAGGGGAGAGCAGGAGTTCTATTAGTTACTGATGGTATCTACTGGCTTTCTTAGACCTGAAGAATGCATGTTCAAAGCTGATTTTAGAAGTGGAGAAACAAATTTATCCTATGGAAAAT
Organism: Oxyura jamaicensis; assembly: GCF_011077185.1. Lineage (NCBI taxonomy): Eukaryota > Metazoa > Chordata > Aves > Anseriformes > Anatidae > Oxyura > Oxyura jamaicensis. Next base: position 64,008,432 of record NC_048894.1, on the reverse strand, counting down.
TATGCTTTTAAAATCAGAGCTGCCTTGTACATGCTAAGCTATCTGTATCTAACAGCAAATAAATTGCAATGAGCACGGTGTGTCAGTGTAAGCACAGCTAATTCAATGAAGTATATTGCCACCCTCCGGGAAGAGTGAACAGCCAGCAGTGCCAGAAAAGGTTGCATCCTCATGTTTTCAGGGACAGAGTGTTTCAGGGCCCCTTTTTCTTTAAATCTGCCTTGGTTAGACTGGAGATGCAAAGTCCCATTTCATTTGTGCCTGTGTGCGTCTGTGCTGTGTCTGATAGGGGAGCATATGGCAGAAGCAATTCGCCCTTGACTGTGCCTGTTTTTTGGCAAGCACATGCTTGTTTCTCGCAGAGCGCACACAGTCCTGCACATCGCTTCTTGTGCCCCTTCTTGTGCCCTTTGCTTGCTGTCTTTCAGCAATTTGCCTTAATGCATGCCCTTCGTGGTATTTTGGTTAATTGGACATTGTTTTAATTACTACTGAACTGAACAAACATGAAATTTCTGTCATTTTGCCACCCTGGCAACCACAGTCTCCAGGCAACAAATACAAGACTCAGGTTGTTCAGAGCTGATGATGTTAAATTACACTGGCTGACATGGATTACCCCTCATTGGTACCTGTTTTGGGCAAAACACCCCTTCAGGGAAGATGAGACTCCACTAAATAGCTGGTTTTTTGCACTGTCCCAAATGCCTTACTCTGCTCTTACTGGTGTTAGTGGCAAACCAGCCTTGTCTTTGGGGAAGTGGAGGTGCTGGTCCTCTTCCATGGCCTGGGAACAGTCCACTGCCATGTATTTCCTTCTTTCTTGCCTTTCTCTCACCAGCTTCTACATTTTTTTTTTTCTCTTTTGTTGCTGTCTCTAATTCTCCATTTCTTGCTTGGGTCATGTATCCAAATTAAGCAACAGGAATGCAGACATGCCCTCAAATACATCACTATATAATTATTTCTATCAAAATCAGCCATGCAACAACAACAAAAAAGTTCTTGGACTGCCAGTACCTTTTAAGACAATTTGTCACTGATGTTAAGAGGAGAAGATTATTTTTGAATACTTTAAAAGTAATAAAGCCTTTTAAAATTATCGTTTTCCTTCTTTTCTATTAATATTCACCCATTTCCTTTGCTTACAGCTTTGGAAAGAAAGATATCAATGAGGCAAAGCAGAGAGGAGCTTATAAAACGAGGAGTGCTGAAGGAAATTTTTGATAAAGGTAAGTTGTCTTCTTTTTGCAACATTAAATTGACATCCTGTATAGTTTTATGGCCACATCTTACATTTTTGTAACATTAGGAACTGGGAATACCATACAGAATAGCAGGACAGTACAGAGTAAGGTTTCTAAAACATCTCTTGATTTCACACCCTCTTGATTGGATAGATGTGGTAGTTATCTAGCTAATCAAAAATGTAAAGCAGTAGAAATATAAGTCTCAGCAGTGTGCAATAGTAACTTGCTGCAGAACAGCAAGGCATCCAGGCTACAGGGAGATGAAATGAGTCTGTGCCTGCATTTATTATCATTGTCTGGTTGAGCCACTGTGGGATTAACAGTTGTGGAAAAAAAGAAATGTTTTAAAGGCTTGGGATACTGTGATGAGCACAGAACAATGAACATTCCCTTGAAACAGCTCAAATGTCAAGGTAATAATGATTCCTTTTTCAGGATAATTAATTTGTTGTGTCAGTAATATACTTTTTGTGCAAAACAATTATTTTACACTGGTAATGCAACACACATTTGACATCTATTGCATATGTGTCAATCTTTAACTGCAACTTTTATTTGTTTTGCTGCTTCTCTTGTCAATAAGTAAGGCAGTGAATTCAGCAAATTATGTAAAGGTATGGCAAAATTGCCTTTTAACTACAATAGAACTTAGGCATGTGCTTTGATATCTCATTAATTCAAAGTCTAAAATTCTTCAGCAATACCAGTACAAAACCTGGATAAGTCTGTAGAAGCTAAACATTTTCAGAGATTTTATAGGTACAGTCTATCTCATTAGATTTGGTCTGCTTAAATCTGCTATATGCTATTTTAGTCTAGCTTATTGCAAAAAAAAAAAAAAAAGAGATTATTTAAAAATTTACTAACCCAAACAAAAGCAATGTTCTGCTTGTGATTACATTCTACAGTTTTTATCCATTGCATATTTTAGATGCTTCTTATGCTTTGGATCTAATACTGCCTGTGCTCTTACTGTGGTGTCTTGGGAGTCATTCTATATGCAACTGCAGAACAACAACTGGCAGAAGGTTTTCCCTTCTCAGTGTCTCAGGTTTTCCACATTTTAAACTGTGAGTTAGACCATATACTTAACCATGAAGCAGACATCCTGTGGCCAGCGAGGCACAGTTGAGTCTGTCACTCCATGTGGGTCACAGCCCAGAGGAAGCCAGGAAGTAACTCCTAATTCAGCACCCTGGGGAGCTTGTAAGCCAGCCTGTGTTTATCCCTACACAAACCTAAAGAAACCCCATGAAAAATCTCTCCTGTGCAGCATGACTCTGCCTTCTACCTTGAAACTCAGGGAAATTCTCTCTGCTTTGCTCCAAGAGGCTGCAAATTTCTTCCTTCAAGTAATGCTGTAGTCTGTAATCTTCAATATTGCCTGGTAAAGTAGATGTTAAGCTGTCTGAAGGTCCTCATCAAAACAAAACAAAACAAACAAAAACAAACAAACAAAAACACTCCTCCTTGTAGTCATTTTTCACCTTTTCATAGCAGAAAGAGCTGGTAAGAAACTTGGGCTTCTTCTTCCAGTTTCCAGCACAAGGAGTAGAGACATTGAACTTTTTTTCTATTTTTTAGATGCAAATACATGGGAAGCTATCACCCAACATGGCTAGATTTGTAATCCAGTATCTCCACATTATTTTCTGCCAGTTCTAAACACAGGAAGCAAAGAAAAATTGGAGCCCTTCCTTGAAAGAAGCAAGGCAGAGATAAAAGTGGTTACACACAAGTATAGTAGCATTGATCTTGTGTGATGTAAGGATATGAGTATGACAAAATTTGTAGAGGAAAAGTAATCTGAGAATATTCATATCAGAAGGCTTTATTTGATGGTAGCATCTTCTGTGCCAAGAGGCATCTTGTACAGACAATAGTTGGAGTCATAATGTTAAATCTCTTAGTCTCCCATTCCTAAGACTCAGGCCCATGAGTGGGTAATTTTGCCTTGTTCTTTCTTAAAATAATCTGAACATACAACAGGAAAATTAATATGGATAGACTGACCTAAGAACAGAAATTCTGGATCTGCAGTGCACTTAGTATTGTTTTATCACCTATGTTGAAGAACAGAATTAGCCGGTTTGCCTGTTACTTAAAATGACACTGACCTGTTTGCTTCAGGATTTGCTGGCTTTTCAGATGACTTTGTGGTCCAGCAGGTGACAGTTAGCAGAGCGCAGTAAATCACAGCGTTCACACATGGGAGAATCACTGCAGTCCCTCTGCTATATTTGGGAAACAAGAAATGCTTTTATCACTTAAGTGACCCCCATACTTAAACTATTCAAGTGAAACCGCTCCAGACTGAACTGCAGAGAGCTCACTTCTTGGCAAGGGCCATAATCATGACTGAATAAGTTTCTGCTATTTCAAGGGTTGTGTGACTTGCATCTTCTGAAAATGTGGGCAAAGATTGCATTTTTTTTCAAATACTGTGTACTTTTAGAAAAACAGTGTATTGAAGAAATATCTGGTCAGATGCCTGCTGTTCTAATAGTTTGCAGGCAGGCAGAACCAAGAGCTCGAATACATAGGTGAACAGTTTTGATTCTCATAAGAAGTTGTAACCATCACTAAAGCATCTGTCTTTATAGATGCCCAGTGTGCTATGGGCAAAGAATTAAAAGCTACATGTAATATTTTGATACATCTTGATTCATGTGAACATAGACAAGGTTCCTGTACTAAGAAATTTCTGAACAGGAGCATAGTAACTGCTTGCTTCAGAGATGATGATGCAGTGGTTCCTCAAAGGAAGCATGTGCAGTCTTCATCTTTTGCACATTTCTATTTTTGTACTGTCCATCTATTCAAAATTAGGGTTTAAAAACCCAAATTTCAGGTTTCCTAAACCCTGACAGGGCTTGAAAATGTTTTGTGAGTGATAAACCTCAAGCAAGAGCACTCGATTTTCCATCATTTAGCCCAAGGGGGCCACAGCAGAGAAGGGCATGGGCATGCCTTGCCCTTCCTAGCCTTCTCCATTGAGAATATTTGCCTGGACATTCTTACTCGAGAGAAGGCCAGTACCAAAGACAACCCAAAATGGAAAATAACACAAGATTTAGAATTCTCTGTATCATTTTGGCTCAGCCATTTGTCTATGGAAGGAGCACATGAGCTTTACATTCATCAAACAGATAGGAAGTTCCCTATTCCAAGGCATTCAGAGTCAAAAGACACAGTGAGAACATAGGCAGAGCTCCAAAGAAAATAAACAACAAAAGGATCAATCCGTACCAGCTATCATGATGCACTATGGCCTGCAAGTAATTTTCAAAAAATACCCAGAAGTAGAAATGGCAGATGAGTTCATGAATACAAACTGTGCTTAAGGTCCACATCTTTTGAACATATCATCTATGTATTTCTGGGCTCTCACCCTGTGCTGTTATTTTCACATGCAAGGCTGAACCAAAACATTTGGGTAGAGCCCTTGCATAAGAGAAATTCCTCTGAGGTTCTGCTTGTTCCATCACTCTGAGTGTGCAGAGCATCCTGGTTAACAGAGCAGCACCTTCTTGTGCTCCTTTTGCTGCAGAGTTCACATTACTGATTTTGGTCCAGTCCAGATCATGCTGACTAGCACACTGCCTGCAGCATCAAAGCTCATGCATTTAGGGACAGTTGATCTCCATTTAGTAACAGCAGGCTCTCAGAAAATGCAGCAAAGGAATTCGCAAGTTTGAGAACAAAAGATTACATATGTTATCACTGTGCAAAATTAAACTCATAGCCAGTTCCTGAAGACTAATCAATTCATCCATATATATGTCATAACTGCATTACTAAGATTATTTTCATTTGTATGTCAGCTAACTGAAATAGCATTTAGTACTTTAAAAATAGCAATTAATTTGCCTTTTATGTCTGGTTGTCAGGCATGCCTCTGATCCAGGATTAATTCACGCTAAGAGATTCTTCACTCTACAGATGATGATTTTCATCACCTTCTTTGATCTGTTTACTGTGTTTTAGCAGTTCCTGATGTAGTTCTTCTTTAAGCAAGATCAGATTTAGTGTATATATTTCAGTCATTATTCTGTGTCATGTCTGATGATTTCAGTCAAATTCGAGGATGAATTTTAGAGTCTAAATGAAGATTAGGGTTTTTCAGAGGGAAGATTAAAATAGGTTATGTTGTCAATAAAGAGAGCTGTCACACTTGCTATTATGACAAAAAGTAAAAGTCAAAATTTTCTCTCACTTTGCTTTTTTTGAAATAGTAAACCTTCAACAGATGATTTGAATGCTGTCTTCTCAAGCCATGCTGAATATACCTTGATAAATGCAAAGTGCATTTAAGATAGTAAGATTTCAATGTTACAATTGGCATCTCCATAAAAAATGTGTAGATATCCCTAAAAAGATATCCCTAAAGCAGTAATGTGGGTAATCACAGTTGCCCAAAAATCAAGAACCAGATCCTGAAATCCTGAGTTTGACTTAAAAATAATTTGAAAGCATAGAAAAACTAGGCTCTCTTTATTTGCCTGCTGGCTTTTTTGGTGTGTTTTTTTTTTTTTTTTTTGCTTTACAGGTCACATTTTGGATTTGTATTCAGGCTTCTACTCATAAACATAAGAGATGAACACTTTATAAAATTGTAATTGAGATACCTGTGCAGTCATTGCCTCCAGGTATCACAGTGCTGTGCATAACAAGTTCTGAGATAAAAATCATGCAGGTTGACACCGTGAAGAATGATCTGATCCTTCCCTTCTGTTCTATATTATTTCTAATGTGAAGTGGTGTTTGATAGAAAAGAAACGAACAATTGCTGTTACAGAAATTTTTGACCGTATGGAGAAGTTATTATTAATAACTTTAAAAACAGACTTTCTAAATTGAATCCACTATATCCCAGTATCAAGACCTTTCACTAGGCAACTATAAAAATTGTTCTCTCCCTTACTTATAGTCTTGATCATGCTGGGAGACTATAATAGTTTTATTGGTATATAAAATAGCGACATACTTCTGTGATTCCGCTTGTGTCCCTTATAGTATTAAAAATGCTGTAAGGGAACAATGCTCACTATTATTATTATTAAAATATTATTAATTATGTATTGTGTTCCAGTCCATTCTCTTTTCTGACTTTACAGTTTTAACAGAGACAGGGTAAATAAATTTTATGGCCCTATCAGATGGAGGATGATCATGCAGCTTAGACCATGGATCATAATGACAAGCCTAGGGATAAGCAAAGGATCAACACAGTTATTTGGCAGATCTTTCCCAAGTCTTAATAACCCTGTAAGACAAATGAAATGCTGTTGGACTTCTATGAAACTGTTGTGGACAGAACATCGTTCAGACATCTCCAAAAATTGCTCAGCACAAGTTTTATTTTTGAGATAAAAAACATATTGTTTTGATTATTATCCTGTGTCTCCTATGTACATACAATGACTTAGTTCAGGTTCTTCATTCTCAAGCAAGCTATTGGAGAAAGCAGATTTCATTTCAAATTCTTTCTGTATCTTATTTTTGTCTTCTGTTGTCATTGTGCTTTCCTCCAAATATGAACAGATGGGGAACTTTCCATACCAAATGATGAAGGAGCTTTGGAGAATGGGCAGCCTCTGGGCTGTGGACCAGTACTGAGCTCCAGCCAAGTATCACTTCCAGCCCTAGCAGAACTGGAGTCAGGTTCTGCACCTGGGGAACCCTGCTCATACGAGGTGCTCCCAACCACAGAGATCATGGATGGGGCAGGTAACATCTTGTTTTCAGTATGACATAGCTACTTTAAGCAGTTTGAAACAGATTTTTGATCTCTTACCTTGGTGGGTAGCCCTGAGAAACCATTGTTGAAGACCAAGTTCTTCTGGTGGAGAAGGAGCATACAAATTATCACTGGGTGCTCCATGAGAAATTTTGACTGTAGCAGCATAGCAGTACTTCTGCTATGTACTCTACTTCTACACTAGTAACCTCTTGCAAGTCAGGCAAAGTCCTTGCATTTTTGTGAACATTTAAGAGTAGATTTCTAACTGTCATACTACTTCTCAGTTGTGCCAATGAGCTCTAGAGGGCTGGTAACATTTTTAAACCCTGGGGTATGTCATTTCCTTTACCTGCTGCATGGTGTTGGGTGACATTCACATCACACATGTTCCAGTAGTTAACACAGCCAGCTGCACCATCCTAGGTGAGGCTCTCTGTACTTCTTCCCTAGCCCATAGAGACAGCAATACTGTATATCTAGGTTAACTCTTCTTCCTGCATCACTTAATGTTGAAGTTGTGGATGAAGGTCAAGTGAGGAAAAGTGACTAGTAGAAGCACTCTTCCATGATCATGTACAGCTGTGCAGCCTCTTTGGAATGGAATAGCCCCCGAGAGGTGCTTTTACAGTTATAGGATAAATTTGAAGACTGCCTGCTAACATATCTGGTCCTGAGCAAGCTGTGGTGATAGACCATCTGAGATGTGACATTTTAAGCTCTTAATATGTGCTCAAGATGTGGGAATATGTCCCAGCTCAGCATAAGGGAGCTGACTTCTGACAGAGGTAATGGGAAATTCAGCTGTTGTCTAGATGCGTGTTACTCTTTCTCTCTTTTTGTCTCTTTCTCTATTTTCTTCTGTGTTAATATGTTTGAGTGAATTCTATTAGTCAGTCCTAATCCTCATTCCTGCACTGCTTTTCCTGTCTTACAATGTCTGTATCCACTGCTGCTTTGCTCATAACGTTGTTGTGTCTATGATGTGGTTGTGTCCTCCAGTGTCTGAAGAGAATCCCACATCCAATGAATCCAGCATCCTCCTGTCCCAAGATCCTACAGCTAAGCCAGTCCTGCTACTTCCCCAAAAAAAATCTGCTGCTTTCCCTGGAGACCATGAGGACACCCCAGTGAAACAGTTGTCCCTCCTCAAACAGCCCCCTGCCCTGCCTCCTAAACCTATTGCCAGGATTGCCAGCCACTTAACTGGTAAGTAGGTGTTCCTAGACCCTCAGCACCACCATACCCCTTATAGGAAAAACTTGCCCTTATAGCAAAGTCCTCAATGTACTTCCGTAAACCTGTTTGCACATGTTGTCGTGTGTACTAGTAATGTGTGTGTGTTGCACCTAGGGCAGGGATCACAAACCATTTTCAGACTATACCATCATCAAGGTTGCTTCAGGACTCTTTCCTTCTACTCCCTGTTTACCTAGTGCTACCATGACATTTCCTGACAAACCCTCCTCACTCTTATTTATCAAGATGTACCATCACCACAAAAATGGCAGGATGGGAAAGGAAGTAACAGTAAAATACAAGAATATCTTTAAATACTTTTGTTGTGGTTTAACCCGGCCTGCAGCTAAACACCACACAGCCGTTTGCTCACACTCCCCCCTCCCTCTCTGGGATGGGGGAGAAAAATGGGAAAGTGAAGCCTGTGAGTTGAGATATAGACAGTTTATTAAGATAGGAAATAATAATAATAATAGTGTGTACGAAACAAGTGATGCACAATGCAATTGCTCACCACCCACTGACCGATGCCCAGCCTATCCCCAAGCAGCCGGCCCCCCCACCCCAGCTAGCCACCCCTATATATTGTTTAGCATGATGTCAGATGATATGGAATACCCCTTTGGCCAGTTTGAGTCAGCTGTCCTGGGTCTGTCCCCTCCCAGCCCTAGCCTTCGCGCTGGCAGGACAGAGCGAGAAGCTGAAAAGTCCTTGGCTTAGTGTAAGCACTGCTCTGCAACAATTAAAACATCAATGTGTTATCAACATTTTTCTCATCCTAATCCAAAACATAGCACCCTACCAGCTACTAGGAGGAAAATTAACTCTATCCTAACTGAAACTAGGACAACTTTTAATGAGAAAAAGGGCAGGGCAGGGGGTAGGGTAGGTAGAAGGGAGAGGGAGAATTTTTCTTTTGTCTTGTTGCTTCTACCCTCAACTGACATATGGGCAGGTCACCCCAGACACATTCCCTGTATCTTTCCGTATATTTCTCTTTTGTCAAGCCCCTTGATCCTTACACAGGCCGTTCTATCACCTGCCTTCTTACCATTTTCCTTCCCTGCTCACACGACCTGCCCACCTGCTCCCCTTTCCACCCCAGCTCTAACTATTCCCCTCCTACTGATGAGTCCTGCTGATGACGGGCAGCTCCAGTTCCCACTGACTAGGATTTTGGTGTTCTACAGATTATGCTGCTGTTTCTCTCTCTCTGCATGCCAGCTAGAAACAAATCAGCTTCTTTTTTTGTGTCCCAGATGTTTTACAAGTGTCCACGCTCTCTGGGATTCAAAGCTTTAGACACCTGTGGAAGGAGGATTGGTGGATCTTACCTGACCAGTCTCCGCTCTCCAGTCTGTCATTTAGGCCACTGAAGCAGAGGATTATTGCACTTATACAGACCAAAAAGGGCTCCCTAAGTCCTTACCTACATCCTTTGAACAGTCTGTTCATAATTGCAGCTGCTTTCCAGGAGGCAGCACCTTGAAATCCCACGCTCAGGCCGAGGTGTGGTGCATCTCTGTACTGAGGCAGCTCCTGGTCTCTAACTGGGCTGCTCTTCTGGCATTAATGCTGCTCCAGCCTTTTCAGGACTAATGTGAGAAATGCTCAGTCCACATTAATACACATTAATACATTCTAGGTACTTTTTTTTTTCCCTGTCAGTTAATGTGTGTTTAATTTAGGTTAAGAAATATATCAGGAAAGAGCTCATTAGGGAAGAATGTGTTCTGATTTTCTTTCATATCTCTATGTAGTCTCTTCATGTTTCTGTTTGGGTTGCTACACATTTTCTTCTGTATAGTTTTGTTCATTATATGTGGAATCTCTTTACTTTCTTGCCTACAAAATCTGCACGTAAGGACTATTTTTTGCCTTATACTACAAAACAAATTGGCAGTTCTGCAACCTGGAAAGCCATGCGGCAGAATTGCTGGCTTCAGGTGAGGACAACACCAGCTTCCTGTATCTCCCATAACACTCTGTTCCAATTATAAGAAGCTGCTCAGAAATGAGGCCAACATGAAGAAATTTAAAAGAAAATTAAAAATAATAATGAAAAAAGGAATAGTGTAGGAAAAACCTCTGGCAATAAATATCTATCATACATAAGGCTTCCCTCTGCATGAGATAGCAGAATTACAGGATGGGTGCTACTGATAGTTGTTTTTTTCAGCTGGTAATTTTGTTTGAAGTAGTACCATTCTCAAGCTATCAGCATAAATTAATTGCTTGATGGTAACAACTTTTCCAATGAAAGTGAAACAGAGCTGTCTTCTCTTAGTTCATGATAACTATTACTGGTCTCTCATCCACTTCTAAATGATCTCTTGTATGCACATATACACAGACATTGGCAGCTAGCCCTGCTAGAAGTGAAAGCCTTATTTATACATATTTTATAAATAAGAGCACTGAGTTTATTCTTAAGGGTCCATTTACTTGGGTGGTCTAAGGATATACATGTTGTTCAATGTATTGTGTTCTTCACTGGTAATTATATTAGCCATGTATAATCTTTGAAAATGAGCAATCAATCCTAATGAAGCACCCTCATCAGTGAGAAGCAGAATTAATGCTATTCTTTTGCTAATTACTCCAGACATCCTCAGCTTGTGTGTGAGAAAACAGGTAAAATCTGAATTCTGGCATTCAAGGTGAAGACTTTTCTCATTGCATACCCATTTTTCTACTAAATATTTTTTGAGAGAGTTGAAGGACAAATTAAGACATACCAAGCATGACTAGTGAGAAGTTACAGTGGTTAATGGTCTGGAAGCTCTGTTCAAGAAGACTGCAAGAGGCAATGTGATGGTACGCATCTGAGTTGGAAGATGCAAAGCTGCCTCTTAACTTCAGTCTTAAGACAGTTACGTATATGTACATGTATATGTAAAGAAAAATATGCTTTATACAAATATAAATGAGAATATAGTATTATAAAATCAAATCACTATAGGCATAGTCAGCATAAAATTAGAAAAAAAAAAAAAAAAGAGAGAAAAAAATATATTAAACACACAACGTGAGGGAAGAAAAGCTTCCTGTGAGTCCAACCACATTCTTGCTGAGAACTTGTCCTGAAGTTCTTCAGGTTTAAAGGTATGAAAAAGGTATGAAGATACAAAGTTCTTCAGGTAAAGGTATGAAGATTGACTCAGGATTTGCCAAAGAGTGTAATACAGGGTTTAGGAAAGGGAGAGGAACAATCCTCACCTCTAAAAGCATTTGTGAACCATCTCAGATAGCTCTGTGCCTGTGTCATGAGAAAGATTGGCCTTTCCCTTGATAAGAAATGCACATAAAAGTGCAGGACTAAAATAAGCAAGCAAAAGCACATTTAATTTTGTGGAGGGTGAAAATGAAATATTGGTTTTAAAAGTGATAGGAAGAGAGAATTGCCAGTAGCAAATATAAATGAGACGGCCTTAGCATGCATCTTCTCTAGCTCAGGTACTGTGGGGATGGGACAGCAGAGGAATGGGGACAGAGCCAAAAGCAGACGGCAGAGCAGACACTGAGAGTGATGCCACCACCACTGCAGAAGTGTGCTTGGTACTTTACTTAATGCCATCCCCCAATGGTCTTGGTGATGCTGCATCCACAGGGAATGTCCCTGTCACAGTACTGGGTGTGGAAATACCAACACAGCCTCTCTCTCTACTTTTTCCTCCATTGGAGTGAAGCAGTATGCCTCTCTTAATCAGTGATTCCTTCATAGCACAAGACAGGCAACCCTAGCAGAAAAATATGATTTTAAAATCTTTCGATACCATTGCTCCACTGCTCTGCATTCCCTGTTGGCCAGTTACCGCCTGGTGAGCCTTCCAAATATGATCATTATTATATATGATCACAACCTTCATTGGCAGAATTTCTTTAATCATTTTAATTCCCCAATATCGACATGCAGTACTCAGGCATTTAGAACAACACTTGCACCATCCCTTATTTGGTTAAAAATTGAGGAGGAAGTGAAATCATCTCCTGGGACAAAATGTAACTGGACTGCCAGGATTAAGTCCCCACATTACCATAAAATCTTCAATGGCCAAAAGCGACAAGAATACTGGTCATATATGATTTGATAGACAGCATACCCCAGTGGTATGAAGCTCATTTTGGTCCTGATTCATGAAGTGGTTACACCACAGATGATGAAATTAATCAGATAGTATTAATCAGATAGTTTCTATTGAAAGAACTGAATTACCAGTTACCCATAAAGTCCCCTAAAACTTCAGAGAACAAATTATGTGCCACCAAGCAGAAGTCTCAGCAACACCTGAGTGTGTCTGAGTCTAAAATTAGCCTATTTTTATGTGAGGGTGTAGTGTGGCCACTAGGGATACACTACTAGGATGTATCTGGCCACTCAGCTGTTGTATTTAAGCTTTGAAAAACCTTTTCCATTCTATTGCTTTCTTCAGTCAACATTTTAAGGAGAGGCATGGCACACTTTTATTTCTGTGCCTTCTATTTATGTCTCTATAGAATAACAACTAATTCATAATTAGAGGCAAACATTTAACAGGATAGGAAACCCTGCAAACCCCCAAAGCTTCTGATAATGTGGACATGCCAAGGATGAGGTTTGAGAGTATGGTTGCTTGGTGCCCTGATGCATTGCAACAACACAGCTGATGATTAGTTACAGGGTCATGAAAGTACTACAAATTTTTCAGCAAATATTCTGTGCACTATTTTATAATCTGACAGTCACATATCTTAGAAGGCTTCTCTTTAGATGAGCCCATGAAATTACCCGAAAGCTTCCTGTTCTGTGACATTATCTCCTGCTGTCTGTTCTGGCAGGCTATATTTATGAAGACAGGTTACATTCATGAGGGGGCAATGGAGAATTCTCTTTTCACTGTGTGCTTGAAGGAGATACAGCAGAGCAAAAGTGGGTTTCCTTCACCAGCACATCCAAGTTCTCACAGGAAACTTGGCCCTGATGGAGTTACTCTCTCCACATTTCATCTGCCTGCTCTTACCTGGAGGGTAGTACCTAGCACATATAGGCAGCAGGAAATCTTTTCATCTTTGAAACCAAGGCTCTCTCAAGAGCCTTTCTAAGGCTCTGCAGGGAATTCATACAAACCTATACAGAGCTATAATTTTCAACCTTAAGTATGAGCATGCTCAGCTTATTTATGTTCTCTGAATGCAACAACCTACAACAGTTGGTCAGGGCTTTGACCAATTGGGTCTTGAAAATGTAAAATGACTGAACGACCTGTCTGGGCAAACCTATTGCACTGCTTGGTTCTTCTCATTTGGGCATAACACTTTATAATTCAGTCTTGAACCTCTCATTTCAATTTTTACCCATTGACTCTCCTCCTCCCACCATGTACCACTGTGAAGAGTTGATAACCTCCTTCTAGGTACTGGTGTGTTTCTGTTATGTCCCTCCCCAAGCTATCTTTTGTCCAGGATGAATAAACCCCAGTCCCTCAGCCAATCATAGGAACATAAAATGGTTTGGGTTGGAAGGGACCTTAAAGATCATCAAGTTCCACCCCCCTCTGCCATGGGTAGGGACAGTCCCCACTAGATCAGGTTACCCAAAGCCCCATCCAGCCTGACCTTGAACACTTCCAGGGTTGAAGCATCCACAGCTTCTCTGGGCAACCTGTGTCAGTGCCTCACCACCCTCTGAGTAAAGAATTTCTTCCCAATATCTAATCTAAATCTACTTTCATTTAGAATAAAGCCATTTCCCCTTGTCCTATCACTGTATTCCCTGACAGAGTCCCTCCCCAGCTTTCCTGTAGGTCCCCCTTTAGGTACAGGAAGGCTGCTATGAGATTTCCCCAGAGCCTTCTCTTCTGCAGGCTGACCAATCCCAACTCTCTCACCATTCACATCGTGACAGCCTTCTGCTGAATTCTTCTCAGTTTTTTTGTGTTACCTATACTGGGAGGCCCAAAACTTGATACAGTAATCTAGATAAAGTCTAAGGAGTGCTGAACAGAAGGGGGATAATCCCTTGATCTCTTGGCAGTGCTTCATGCAATCTAGGAGGCTATTGGCCTTTCTTGGCCTGCTGGCTACTGCTTGGCATCACAAGGAGTAAAGAAACAGCTTTCCTCACACTGGCAGGTTTGCAAACACAGCTAGCTCTGCCACACTCCCAGGATTCCTAGGTGTGCCCTCTTCCTCCAAGAGTAATTCCCAGGTGTGCTGGGGCAGAATCTGATCCAAATGGGCTTATCTAGCATCCCTGGTGGAGCAATATTTGCCACCATACATCCATAACTTCCTAGTATCCTATATGTAATGTGTATCTGCAATGTGTTCTGACCAATTCTCTAGCTATGTTCAGTGCCTGGGAAGACATTGAACCTGGTGTACCTGGTGTATAGCCCCAGTGTAACACAAACACTACAGGAGTGCCGTCCAGGGCAGATCTGCACAGGGAGTAAAAGCACATTTATCTCCCTAAAACACAAAACGAAATGCAGCAACTGTATGTATTAGCAAAATGATCTATAATGAAGAGGTAAGGGCTGACCTGCTTGTCATAGGTCTGATGTGCAGCAAATATTGTGGCTTGTACATATATTTTAAGTAATTTAATGTCATCAGCAGTGGGAAATCTAACATCTCTTTCATTAATTCTGGCACAGTTATTACTTAACCATGCATAGTTCTCAGTGGTCACAACCCTGCTGGGAACCAACATCTTGCAAAGATTGTTCATTATTCTCTTGAACATGAAGAGCCTAAGCCAGAAGAGATTAGTCAGACTTGCACACCTGGCTTCACACAGTTTGCTTCTCTTCTGTCACATTAGTGCTTTGTGTAATTGTTTAGGACTCTAGTAATGTTCCACTGAGAAGATGCTTAAAACAGATTCCTTGGTCATATTTCCCCTGTCCAGTTTCTTATTCATCTACAAAGGTCCACGTCTGATAGATACTACATGCTGGAGACAATAAGCATTTCACAGAATCACAGAATCACAGAACTGTAGGGGTTGGAAGGGACCTTGAAAGATCATCGGGTCCAACCCCCTGCCAAAGCAAGTCCCTCAGAGCAGGCTGCCCAGGTAGGTGTCCAGACGGGCCTTGAATATCTCCAGAGAAGGAGACTCTCTAGGCAGCCTGTTCCAGTGCTCCGTCACTCTCACCATGAAGTTCTTTCGCATGTCGGTGCGGAACTTCCTGTGTTCTATCTTGCAGCCATTGCCCTTGTCCTATCCCCACAAACCACTGAGAAGAGGTTAGCTACATCCTTCTGTCTCCCACCCCTCAGATATTTGTACACATTGATAAGATCCCCTCTCAGTCTTCTCTTCTCCAGGCTGACCAGACCCAGGTCTCTCAGCCTTTCTTCATAGGGAAGATGCTCCAGGCCTCGTATCATCTTTGTGGCCCTCCACTGCACTCTTTCCAGGAGATCCCTGTCTTTTTTGTACCGGGGAACCCAGAACTGGACACAGTACTCCAGGTGAGGCCTGACCAGGGCAGAGTAGAGGGGGAGGATCACCTCCCTTGACCTGCTGGCCACACTCTTTTCAATGCACGCCAGGATCCCAGTGGCCCTCTTGGCCACCAGGTTACACTGCTGGCTCATGGTCAACCTGTCATCCCCCAGGTCCCCCAGGTCCTTCTCCTCAGAGCTCCTCTCCAGCAGGTCATCCCCCAGCCTGTACTGATACTTCCGGTTGTTCCTTCCCAGGTGCAGGACTCTACACTTGCTCTTATTAAATCTCATTTGGTTTCTTCCTGCTCATCTCTCCAGCCGGTCCAGGTCTTGCTGAATGGCAGCACAGCCTTCTGGCAGACACTATTCCCTCATCAAGGTTGTCGATGAAGATGTTGAACAAGACCGGACCCAGCACCAACCCCTGGGAAACACCACTAGTCACAGGTCTCCAGCTGGACTCTGTACCATTGATCACCACCCTCTGAGCTCGTCTAGACAGCCAGTTCTCAACCCACCTTACTGTCCACTCCTCTATCTCACACTTTCTCAGCTTTGCTAGCAAGATGTCATGGAAGACAGAATCAAAAGCCTTGCTAAAGTCAAGGAAGATGATATCCACTGCTCTTCCCCCATCTACCCAGCTGGTGATGACATCATAGAAGGCAACGAGATCGGTCAAGCACGACTTCCCCTTGGTGAATCCATGCTGACTACACCTCATAACATTCTCCTCTTCCAATTGCTTGGACATGGCATCCAGAACAAGCTGCTTCAACACCTTTCCAGGGACAGAGGTGAGACTGACTGGCCTGTAGTTTCCCGGATCCTCCTTCTTGCCCTTCTTGAAGACCGGAGTGACATTGGCTATCCTCCAGTCTTCAGGCACCTCACCCCTTCTCCAGGACCTTTCAAAGCTGATGGAGAGCGGTTCGGCGATCACATCTGCCAGCTCCCTTAGCACACATGGATGCATCCCATGGGGACCCATGGATTTGTGTGCGTTGAGCCCACTCAGACGCTCCCAAACCACTCTCACGTCCACCGGGGGAGCTGTCCATTTCCCAGACCCTTTATCCTCTCACCAGGGGCGAGGAGTCCTGGGGGGAGTCCTTGAAGCAAAGAAAGCATTCAGTATCTCCGCCTTCTTGGTGTCTCCTGTGACCAGGACACCCCCCTCATTCAGCAAGGGACCCACATTATCCCTAGTCTTCCTTTTGCTGTTTACATGCTTGAAAAAACCCTTCTTATTATCACAGAATCACAGAATCACAGAATTTCTAGGTTGGAAGAGACCTCAAGATCATCGAGTCCAACCTCTAACCTAACACTAACAGTCCCCACTAAACCATATCCCTAAGCTCTACATCTAAACGTCTTTTGAAGACTTCCAGGGATGGTGACTCCACCACCTCCCTGGGCAGCCTGTTCCAATGCCTCACAACCCTTTCAGTAAAGAAGCTCTTCCTAACATCTAACCTAAAACTCCCCTGGCGCAACTTTAGCCCATTCCCCCTCGTCCTGTCACCAGGCACGTGGGAGAACAGGCCAACCCCCACCTCTCTACAGCCTCCTTTAAGGTATCTGTAGAGAGCGATAAGGTCACCCCTGAGCCTCCTCTTCTCCAGGCTGAATAAGCCCAGCTCCTCCAGCCGCTCCTCGTAGGACTTGTTCTCCAGGCCCCTCACCAGCTTCGTCGCCCTTCTTTGGACCCGCTCAAGCACCTCGATGTCCTTCTTGTAGCGAGGGGCCCAAAACTGAACACAGTACTCGAGGTGCGGCCTCACCAGAGCCGAGTACAGGGGGACGATCACCTCCCTAGCCCTGCTGGTCACACTATTTCTGATACAAGCCAGGATGCCGTTGGCCTTCTTGGCCACCTGAGCACACTGCTGGCTCATATTCAGCCGACTGTCCACTATCACTCCCAGGTCCTTCTCCGCCTGGCAGCTCTCCAACCACTCATCTCCCAGCCTGTAGCTCTGCTTGGGGTTATTACGCCCCAGGTGCAGGACCCGGCACTTGGCCTTGTTAAACTTCATGCAGTTGACCTCAGCCCATCGGTGCAGCCTATCCAGATCCTCCTGCAGAGCCTTCCTACCCTCGAGCAGATCGACACACGCACCTAACTTGGTGTCATCTGCAAACTTACTGAGGGTGCACTCAGTGCCCTCGTCCAGATCATTGATGAAGATGTTAAAGAGGACCGGCCCCAGCACCGAGCCCTGGGGGACGCCACTAGTGACTGGCCTCCAACTGGACTTGACTCCATTTACCACAACTCTTTGGGCCCGGCTATCCAGCCAGTTTCTAACCCAATGAAGCGTGCACCAGTCCAAGCCAAGAGCAGCCAGTTTCTTGAGGAGAATGCTGTGGGAGACGGTGTCAAAAGCCTTGCTGAAGTCAAGGTAGACCACATCCACAGCCTTTCCCTCGTCCACCCAGCGCGACACTTTGTCATAGAAGGAGATCAGGTTCGTCAAGCAGGACCTGCCTTCCACAAACCCATGCTGACTGGGCCCGATCGCCTGCTTGCCCTTCAAGTGCCGCATAATGACTCCCAAGAGGATCTGCTCCATGAGCTTCCCTGGTACTGAGGTCAAACTGACAGGCCTGTAGTTCCCCGGGTCAGCCCTCCGGCCCTTCTTGTAGATGGGCGTCACATTCGCCAGCCGCCAGTCAGCTGGGACCTCCCCCGATAGCCAGGACTGCTGATAAATGATGGATAGTGGCTTGGCCAGCTCCTCTGCCAGTTCTCTCAGTACCCTTGGGTGGATCCCATCCGGCCCCATTGACTTGTGCACATCCAAGTGCTGTAGCAGGTCACCAACCAGTTCTTCGTGGATGGTGAGGGCCACATCCTGCTCCCCATCCCCTTCCACCAGCTCAGGGTACTGGGAATCCAGAGAACAACCGGTATTGCCGCTAAAGACTGAGGCAAAGAAGGCATTGAGCACCTCCGCCTTTTCCTCATCTTTTGTAACTAAGTTTCCCCCTGCATCCAGTAAAGGATGGAGATTCTCCTTTGTCCTCCTTTTTGTGTTGACGTATTTATAAAAGCGTTTTTTGTTATCTTTAACGGCAGTAGCCAGATTGAGTTCCAGATGAGCTTTGGCCTTCCTAATTTTGTCCCTGCACAGCCTCGCTACATCCTTATAGTCCTCCCTAGTGGCCTGCCCACTTTTCCAAAGATTATAAACCCTCTTTTTTCTCCTAAGCTCAAGCCACAGTTCTCTGTTCAGCCAGGCTGGTCTTCTTCCCCGCTGGCTCATCTTTGGGCACATGGGAACAGACCGCTCCTGCGCCATTAGGATTTGCCTCTTGAAGAGCGCCCAGCCTTCCTGGACCCCTCTGCCCTTCAGAACCGCCTCCCAAGGGACTCTACCAACCAGTGTCCTGAGCAGCCCAAAGTCAGCTCTCCGAAAGTCCAGTACAGGACCTTCGATCTCTTGATCCTTGATTCTCTTTATCCTTGATCTCTTTATCCTTGATCTCTTTTGCAAGCCTCATCACTAGGTGGGCTTTAGCCTTCCTCATCGTGTCCCTGCAGGCCCTGACAACATGTCTATACTCCTCCCAAAAGAACAGGCCATCGATCTCTTCGATCTCTTGGTCCTTGATTCTCTTTATCCTCGATCTCTTTATCCTTGATCTCTTTTGCAAGCCTCATCACTAGGTGGGCTTTAGCCTTCCTCATCGTGTCCCTGCAGGCCCTGACAACATGTCTATACTCCTCCCAAGAGAACAGGCCCTTTTTCCACATTTCATAGACCTTCCTCTTCCTTTTGATTCTATCAATGATCTCCTTGCTCATCCACGCAGGTTTCCTGCCCCCTTCCCCGATTTCCTGCTCTTCGGGATGCACTGATACTGAGCTTGGAAGAAGTGCTGCTTAAATGTAGCCCAGCTCTCACAAGCACCCTTCCCTTCAAGCAACCTAGCCCATGAGATACTCCAAGCAGTTCCCGGAAGAGGTCGAAGTTGGCTCTTCGAAAGTCCAGGGCAGCAATCTTGCTTTTAGCCTTACTTCTTCCACCAAGTTCCATCTTGAACTCCACCATCTCATGGTCGGTGCATCCCAAGCTGCCCCCAGCCTTCACATCCCTAACAAGGCCATCCCTGTTGGTAAGAACAAGGTCCAGGAGCACCCCCCACCTCGTTGGCTCCTCTACCACCTGCATCAGAAAATTGTCCTCAACACATTGTAGGAACCATTTGGACTGTGCGTGCCTGGCTGAGTTGCTTACCCAGCAGATGTCTGGGTAATTGAAGTCCCCCATGAGGACCAGAGCCCATGATCGTGACGCTACTAGCAGCTGCTTGTAGAAAGCCTCATCGACCTCCTCCTCCCGATCTGGTGACCTGTAGTAGACCCCCACCACCGTGTCCCCCATACCAGCCCACCCCTTAATTCTCACCCACAAGCTCTCCACTTGTCCTTCACCCTCCCCCAGGTGGAGCTGGGTACACTCTAATTGCTCCCTCACATAAAGGGAAACCCCACCTCCTCGCTTCCCCAGCCTGTCTTTCCTAAAACGGACGTAGCTTCCACCTCTGGTTCATACATCACAAATATTGTGAAATTAAAAAAAAAAAAAAAAAAGGAAAAAGAAAATAAAGAACTGTAAGATGCAGTCTCTCTTAGGCACAGGGGACAAGTTGTCCTCTCCTTTACTCAGGATGATAGTAGTAAAATTTCCAACATCATGCCTGGAACCCATGGATTTGGGCAAAGTCCCATTTCTTCAGAACACTTGTTCTGACCACTCAATTTAACTTGTAGTACAATGCCTATTATCTCCATTACTGATGATGGTGAGGATATACTGATATGTTTCTGAATGAATTGATCAATCTTTCCTCTTATTGCAGTCATTCTCCTTTTAGCCATTTTTTTAACAGACATGTAGAATTCTCCTGAAGATAAAGAACAGACCAGTAGATTTAATGCTTCTGGTTCATTTTCAAGGCTGTATTTAGACATTAGGGCCATATTCAGACGGGTTCCAGAACTTGTGTGAAATACAGTGAGTCTGAATTAAGCCTTACATTAAAAATAATGGACAAGATTTTTGACAGAAGTGAAACATGATGATATGGAAGATTTCTTTAAATTTAAGTGGAAATTAAGGGTCTATACCTTGAGTAGAAAACAGAGTATGCTTTTATCCAGAATACAAAGAGAAAATATACACAGCTAACTTGTATGTAAGAAAAACGCAGTAACTTGGAGATGTGCCTGTGCTTTAATAGAAAATCTTGGAAGTGTTTTTTTTTTTGGTTTTCTTTTTTTCAGAAGACAATCTGTTTTAGAGGAGAGGGTAGTGCGCTATAGATTGGCAATCCTGTGAGTTAGATTTCAGCCTTAGTGGAGCCATTGGAAGAATTTTTGCCTTCAAGAGAGCCAACATATTAGGCAGATATGATATTGCATGGAAAATGGAAAAACTTGGGTTCTCCTCATTGTAACTCTCACATTCTACAATGAGGGAAGACCACTTTCTCTCTATGCCTCTCTTGTCTTTGCACACCCTTTGCCTCTCCTGTCTCTTGAAGAAAGAGAAGATTTACTGTCTGTGTGGTTTATCTATTGTAGCACAACACCAGTATCAAATGTATACTGTGGATGGAACAAAGCTCTGACTAAAAAAGCTAGCACTAAAAAAAGTCTGATACTAATCCTGAGCTGGCCCCATGCATGGTCTTTTTCCACCTTACTGTCCGTAATCATTTTCAAGAAGTGCTAGTGCTTTTAAGTCCTAGTATCATGCACTCTGGCTAGTAGATATGGATACTAGTACAAGCAATACCCAGAATAGGCCAGAAGGGAAGAAGGAATAAAGGGGGCAAGAAGAAGGATAGTTAATGTTGAAACTAACCATCTGGAAAAGGACTTTACAAATCAGATATTGCTCAGGAGAGTTATGACATTTGAAACTAGAGAACATCTTACTGCCAAGTTTTCTCAGGTCATAAGATTCTGACCCTTCAGTTCCTTTACCATGTTACAGCAAGTGTGAACTGAAGCAAAAAGAGGCCAAAAAGTGTGCAGAGCATCGCAGAACCAAATGTCTAGGGTGGGATTACAGGCTAGAAAGGGATTGGCGTTCCTCCTAAACACATTCACAGTGGCAGCTCACAGTATATATATAGATATCTGCTCATTCTCTTTGCTCTTGGCATGCACTGTGACCATTGCCTACACCCATCTTGGGATCTCTAAGCCCTCCCATTACCTCTTCTTCCTTCTGAAAACATTTCGCAGTGCATCTCCAAAAGTCTGCATCTTGCAGTTGAGTCTTGGCAGAGAAGTTTGTGTACAGACCTCTCATTGATTTCCTGTTGAAGTCAGGGGAGTCTTTGCCTGGCAGGTCAACTACGTGATTCAAGGAACACGCCTAGAGTTAAAAAGGTAAAGATTCAGTTCATGAGTCCCTAGAAAAGTGCCTGTCAAGTCTTCTGTAAAAGAATATATTAATCTTAACTCTCTTCTACCCTTTTTACCATTTTCTCCTCCTGTACCCTTCATTTTTCCAGACCACTCTTGTTTAGTCTTCAAACTCTATTTCATTTCTTTCTTGCCCTGTAATTTTTAACACCAGATGTTTTGCACATTATAAAACTGTAAGAAATGTGACTTGTAGTAATTGCACTGCAGCAGATGAGAATGGTCAGGAATGCCTGAGCTTTTGCTCCAGCAGTGATAGTGGTGAGTCATCCTATAACTTCAGACACCGAATTGCTCCCCCTGTTTACATGCCTGTTGAGCAGGAGAGGTTGTGTTTACCTCAAAGGGCTGTTTTGGAGGATTAGGGCATTTAAGCGTTGAAGTGTGCCACAAGCCTTGTTAAGCATTACTTAATGTGTTAAGGGATGTGCACAACCCTGGTATGTTGTTTTG
Organism: Oxyura jamaicensis; assembly: GCF_011077185.1. Lineage (NCBI taxonomy): Eukaryota > Metazoa > Chordata > Aves > Anseriformes > Anatidae > Oxyura > Oxyura jamaicensis. The sequence continues at coordinate 63,985,865 of NC_048894.1, read as the reverse complement.
AGACTCAGAAGTGCTGCAAAACAACAGTTCTTTTTCTGAACACCATGCTGAGTGCAAGCTATGCAGCATCATCTGTCGCATCAGGGAAGGGGTGCACACTCCTGTGTTGAATTTCAACCTCAGTACCTGCTCACCCAGTCAGGTACTCTGACCTCCATCTCACTGCCATGAAAATTAACACCAGGGCCTCTCTTTCTTCTGTTCTAGATCCCGGCGCTCCTGTGAAACTTCCTTGTATGCCAGTTAAACTGTCACCTCCACTACCTCCAAAGAAAGTCATGATTTGCATGCCTTTAGGGGGGCCAGACCTCTCTCTCTCATCCTATTCCACACAGAAGAGCTCCCAGCAGCCTTTGAGTCAGCACCATCACACTGTCCTGCCATCCCAGTTAGCAGCTCACCAGCACCAGCTCCAGTACAACAGCCACAACCAGCACCTGCCTTCTGGGTCCAGCACATTGCCCATTCACCCTTCAGGGTGCCGGATGATAGAGGAACTGAACAAAACACTAGCCATGACCATGCAAAGGCTAGAAAGGTAATGGATCAACTTTTAAAATTACATATTTATGTGCACTGTTTCCTCCTAGCCTCAGTGTCAGTATTACCACCTATGTTTACAGTACTTGAATCAGGCCTCTTCTCTGGGGATCTAACACATTCAGGGCAGTCATTGCTGGAGAACCAGACAGGGAAAGAGGTTTTCCATGTTTGTTTGACAAGTTTGTGGCAGAAGGATAAAAAAGACCAAATTTCCTGAACCCTGTCGTTCGGTTCATGGAACTAGATAATACTGCAAGTGGAAAAGAGGTTAATATGACATGTCTGGTTTGCAATATTTACTGCATTGTATAACTGCAGAGCTCCAGTTATGTGGAGGATTGCTAAAAAAAAAGAAAAGGAAGTGTAAGATTCAGACATAGAGCAATAAAACCAAGTGTGCCACTCAATCAGGACATCTGATTAGTATTATGAATTAGCTCAAAGAAACCTATGAGGACTTCCTACAAGTCACTCATAGGGGTTTTAGTATACTATCTAATTTATTTCAATTAGTTTAAATCAAATTATATGTCTCATCTTAAAATAAGTATTTAACCCATTCCACAGCAGCTCCTTTCTTATCCATTTGCATCTGGAGGAAGGTTGTACATTTAATAAGAAGTGCTTTACCCACCTTGGGGCTGTTTTTTATTACTGTCACTTGTGAGCATCTTTGGATGGTGCTTCAAAGAGTCTGAATAAGTGAAACGTTGTACAAATGCAAGCTGTCCTCATAGACTGTGAGATCAGCAAGCTTTGGAAAGTTTATTTCAACCTGTAGACAAAAATTGAGCAAGTCCCAGAATAGAGAAGGTAGTCCAAAAATGACATTCAGCTTAGTACCAAGGGCAGTTTTTGTTCTAAGCGCATCAGATCATCCTTCTGTTAGACAGGAAGCTAAAGTGTTTGGTGTAGCAGACAAAATGCCTAATGATTTGACCCAATACCTCTTTGCAATAATGTTACCTTCATTGTATTGCACAGTTAAAAAGAGTTCTATTAGGGATGGCAGATTCTCTTTGCTGCCACTAAAAATAGTCAGGGCAACAGAGGCTGTCCCCCACTGTCAGTTTATTTCAGTACCAGGATAGCAACATCTCTGTGGCTGTATGAAAGGAGCTGAGGTTTCTGCAGCCTGAAGGAATTCTCTGCTGGGGGAAAACTGTTAGGACTACCAGGGAAGTTTTTATTCCCGTCAGTGAAAGGGCGGTAGCAGTAGGATTGAAAAGAGCAATCACAACCCGCACTGTGTTTCCTGTGCCCAGTGACTACCCATTTACCTCTCCTATTGTCAGCAGGGCTGGTCAGATACATCAGCATCACCCCAAAGCTTGGGGCACTGAGCACGAAGGATAGCTCATGCCTCCTAATAGCTTCTTTGAGGGCAACAACACCCATGTCATCCCCAGCACAGGTCAGATGTTAACCTTACAGTCTGGCTCACACTGCGTGCAAAAGTCACTTTGTTGTCCTGAGCCCAGTGAGATCTCTCAGAGTATGACTGCACTATGTCATCTGTTGCCCCACAGCAATGAATGCTCCAATTTCTAGGTGTCCATCAAGTTTACCTCTACAAGCATGTTTAACTGATTTAAAGGTGATGTTGTTTCAACTATTAATTTGAAGCTGAAGCTGTGCTGCTGGTTGAAAACTGAATAAGCAAAGATTAATTTCCTAATATGATACAATTACATCACATTGCAGAATAGAGTGAGAAAAGGTTGTGACACTGATATTTCACATTTAAAATGAAAATGAATCCTAGTTCATGATATGGCAGACAGTTGATTTTTCGTAGTCTTTTTTTAGTAGATTTCAATCATGATATAAAGTATTGAGTACTTCAGTTATTCTCCTTGTCAAAGCAAATCAATAAAGTTTGTATTCACAAGAGATAACAGGTAATGACTGTTTCTTCTACTACAGCAATTATTATTTTCATAGCATTTACAGGTAAAAGGGTTTGTGGAGCTGACATTTGCTTTTAAATTATTAATCAGAAAATTAAGCTTGTACAAGAGTCTTGTACACTATCAAGCCTTGATTCAGCTATCAAGGAGTCAGTTTGTTTAATGTATATACTAAAGAGCTGTTAAGTGGTCATATCTCACTCTGGGCTGGAACTGAACCTGTGACAGAGTGCTGAAAAATCGTGGTATCCAAAAGACAGTTTGTGAGACCATTTCCTCTGGGACATACAGTTCAGCTTCAGACAGTAGATTTATTAAATAAAATGCATTAAACATTGCTGCCAGTGTCTTATAAATCTTATAAAATGTATTTGAGTCAGAAAACATTTATCTTCCATAAAACTTGTCAAGAGAATTACTTCTAGTTTAAACTTTAGTATAGCCTAAGGATAGAAACATTTAATATATATAGCACTGCCTTCTTTCTGTCTGTCTCTCACATCTGTGTAGTATAAATATATATACAGTTGTTTGAAGTTATTTCTGATTTTTGTTTTAACAGATAAGTACAGAACAGTGTCCTGTGGATCTGAAAACATGCTGATAAAAAATGTACCTCTTTATTCCAAAATCAAAGAGACTGGGATGACAGATGAGAAGCATGTGTTCTTTTCCCACTAGATTTTACAGGAGGCATTAAGTCACATGAGTCACTTAAACACTTAAATTCTGATTTTTCTTTAAAATCTTTTCTTACTAGAAACATTGCAAGCTATAGTGGTGTAACTTTTTTGCCATTCTGATCACATAAAGATGATACAACAGTAAGTGCAAGTGCTTGTACTAGTCAGCTATGAATTATTCAAATCTATGTGTTAAGATACATATATCTTCTTAAGGCAAGTACTTGCTAAACTGTGGCTTTGTTCTCTAGTTTTGTTATAAAACATGATGATTTGAAATGGACTGTTTGAAACAAGTGTGTTTATTGTTGAATAAAGCTAAAAATAAATTGTGGCATGACCACCTGACCATTTGGGGTTTGTTTTTGCTAATGACCCAGAGGAACTTATACACAATGGAAATATCTAGTGACCTCGGTTCGTCTTTCTTAAGTGTACTGCAATACTGCATGTATTTCACAAGTGCTTTGCTTAGACAGCTGACTCAGTCAAAATGATGTGGAGAAGGCTGATTTCAATCAAGAAAAACATAGAACATCAGGCAAAATGAGGGGTCTAAAACAGAAAGTAGTATTAGCAAGAAAGCAGATGATTCATAAAAATTACAATGGGATGAGAAACCTTCTATTTCTAGAGAAGTAGATCAAATAAAGATCTAGTGTGGTAATTTGTAAATCTTGTTGCTGTCTGATACCTGCTTGGTAACCTAAATTGTCGAACCACTTTGATATCTGCTGCCCTATGTGCACACTCAAATAGATAAATGTGTAACCTACATACATTCTTTACATAACAGTGAAGCACCAAATGTTCCTGGGTGCTGAACTATTTTTTGCTCTTTCCATTTGCATTTCCAGAAGGGACTTACCCTCTGTGTATATGGTGTTTTAAAATTAGATGAATAATCCAGTGGTTATGTTCACCATTGAAACTTTTTTTTTTACAGTGTTAACAGAATTTCACTGTGTTTTAGTTTCTCTTGGGAATTTAATTCTAGGCTTTTGAGGCTTTCCTGCCTTTCTTCTTAAAGGAGTTTTAAAAATAGGTTATGTAGAAAAAATATTTTTATAATTAAGTTAATCTAAGTAAAATTTTTGAAGTATATCTCTGCTTTATAAGTTAGTTTAAAGTTTTAAGGACTGTAGTGCATTTATGTGCTATTGGGAGAATTCAACTGATGCATTCTAAAACTACTGCTGAGATAAAAAAAAGATTTAGGTCAAGTTCATTGAAGTCTAGCACAAATTCACAAGCTAGTTTTTCATGAGCCTTCCCTACTTTGTGTTACAAAACATAGACTATAACTGAGAAAATAGAGTTCCTGTGTTCAAAGCATCCAATAAAGCTATGCATCTCATTATTGGTTAATCTCCAATAATAAATGTTGCAGTTAACCAAATGCTTTCTTGGAAGCTGAATGTAATAATTACAACATGGTATGGTTTGGTCACAGAATCTGAAACCTTTTATTGTCTTGAAACCTTCTATTCTCTTTAATCCCTAAGCTCATTGTGGCCAAGCATTATATACTCAGAAGTACATTTTAAAAAGTGTTTTTCTGGAATGTTATCTGGCAGCCATTGGCATCTGTCAGTGCACATTAAATTTAGGATTGGAAGAAAGAGAAATGTTTCATCTCAGTAGAGAATCATTTAAAGAGAAAAAATGCGGTATTTTTTCAAAATGTGGAATGGCTCTTGTATTCTAAGTAGGCTAAAATATTTAAGGGAAGTGAGGCTACTCAGCTCTTGGTAACATCACACCCAAATTTGCCCTAAGTGCAGCTTGGCCAGCACGTCTGGTTTCACACCTGTATTCCAGTGGAAAGTAAAATGAGAGTTTTAGACAAGGAGAGCATCCAACAGGTAAATGTTCCCCACCTGTTGTATAGCTGTTGCATCAGCTGGGACTTAGGAGGGAGAGCAGTTTCTGCTGACTGTGGAATAAGCTTCAGCAGCCATCATTTTTGCCTACCAGACTCTCATTTTAATTTCATATTGGAAAAGCAACATGAGCTATCAGAATCACAGAACATCCTGAGTTGGAAGGGACCCACAAAGATCACTGAGTCCAACTTCTGGCTTCACACAGTAGTACCTAAAAATCAAACCATATGTCTGAGAACATTGTCCAAAGGCTTTCTGAACTCCGACAGGCTTGGTGCCATGACCACCTCCCTGGGGAACCTGTTTCCAGTGTCCAATCACTGTCTCAGTGAATAAACTTTTCCTAACATCCATCCTGAACCTCCTCTGATGCAGATTCAGGCTATTCCCTCCTCATGTTCCCATTTTACTACTTCTATTGATACGTTCCTCACTTAAGGACTTTGAACTCAGCACATAGGCAGAGCTAAATGGAAGCAATACTAATGGCAGGTCTGAACATAGTAAGCTGCAGGAAATGATCAGATCACATTTTATGTGACAAAAGAAATGTGACTTCAGATAACATTTCAGATTGATCTACAGCACCTAGCTGGAATGAGCAGCAGGAACAGGAGAAGGGATGTTGTCACTGCAGCCCCCACGTATAACTGTGTCATTAGCAAACAGACCTCCCAGGATTTAGCTCCCTCCCTTGTTATTCTCACTACCTCCCAAAATCTGTTTTCTCTGAGCTCCATTTCACATGCTTGGTCCCCTCTGCTTCAGATAGTCACGCCCTTGTCTTCCCTTCAAGCCAATCAACAACTTGCAACTGTGCAAGTCTTAGCTTTCTTCTGCCTGCCTACAGTCCTCCTCTAAAATCCATATGTTTCTTTCCTCCCACTCTCCTACTCCACCTTTTGCATTCAGGTGAGGTATTTGGTCCTTACTGCCTGCATTCCAGGTCGTACAGACACCAGATTGCTTGCTGCCCCGAGTAACTGGTGCAATTCCCTCTAAGCCTTCAGACTGTATGGTCTGCAGCTTTTTGGTTCCTAGTCCTGAGTTGGTACTGTTTCTACCTGTATGCTGTCTTGTATCTCCCTAACAAGTGTTGTCCCTTACATCTAATGTGCATTCAGTTTTAAACCCAGTAGATGTCTTGCTGGTTACAAAGATCTGTCCTCATTTCTTCTAAAAAGGGCAGGAAAGACCATTACTAAAAATAGTGGCAGAAGCAACACAGACTTGCACTGCACTGTTTCCTTTAGATTATTTATTTGTTTTTCTTTCCCAACAGCTCTGGTTTACATACAGGTGATAGCGTTACAAAAACAGGACCTGGAGGTCTTCCAGACATGAGACAAGTGCCAACTGTTGTGATTGAATGCGATGACAATAAAGAAAATGTGCCTCATGAAACCAACTATGAAGATTCTTCCTGCCTCTACACAAGACAGGAAGAAGAGGAAGAGGAAGATGAGGATAACTCACTATTTACAAGTTAGACCCATTCAATTTTTTCTTTCTAATTTATTTATGTTTTCCTCTGAATTCTCAGTAAGACAAAGGAAAAACAAGAGCATTTTCTTTCTTGACCATGGCTTTTGCATCTCTCAAGGCTTAACTACAGGGGGACACTTGGCAAATTAATCCAAAATAATCAGTAATATGAATTTAAAGTGAATTCCCTAATCCACATGAATCCGTGTGTGGGTAGCTCTCATACAGAATTAAATTACCTTTTTTGTTGTATATTAATTCTCTTCCAAACTGACTTTGAGATTCACTTTCCCAAGTATCTGTGGTGTAGAGAAACCCTGCCTTTGACTTTAAGTCAAGATCGGCTCAATAGGGTTACTTAAGCATCACAGAGAATCAGACTTTTGATGCACAGAAAATACTAAATCTGGCAAAATAAGAATTTGGCACATACTTTGAAAGGGGTCATGATTAGAGAAATTAAAATAAAATAAAATAAAATAAAAATAAAAAGTCTAAATGTAATCTTTTGTTTTCTCCCTCCCCTTTTTTTGCTTTTTAAAGCTAGATTTTCAGAAGCACTCAGCTCTGGCTTGTATTGCCACTGAGATTTTACCAGTGATTTCAGTGGGATTAAAATTAAACCAGCACTCAGCAACTCTGAAACTACAACACAAAATGAAGTGATCAGACTTCTGTACATAGCTTATTACTCAAACCTTCCTTAAATGTTATCCCAGTTTATACTGACCAAGGTTTACTAGAGTAAAGAATAGAGGAAATAGCATTGACATTTCCATGCAGGAAAAAGTGAATAAAAAGTGGGGGAGGTTCATATTTTTCTTTTGAGTAGCTTACCTACTAGAAAGAGGCCATGTGTTTAAAAAGCCTGTATTTTGCAATTTAGATTATGATGTTAGAGAGAATTGTGCAGATGAACTCAAATGAGATCAATATACAGATGTGCTAATCAGTACAGGAATGCAGCATAGTTCTGCTTTCCACTCTGCTGCATTTTATTTTCCAAACACCCTGAGAGTATAGATGGGAATAAATTGGTTTGGATGAGAGTAAGTTGGTTTGTGTTTTGGTCCCAGGGTATTTTTTCTGTTCTGATTTTGTTCTATATTTTTTAACCCATAATCATAGAATCATAGAATCATTAAGGTTGGAAAAGACCTCCACGATCATCTAATCCAACCATCCCCCTACCACCAATATTACCCAGTACACCCTGTCCCTAAGTACCATATCCAACCTTTCCTTCTGAACTCCTGATTTGATCTTACAGAACTAAAGATATGTATTTGATTTGCTAAACAGTATTTTTACATGAGTGTAACTCCTTTTACTTTTCAGGAGTCATTTCTCATTTGCATTGTTATTACTCAAACTAGGAATCAGATTTGTATACCCCATGCTAACTATCTCAAGAAGTACTATGGGCAGTTTGAACCCAGTTCTGTACTGGCTTACACTTTGTTGATGTGCTTGTATCAGCACAAAATGTATGTAAAATTGCTATATTGTGTGTGATTTTATTCCAGTTTAATGTGGTCCACAGTAGTGGCAAAATGGGCTCAGATATGAAGAGAAGAGGTTAATTGATAGATGTATCACAACTACAGTCTGGAGAGTCCTGCAGCCCCTTCCTGACTTTTTGGGGAAAACCCATCCCCTCCCCTGGTGTTTGATCATAGGACTCTTTATGTCATTAAGACAGGATACCTTACTTCATGCATGACAATGGTTTGTCATCCCGTAGGTTGAGCCAAACTTTCAGGCCACTGAATTTCTTTTCTTCTGAAAACTAGGAGCAGTACAATCACACCTTTTCAAAAACGAACACAAACAAGTTTCTAAAACAGGCATATTTCATCATCTCAAAATCTTCCCTTACCCCACAAGTGAAATTAGAGTTTTGCTCTTGAACTAAGAAGCAAAGCAGAACTGCATTATCTTGCATTCTCCTGCCAAAGCCTCTCACAGGCTTGTGGTCTGCTTGTGCCTCTTGACCTTGCTCAGTCTGCTTTGGATGCAAGCCAAGGAAAGCAAGATTGAGCCATGAAAGGCCACTGGTTTTCACAATATTTTTGCCACTGTCACTTCCTGAGAAGCAGTGTCAACTAACATACATAAAGGTCTATGCTGCTTATGATAGATTTTTGATTCTTTTTAATGCTAACTTGGATATCTTGGAGTTACACAGCAAGAGAGAAATAACTCTCTCTTTCCATGCTGCCCTGCTGTCCTCACGGATTCTGAGGTTGTATTCTTAATTCTATTAAGAATTTAGAAACACCATACTAGAGAAAGCTACAGATGCTACTAGCAATTACAAAACAAAACAAAACAAAACAAAACAAACAAAACAAAACAAAACAACAACAAAAAAAACTTTATTTGGAGCAATATTTTGATTCCTTTTTCCTGTACACCTACAAAATTCATCCTTTCTGTACTATGATCTGAACACCAGAAGTTAATTGATGCTCCTTTTCCCACAGTCCATACCAGTGAGAACATAGTATCCTCCCTTGCCTGGCATTTCTTTGCCTGCTGCATGCTGCAATGAAATGATGACACCTCCTTTGGCAGATCCTCTCCTCTCTCCCACAGGCTCTCTGGCAATGAAAGTCTGCAGGAAGGACTCTTTAGCAATCAAACTGAGCAACAGGCCTTCCAAGCGAGAGCTGGAGGAAAAGAACATCCTCCCCATGCAGACTGATGAGGAGAGACTTGAACTTAGGCAGCAGATTGGGACAAAGTTAACAAGGTAGGAGATAAATGTTTTTCTAGCTCTTGCTTTTCAAAATATGTGGTGGGACACAGCTTTTATCCTTACTCTGCAAACATTTGAGATCTGTTTGGTCACAATGTTCAAGAGGAAAAGCCAAGGAGAAAAAAAGGCTCTAGACATTATATCTACTTTCCTGTAACTTCCCGTACAGGGTCCCATTTCATTTTCCTGGCATATCTTACAGGATCTTTGGTTAAGTAAGTACCAGCAGAAACTATGTGGGTTTAGATGTTTTCAATGCACTGTTGGGATAAGTTCAGCTTTGATAATATTTAGGACTGTAGCTATAGGTGCCATTTGATAGGCTATTGGTTTGAACAGAGGGCAGAGGCATAACTTTCTCTCTTGACTGAGTCTCTGCTGAGTAGCTGAGTCTTCTTCTGATCCAGAATACTTATGTCCTTCAATACATGTTTTTTTTTGGGTCAGGCTTGAACAGATTTACTTTCATAGTCTCTTTGATTTTCATAACAGCATTTATTCACCAGCTGTTCTGTTTTTCTGTATTGCATGGCGCATAGAGGGGTGGCCATTAATGGAAGATTTCTGTCAAGAAATAGTAAAGCAAGGTCAGGTAGGAATGTCTAATGACCTCCTGTGCTCCAGCCGTAATTTCTGCTGTCAGTTTAATGCTGTTGTATTACCAGCTCAGTGGTGTGAAGAGCTAGTGATTGCTATTAGTTGCTCTCTGGTGTGACTCTGAGAAAATCACAAGACCAGTCATTTTTTTGTTGGCTTTTTTTTCGGGGGGAGAGTCTTTTTATCTTGCAGGGAAGTGAGGACACTGCTGCCATGTTGTGGAGACAGGAAGAATAAAAGCTTCTGGTACCTCAGTTGTGATTTTACCTACTTTTTTATGTCCCATCTATCTCTTATTTGTAATAAACTATCCACATTTTTCCAGTCCATCTTTGAAAGTTTTTCTTTGTGCTGAGTCATGCTTAGCCTTCTCCAAAACCTGTCTAATTCTTCAGTACTCTTTTGAAGGGCCTCAGCAGTGATGACCAAAGTATACAAGTGGTGCTGCATTGTTGTAGGGTGCCACAACTGTTCAGTCCAGTCTTTGTTCAGGCTAATAACTCATTAATCTACAGCTGCACATAGAGCGCAGGGTCCCAAAGAGCAGTGCATGATAGCAAGGTCTCAGTCCTAGCCTTATATGATTAATTTTGAACCCTTTGAGGTATGTGAGGAGTTGAATTTTTTGTCTGTTAGTGTATCTTGATCTGCACTGCTTGACCTTGCAATGGCATTAAACAACATTTCCACTGTGCTGCCTAGGTGCCTAAATTAGTAGGGTTTTTCAGAAGTTTTACAGCTCTGATTAAGTTAAATAGTGTCATTTGCAAACTTCAACTCAGCACAGCTCACTGTACCCCAGGTGATTTTTATTAAGTATTTTATCTCTCACCACTCCAAAACATGCTTTCTTCCCACTAAATAATGTTTCTTCAGCGTGTGTCTTTTTAACAAGGGAAGCTAATTTTGGCAATACTCAGAATCTCTCTTATGTAAGCCCCATATTGTCACAACATCATTGTTTCCTCAAATGCATTTGTTCCTGTTTTCTCCGCTCATTCACAGTCTGAGGTACAATGCTTGATCTTTTCTTGTCCTATAGGTAGGACTTAGGAGTAATCACAAATGTTTCAAATATGTTTAATGTTTAATGTGTGTATATTCAAACTTAAAAAATGGCTGAGCCACTGTTGTTTCATTGCCATATGTTACAAGTGTAACATCACTGAAATTGGTAGAATTTCACAAGCCTTATCTGGAATAATACAGTTTCCAGTCTGACCTTTTAATTACAAGTATTTACAGTTTAGTATTTCACCATATTTCACCCTATTTCATTGAATAATCAATAAATACGAGAAGAAAACTGTTTTCATAGGCTCTAATATGCAAAAAGCCACAGGTATTTCATCACCAAAAGGAGGGTGTATGTCTTACCAGTGTTTTGTATCTAAATGTGATGTATCTGTGTATACAGGCTGACAAATATTAGATTGGAATAGAAGGAATATTTTAATTTGGACAATATTTCTTTACTGTCCAGACTTCATTACTGAATCCATCTTTTGCCACTGTCATACAATGATGCAAATGACAAGCAAAATTAAAGTAGTGAAGCATTTATAGTCTTTAGAGAAGATGTGAGATGCAGACTATAATTGCAGTTGGCAATTTTGGATTTCAGAGAGATTTGTACTGTTCTACCAATGGCCTTCTATGGATTAAAATAGCCAGCCAATGAAATCACATAATCTACTTATAGAAGTTAAAAAATAAAATAAAATAAAATAAAATAAAATAAAATAAAAATAGAAATAAAAAATAAAAACTTCAGCAAATAGTTATTGTTGTCTGCAATTGATCAAATAATTTTCAGCAAGTGGCTGATTGGGATACTTCCATATTTATGCATAATCCTCACAATATTTCATCTGGAAGAGCTTATTAGCTGCAACATTTGGCAGATCAGAATTTAGTACTATAAAGATAATGTTATTTTTAAAGAAACTTACAGTCAGGCATATTGAGAGACTGACCATTGAATTACTATGTGGGACCAAAATCATCCCAGGTGTATTTCCTCCAACGCTATTAGCATTACACCAGGAATCAATTTGGCTCAAAACTGTTTGTTCATATCCTATTTAAAAGTAGAGTGGAACCTCTGAATCTCCAGGTTATCACAGAAAATTGTTACAACTTTATATTTCCCAACTGGTAGAAAGACTCCAGAGCTGACTTAACCACATAGGTGTTTCAGACATTGCCTTTTGCTTCTCTTATGACTTTGAATGAGGGATATCTGAGTCCTGTGCGTGTGTGTATATGTTCCATTGTCTTTAAAGCAGTGAGTCAGTAGCAAGCTCCTCTACCAGATATACAGTAGTGCTCTGTATTGTTTACTGTATAGCCCTAGATTTATGCACTCTGTAATACATGATGGGGTGCTGTCCCTACAACAGTGAGTGGAAAATCTTGATCTGAAACAATGTAAGTAACATTGCAAGTATTGCAAGACAAAGGATAGGAAGAAGGAAAATGAATCAGAGACACTATGCGTGCACATGGTTGTAAGTATGTACACATGAGATACAGACATACACACCTGCCAGATGTCTTACTAGCCCCATTGATGCTTTGGAAATAGTTCAGAGATGTCTGTGATTTAGAAATGTAGCGTGACAAGTCATACATCTTCGTTATGGAATGGCAGGTTTGACAGATGATGGTCATCTACTATCTCAATCAGAAAGGTAATCTACTCTCCACACTCCCCAATCAATACTATATCTTCCTCAGCTGTGCTGAAAAATACTGCCTATAAATAGAGATCCTGACATGAAGTGAACTTGGTGAATTGCTACAAATATAAACAATTGCCATTGAGTTTAGAATGTCACGTGCCTGCTGTAAGGTTTTTGCTTATGTCCACATCAGGTGCCAGTTAGCTGTGTGTCCCTCTGTGTGTGGGTAAGTATGCAGGAGAAAGAGCATACGAGTATGTTTGTAAACAGTAGAAGAGACAAACACCAGAAAGAAGAGTAGAAAAATTTGACAATATGGGAGAAGGATAGCATTTTCAGAGTCACCATGAAGTTGGCAGAGTTATTACAAGTGCTAAGGAAGAGTCAGTCTGCAAGGTTTTCACAGTTGTTGCTTGGGTAGATGGATCCCTTTCGAGGCTTTTCTCCAAAACTTGCTTCCACCTTAAACATAATGCCTGTGGAAGACAGTCCAGTAGTTTTGGCCAGTTGTACTTTTCAGGTGGACAAGCCCAAATCAAGAGCAGCATGATGAGAGGAGGTGTTATTATCATTGTATTGATGAACGTTCTCTTTCAGGAGGGTTGTTAGAACATTGTCCAAAATACTAAATTTGACTAATGTTCCAGTTCACTAAATCAAGTGTTTACTTTCACCTGTGAAAGTCTTTGATCTGTTGATTGCACCCATCACCTGACAGCTTGCTGTCACTGTCCCTGTCCCAGCCATTTGTTAGGTGCTATCAGGCAGAGCAGGACTTCCCTCTCTGCCCTCTCTTCCTGAGTCTGTGCTAGCATGGCTGACCATCCAGGCCCCTGCCTGCTCAGAGTTTGCCTCCAGGTTCCCATTTCTCACATCAACAGGTCTTTTATTTCAGGCCAATAAAAAAGAAAGAACACATCTGGACTTTATGAGAGCAAGCAGACCACATCTTGCCATGTGGAGGAAGCACTGAGCATGGCAGAGGCCCACTGCCATGGCCAGGTACAGGCCGCTTGTTAGTGCCACAGTCATGGCTCCCCAGGATGCCAGTCTGTGAGGTACATGCCCTGCAAATGTGCAAAGGTTCCTTCAGAAGCCTGAGGGGACTGAATAATCCAGAGATCATTTTTTGCTCACTGAAATATTCTGCTGTGAAAAGAGTCAGCTTTTTGAAACAATTAATTATTTAAACTGTGTTGCAGTGTCATTGAGGGGAGGCTTTGTTCAGCCAGAGGATGGTAACAAGATGGCCCCTATCTAGCATGGCTGAATCTTCTAATGCCTATTCATCCAGCGCCGTGGAGAGCATTTTATTCCCTCCTCATCTCAGAGTCATTTAGAGACAGAAAGAGTGGACAGACAGTAGGATTAGGCTTTACTGACAGTCCTTATTTTGTTGCGTAACATGAAATAATTTCTTCCTAATTATCTTTGATGTCTGCACTGCTCATGTTTGTTGTTAGCTTTCACTGATGAGAGAAAAACAAGTGCCTAAAGCAAGAGCTCATCCACAACCCCTAACAGCAGCATGCGTGTGTGTGGTGCTTGCCTCTTTACACGTTACAGAAAATGGGATTGTGGTAAACAATAAATCCTCTCTAAATCCTGGATTAGAGGGGAGGATCCAACAGTGCTAGATGCATGAATGCGAGTGACCGAAAAAAGCCACAGAGGGCTGAGCCTGGGTTTTAGCTTGACCCTGAATTGGCCCTGTAGTGTGACGTCTCCTCTGTTGCAGCTTCAGCTCAGAATAGGATGAATCCATGCCACCACCAGTTTTGCTCAGCCAGAGTCAGCAAATGTTTTGCTATGCAGAAAATCAAAGCTTTGCAGAGTTTGGCTGGCTGCAGTCTGATAATGGTCAGATGGGTCTCTCCATGTTAGAAGGCGGGGCTCCAAATGTGCAAACACAATTTATTGTTGCTACAGAGGAAGAGACACTCTATGCTGAGGAGGGGAATGTTCTTAATGGTAGACAAGAGGCAGCAGGAAGTAGCATTTGAAGGCAAAGTCTCCCCAGAGGCACCCAGGTGGCTACTGATGAAATGGAAAGTGTTTGCTCTGTGTCAAAAGTTCTAATTTCAGTCAGAGGTGTTACTAGTCCAGGAAGACATTTGTTATTCCTGGGATCTCTCACTACTCCCATTGCTTGCTTTCATGGAAGCAGTGCAAATCATTCTGCTTTTTCATTGCAGCAGCTGTTTTTCCCATCTCTTCTTTGCAGAAGCCAAACCAGAATACATTATAGAGTTAGAATTTCCCCTTCATGCTTCCTGTCATGTTCAGCCCCCTGGTTCTTTATACAGTCTGTATTCACGGTTTCACTTATTCTGTCAACAGAGCCTACACAAATATATTTAGTCTAACTTAGTTTCCTTTGCAGTTTCAATGGGGTGCGGTATCCTTCATTTCCTGTCCTGAAATGATTGTGGTGTTGCTTGTAGTTGTCAAATCACTGTCAGCTTTTACCTCAGAGGAAACCATGTTTCTCTGCTGAGCAAAATAATTCATGGTGATATATAGTGTATGCATAATATAATGAGCGCTTGTGGCAGTAACAAGGAAATAACTTGGGTCAGTAATAGAAATGGTCTTTTATTTCTACAGTAAACAAGAGACTATGTGAAGTCTACAGGGTGCTCTCTTTTAACTAAAAGTATGACAAATATTAACAAAAACAGGTGAAATACAAGTAAGGAGGTAGTTTCAAGATGTTATATTCTGTCTTTAAAAGAAGAAAACAAAGATTTTTTTTCTTTTGCTGTTTAATGCTGACAAATTTAGGGCAGCTCCATTAAAAAACAGCTCATAAATTTCCACCTTGAAAAATCTAACCATAAATCTTCATGTTTGGTGCCTGCTGATTGCGGGGAGTTAAATACAAGAAAAAACTGTTGTTCAGATTGGATGACCTTGTAATTTCCGTAAAGGAAACAAATCAGATGGCAGTACAAGTAGACAAAAGAAGCAGACTGGCAGAAATAAATTTCACTTTATAAACTGGTGATTGTAAAATGGAGAAACTGCTTTTTGATCAAAATACTTAACCTCTCTCAGAACTTACAGTTTGCATTTTCCCCTCTATTATGGTCTATTTGGCAACACATGCAGGAGATTAACATAGGTAATCACAATAAAGGAGTCAGACATAGAAAGTCATTTTTTTATCCTGACTCCAGTCTTTTATACACTTTTGAATATATATGTGCTCATATATCTGTGACATGACTACTACTACTGTGAGCACAAGCAGGACAACTGAAGAAGTAACTATCTAACTTGTGTGCATGATCATCTGCCTACATGCAGAAACACAGGAATTTTATATGTAGGTTATTTTATGTAAATAAAAAAAGTTGAGTCCTGTAGTAAACAGGGTTTCATATATGTTTGTTTTATATGGGTTTAGATGTCTCTTGGACAAATGTACCAGTACAAAGAAAGCAAATATATTTATCATTACACCTGATAGAAGGTTTGAACTTTGCATGCTTTTCCTAATACATAAAATTAACACAAGGATCAGCTGGAGATGAAGACACTTTTTTGCATACACGCAGAAAAGTTACAATTGGTATTCTAGAGGAAAGTGTGGATGAGAATTATGCTCATGTTACAGTGCACTGGGATTCATAACCACTGTGCAGACCATATGTGGAGATTAAAATCCTTTAGCCTCAGTCTTGACGGTGTAAAATTACTATTTTTGTTAATAACATTAACGAAGAGGAAGTATTCTCTCATGTGCAGTAGACCACATCAATGTATTTCTAAGTATGTAGCCTGTAATACTCATTGATTGTCTTTCTGATTAAAAAATAATTAGCAAACCATCTAACTACAGGGAAAGCATAGGGTAAATTCAGCCACACGTTTTTTTACTGATATCCCTGAATTCAGGAGTCAACAGCATTCATGGTTAATAAGTAACTAATAAAATAAGCATTCAATATACTGTATTTGCTAAATGAGCAAGTATTTGTAATGTCAGGCTGGATTATTTATCTTGTAGAACATCTAATTTTTCAGCATGCTGGAAAAGTCCTCACAATTTCTTTTGTTGCACTAATCACAGCATCACAGAATATTAAGGATTCAAAGAGACCTTGATAGATCATCTAGTCCAATCCCCCTGCTGGAGCAGAAACACCTAAATCATGTCACAGAGGAATGCATCCAGGTGGGTTTTGAAAGTGTCCAGAAAAGGAGACTCCACAACCCCCCTGGGCAGCCTGTTCCAGTGTTCTGTCACCCTCACCATAAAAAAGTTTTGTCTCATATTTAAGCGGAACCTCCAATGTTCCAGTTTACACCCATTGCCCCTTGTACTATCACTGAGTGTCACCGAGAAGAACCTGGCTCCGTTCTCCTGACACTCACCCTTTACGTATTTATAAATGTTAATAAGGTCACCCCTCAGTCTCCTCTTCTCCAAGCTAAAGAGACCCAGCTCCTTCAGCCTTTCCTCGTAAGGGAGATGCTCCACTCCCTTAATCATCCTTGATCCTAATCAAGACAGAGACTGTCTTTCTGTCTTCCTGCAGTCAAAGCAAGACTAGCAAGCAGCAGACCCTGACCTCAAATAGCAGGGGCTATGAAGACAGCAGCACTTGTGCAGGGCCAGGGGCTGCTGCTGCTAGTGAGGCTGCAGAAGCGGCACATTTGGGGATCTTGGTCATCTGGTGGGGTGGCAAATGGCAGCTCAGTTGTATCCAGGCCCTGTTGGGGAGCATCCCAACTATTGCAAAATGGAAGTAAATGCTATCCTCAAGAGCTCATTGCAGAAGCTGCAGGGATAGGTTCCTGGCCATTTGCCATGAAGGTCTTTTTGTCACTCTGTCAGTTTGCTTGGAGTCAGGTTTACAGCTAGGCTCAACATACCATAGCTGCACATCAGTCTCAAGGTGGGGAACAATTTCCCTAATGGGAATTTGGTGCCTTCTTGAATATTCCTATCAGGGCATCCTCTGGCTGCAACCAAAACCTCCTCTTCCCCTTTTAGAAGAAGGAATGGCTGATGTCCAAGGGCCAAAATGGCCACAGAGACTCCCTCCCTCCCTTCCCAGTTCCTGTTCCTTCCCACTCTCCATTAACCCTTTACTCTATTAGGTACCCTTATTTTCTGAGATAGACATTGGTAACGACAAGTAACATAGAGTTATATGACACTCCACCATCAACTTCATCTTCCCCTGCAGACCAACAAATAGTCTAGTATGCTACTGCAGTTAGAACAACTGCATTTACACTGCATTGTTTAATTCAAACGAGTTAAGGTTTCCATAATGTTTTCTGATGTAAAAGGCTCTGCAGCAGTTCAAAGGTCTAGTTTTTGCCTCCACCATGTGTGGCATATTTTTGGGAGGTACTTTTATTCCCTTTTCTCTTAATGATTCTTCTCTTCCAAGTCTTTATTCTTTCCTACTTCTCTTTCTATTTCAGTAGTGATAGTAAATCCACCCCCACCGCCTGGTTCAAAGGTAATGTACAGTACTAGGCCTTGAAGGATTCTAGAGCAGATATAAAGAGAGTGAGTGATGAGGAAATGCAAGGCACCAGTGGAGAAATGAGTCATAACAGCTCATTTGTCGCAGATTCCTCCCAGATTGTTGTGAACTTGAAATTTGGTTGTGCCTGACATTTGGTCCACCCAACTGCCCTTCACTGTGCCTTGCCTTTTTCTGAGCTCTGTTCCCTTGTCACTAGACATGTCACATTTTAATATTAGGGCCAAAGTTAAAACTTTCAAGAGAAAACAATATTGCTTTGCTATTCAATGTGAGTGTATCTGAAAGGATCAATTTGACCCAGCAGTACTAAGGATTTAGTACCATCTTGTTTTCTTTAACAATTCTTTTTAATGATAATCATACAATTATAGGATCCGGAGATGCTAATGGAAATCATATGACTTCAGGATCCTGGGAGGAGGGCAAAAAGCCAAATCACAACAGGGGACTTCAGGAGAGCAGACCTTCAAAGGTCTGCTTGGTAGACCCCCATGGGAGAAGGCCCTGGAGAGAAGAGGAGCCCAAGAAAGCTGGTTAATATTCAAGTATGACCTCCTTGAAGCTCAAGAATGGTCTGCTCCTAAAAGCAGGTAGTCAGGCAAAAAAACACCAGGAAGCCTGTATTGATGAAAAAGGAGCTCCTGGCCAAACCCAAACGCAAAAAGGAAGCATATGGAAGGCAGAAGCAGGGAGAGGTAATCTGAGAGGAATACAGAGGCACTGTCCAAGCATGCAGTTATGACAATAGGAAAGTTAAAGCACAAATGGAAATATATGTTGTCAGGGCTGTCAAAGGCAACAAGGAGGGCTCCTATTCACACTTACATAGGTGACAAAGAGAAGACTAGGGAAAATGTGGGCACTCTGCTGAATGAAGCAGGGGACCTGGTGACACAGGACATGGAAAAGGCTGACATACTGAATGCCTTCTCTGCATGTCTTTACTAGCAAGGCTGACCTTCAGGAGTTCCAGGTCCCAGAGACAGGTAGAAAATCTGGAGCAAGGAAGATGTATGCTTGGTGGAAGAGGATCAGTTCAGGGAATACTTAAGCAAACTGGGCACGTGTAAGTCTTTGAGCCCTGGTGGTCCTCACAAGTGCTGAAGGAGCTGGCTGATGGCATTCCAAGGCTACTCTCAAAAACCTTTGAACAAACTTGGTGCCTGAGAGAAGTGTCTGAAGACTGGAGGAAAGTAAACGTCACTCCAGTCTAAGAAGGGCAAGAATGAAGACTCACGGACCTGAAGGCCAGTCAACCAGACCTCTGTTTCTGGGAAGGTGATAGAGTAGCTAATCCTGGAAGCCATTTCCAGGCAAATGAAGGACAAGAAAGTCATGAGGAGTAATCAGCATGGATTTGCCAAGGGGAAGTTATGCTTGACAAATTTGATAAACTCATATGATGAACTGACTGGCCTGGTAGACAAGCGGAGAGCAGTGGGAATTGTCTATCTGGACTTCAGTAAGGTTTTTGACATTGTCTCCCATAAGATCCTTCTAGAGAAACTGTTGGAATATGGGCTGGATGAGCAGGCAGTAAAATGCATTGAAAACTGTCTGAATGGTCAAGCTCAAAGGGTGGTGATCAGTGCCATGAAGTCTAGTTGAAGGCCAGTTACTAGCAGTGTATCCCAGGGCTCAGTACTGGGTCCAGTGCTGTTAAACATCTTCATTAGTGATCTGGATGATGGAGCAGAGTGTTTGCCAATAACACAAAACTGGGAGCAGTGGCAACTATTGCAAAGGGTCATGGAGGGACCTGGACTAGCTGGAGAAATGGTTTGA
The DNA here is from genome assembly GCF_011077185.1 of Oxyura jamaicensis. Classification (NCBI taxonomy): domain Eukaryota; kingdom Metazoa; phylum Chordata; class Aves; order Anseriformes; family Anatidae; genus Oxyura; species Oxyura jamaicensis. The sequence goes on along the minus strand of NC_048894.1, from coordinate 63,966,021 downwards.
CAGGAAGTGCATGAAGTTCAACAAGGAGAAGTACCAAGTCCTGTACCTGGGAAGGAACAGCCCCTGCACCAGTACATGCTGGGGGACATCCAGCTAGAAAGCAGTTTGGCAGAAAAGGACCTGGGGGTCCTGGTGAACAAATTGAACATAAGCCAGCAATGTGCCCTTGTGGCCAGAAAGCCAAGAGTATACTGGGCTGCATTAGGAGGAGAGTTACCAGCAGGTTGATGAGAAGATCCTTGCCCTCTACTCAGCACTGGCAAGCTCACAGCTGTAGTACTGTGCCCAGTTCTGGGCTCCCAGTAAAAGAGAGATGTGGAGCTACTGGAGAGAGTCCAGCACAGGACCACAAAGATGTTTAAGACATTGGGGCATCTCACATATGTGGAGAGGCTGAGAGAAGTGGGCCCGTTTAGCCTAGAGAAGAGGGGGCCTAAAGGGGAATCTTTTCAATGCATGTAAATGCCTGAAGAGAGAGTGCAAAGAGGAAGGAGCCATGCCTCTTCTCAGTGGTGCCCAGTGACAGGACAAGAGGCAACAGTCACAAATTGAAACACAGGAGGTACTGTCTGAACATCAGGAAACACTTTCTTACTGTGAGACTGAGCACTGCCACAGGTTTCCAAAGGTGGTTGTGGAGACTTCTCCTTGGATGCTTTCAAAAATCATCTGGGCTTGGCCCCAAGCAACCTGTTTTGAGCGGCCCTGCTTGAGCAGGCCCTTCCAAACTCAACCATTCAGTGACTGGTATCACAAGGCATCAGAAACAGTTTACCAAGTAGTTTGAGTGTTAGCACCATCTTTGAAATACACAAGGTTGTTGGCTGATTTCTCTACAGCGCAGAGCAGCCAAGTTCTGTCTCAGACCCTCCAAATCCTGACTCCCTGCCATTCACTCTAAGGATACTGTGAATGTATCACATAAAGCTATTCCAACACAATTCCTGACATTTTTTTTCTGCTTTGTGTTACTTCATAATGGCAGTGCCGACACAGACAATTTAGCTGGGTCACAAATTCTGATAAATGTCTTACTATGACATCTAGGCCATGAAAGTTTCTAGCTTACTTCAGTTCCAAGAGAGTATTGGGTTATCCCACAAGACCATAATTTTCATGCTCTGCTCTGTGGAAAAAATTAAACAAGAACATCTCACAGACACATTGTATTTACATGGAAATCAACTCCAGACACCCAACTTCTCTTAACAAACATTTCTCTCAGCCCTGCATTTCCAAGATAGAGAATTTATTTTCTGTCTCCATTTGGGAAACTGGAAGTTTGCTGCTTTCAGAAAAGCCCAAGACAGCCTGCAGTAGTACTGTCAGGTATCTATACAACAGCAATGGTCTCCAATAGTGTAAAGTAAAGCAATGTTGTAATGTATCTAGTAAGAAATAGGATGAAAAAATGTATTTGATGCGCATTTTGATAACGACACATTTTGCTCAAACCAGTTTGAAAAGCTGACAGTATGCTATTTGTGAGACATTTTTCCCCACTTTCTTAGCAGCTGGTTCATTATCTGGGCTCGGCAGAGCACCACTGCTGTCAAGCAGGAGCAAAACTGTTATTAGCACTAGATAATCTCCAGTCATGTGAGTGGTTTTAACACCCAATTAACTATAAGGTACAAATGTGAATTCAGTATGCCTGTAAAGCAAAAAGCAAGTCCACATGACTGTAGTCAGTGGGGACTGGAATTGGGAATGAGAAAGTGTATCCTGCTGCTCCATGCTGATGCATGAGAGATTGTACATTTTAAACTAATTATGAAGTTAAGTGAAACTAGGAAGCAGACACTGTATCTGTTTGCCCAGATCGTCCTGGGCAGTGTGATTTGATACTAATCTGCAGCTTCTCATAGAAGTATGTGGGTGCAGTTTCCAGTTTTACCCACACTTTGTGTATCACTGATACATGTTCAGAAGGGATTTTGTCAGGGCAACTGTGCCCATTCTATTTGCTACCTCTCTCAAAGATCCCTCTCCTTGCCTTCACCGCAGTTGGCTATGCAGGAAACAACACAATATCACAAAAACAGGGCACGTAAGTCTAGGACAGAGTTATAGTGGTCCTGGCATCTCTAGGCATCTGAGTGGGCCCTGCAGGGAAATCCAGGTATAGCCTATGGCATGTCAGCAGCCACGAACGAGCATACTTCACTTGTCTTGCAGACAAAGTATTTTAAATAATAACTCTCTTCAGCCCCTCTACCTGAACAATAGCTAAATAAGCTATTCAGACTAGTAAGGAGCTCAAAAAACAATCACTGATTTAAGACAGGATCAGGTCTCTCTCATATTTTTTATTTCATTTCTTTCTCTCTTTGTTCAGCATCAGCTCTAGGAAAAAAAAACAAGAAGGCTACTCCTCTCCTCCCAGCAGCTAGACTGATAGTGAAGCAGGTTTTTACTTTGTCAGGAGGAGCTGCATAATATGCAGGCAAGAATACATGTACCTGATATTAGTTGGAAAACTAACACTGGAGAAACTTCAGTAGGTGTTAAACTGAGCCCTCAAAGCTTCAGGGAAAAATTGTAAAAAGCTGGTATCATAGTATACTTAAAAAAAAAAAAGACTGCAACCTATTCGGCATAACACATAACACTCTGGAAGTGTTTTGGTTCATGGGTTTGATTCTGTTTATTTTGAAGTAAAGAGTATCTGCATGGAAATGGGATCTTTGCTACTTTGGAGATAATTGATTCCTGCTGCTAATTCCTTACATGGAGTAATAAACCTCTTTGTAACTCTCCATTTGTTTCACTGTGGAAGTACTTATGAAGCAACAAAAAAAAGGATTTTCATTTTGTTGTCCAAATTTAGCCTCTGGGTAACTGCAAAAAAAATGCTTCTCCTGAGGAAAAAAAAATAACTTGTCACATTTTTAGACCACCAAATTTAAACCTAAAGATGATGATATAACTTTGAGCAAATTGTGTCTGATATCTTGTCAAAATAACAACCATGCAGTTTCTTAAGGCATTTTTCTATATATTTTAGACAGGTTAACAATTTCTCTTTGTTGTTGTTGTCAAACTAGCCATTCTTGGTATTTTCTGTCTCTGGTGCAGCATGATGCACACAGATGCTACAATTTAAATATTAATATATATATATATGTATGTATATATACATGCACATACGGATTTTACTAATGCAGAAGTAGGTCCTAGTAGTTCAGGCATTAAATACACACCATCTAGAATGGGACAGGTTGTGTCCTCGAACAAAGTGGGAATTTGGATAATAGGCAAATCTCTGCTTAGGGTGGTAAGAAATGAAGGTCTATGGAAAGGTAAGAACTGAAATCACAAGCAGTGATGCAGATACAGAAAAACATGTGCAAAGATTCCGTCTGATCAGCAGATAGCCCAGATGTAAATATGACCGTGAAATGGACAGGATTGACCCAGACATCTGCACTACAGCTGGCAATGCTACTACTGGGGAGAGACAACCTTATAACCTGCTTCAGTAAATATGTGATTGTAATTACTGTCACAGTTACCGCAAGAAGAGTTTTGTCTAACAAAGTTGGCTGAATAAGGAACTTTTTGCATTTGGAACAAAATAATTAACAAGTGGGGGGGGGGGGAGGGGGGGAACTGAATAAAATCAGCCTGGTGAAGAGTTATTTTTTTATTATAAAATTAAAATACCTTTTTATAATATATTTATATTATAAAATTTATAATACTATTTCAGGTCAGTACCAAACTTTTTTTTTTTTTTTTACTTATTTTTAAGTAGTGTCCAGTAAATCGTTTTCTCAGCTGAAACTATTCACCAAGTTTGACCTCGCAGATAGTTTTCTGACCTCCTGGAACTTAATTCTTTGGCAATTTGCCTGTTTAGCACAAATGTTTCACTCAGCCCTAATTCTTAATCTCTGGGTGAACATTTTGCAGTAATTCACATCTCTTTATAAACTAACCCGCCTTTTATACAGTTCTGGGAGTCTGAAATGCGTCTGGCACAAAATCGTTAATCACTCTTAAAGCTCTCAAAATTGTTCACTTCCAGGAATTTTCTACTTCAGTTGCAAGGCAAAGTGTGGGTACCATGCTATTTCCTATGCACCCTTTCTCCCAGAAGCTGCATTGTCGTGGTTTTGAATTGCTAACACTGCCAACTTCAGTTATAAAAGCATTTCTTTGGAATTCCTGTATTGTGAATGATCCAAGTCACTGAGTGTTTTAGCTTTTGATTCATTTCTCAGCAAGTAGATAAGTTTTTGACATTACCATACTCAAAGTGCCTATTAGGAGGTTAATTGGATTTGTGGAGTATTGTTCATTTCCTTTTCTTCATGCTGGTGCTGGTAAAATGAGCTATAACAAACCAACACCATCAGGGGATGTGTATGAGCCCTCAGTCTCCATTCTTTGAGTTGTTTGTTGTTGCTGCAATAACAGAGGAGACTTTTTCAAGTTAGTCTTAAAAGTGTTGAGCCTGCTGTCAGCAAACTGTTGAAACTCCACTCCAAAGTTTCCTTCCTTAGAACCAACATCTTTTTGTATTTTGGATTGAAATTCATCACAACATTCACAAATTAGTTGGACTGCCAAGCAAAATTTTCCAACTTTGGTTGCTTATGTGTTTTAGCTTGGTGTTTTTAGGATTACAGTTGTGCTGGTACCTATGTAAATAAAAAGAGAGCTGTTGCTTTTTTAATTAGGCAAACTGAATTCTGACAGTGCTAGAAGTGTAGGATAACTAATAATGAACAGGCTATGAACATACAGTCACTGTGCTCTATATGTATACACCATATAGACACGATGGTTCACAAAGGCCCATAAAGAGGTCTTACCTTCATACAAGCTGAATCAGCTATATAGAGATGTTCCTTCTGTTATGTACTTCAGCCATCAACCCTTCCTTTGAGCCTGCAACTGCTTCTCAGCATAGGCAAAATTTAAGTCTCAGGCAGCTGTAGATATCTCAAAGGAGGACCTTGAGAGAAGAGGGGCCCTGGGAAAAATCAGTGGATCTTAGAGGGAGGGATCTAAGAGGGATCTTAGAGTGGATCGTAGGAGGGAGTAGGGCTGTACTCCCATTCTCAGCTTCCCTCCATGGTTCCTTTCCTGGCTCCACAGATCTTATTGCCTAAACAGTTGTTTTTTACCTCAAACTCCAAGGCCACCATGCATGTATCAAGCCATGTTCACTCATGTGAGCTTCCCTGCGCACCAGGAACTGGGGCAGGGTAAGACAAAAAGATGGAAGGGACTTTGTTATTCAGACTTCTAATTGGACATTGCTCTGATTTTAAGAGTGTAACTTTTATGATAATAAGCAGCTATTGCTGGGGACTAGAGGGAGACCCCAAATTTCTTTAAAAACACCAAGGGTGGTCACAACCAGTCATGTCAAGCTTGGTTGGGTGATAGAGAGATAAAGGGGTCTGGGCCTTATCTCAGGCCTGTTGTTTGGCTGAATCGACCACAGGATTGTCCAGGAAGCTCTTCAAAAGCAGAAGACTGAGGACACCTTTACAAATATGTTGGTGGTGATCTGGTCTTTCAGATCCTCCAAATACAAGGCTACTCCTCAAAACTGAGTAAGTGTAGAAGACAGCAGTAGAAGCCTCCAAGCACTAGTCTTTGGACAAAAGGAATATTGAATTTAAGCAGAAAAAAAATAACTTACTTTGAGGAGTAGGGCAAATAATATTTCTAAGGTTTAGCTTTCAAATCTTTCCTTCAAAAAATATATCTTTAAAGCTTTCTTGTAAGTATGTTTGTTCACAGACACAAAACCACAGAACTATGTAGAGGAAAGATTCTAGTACAAGCACACCACAAATATGCTTGTAGGTGGCAAGAATATGTGTTCAGTTTAGGCTGATTTTCATGGTGCCATTTTATTCCTTATGTCATTAATGGATTGACCTTGAATTGTGAATTCACAGAATCACAGAATCACAGAACTGTAGGGGTTGGAAGGGACCTTGAAAGATCATCGGGTCCAACCCCCCTGCCAAAGCAGGATCCTCAGAGCAGGATCCCCAGGGAGGCGTCCAGACAGGCCTTGAATATCTCCAGAGAAGGAGACTCTCTAGGCAGCCTGTTCCAGTGCTCCGTCACTCTCACCATGAAGTTCTTTCGCATGTCGGTGCGGAACTTCCTGTGTTCTATCTTGCAGCCATTGCCCTTGTCCTATCCCCACAAACCACTGAGAAGAGGTTAGCTACATCCTTCTGTCTCCCACCCCTCAGATATTTGTACACATTGATAAGATCCCCTCTCAGTCTTCTCTTCTCCAGGCTGACCAGACCCAGGTCTCTCAGCCTTTCTTCATAGGGAAGATGCTCCAGGCCTCGTATCATCTTTGTGGCCCTCCACTGCACTCTTTCCAGGAGATCCCTGTCTTTTTTGTACCGGGGAACCCAGAACTGGACACAGTACTCCAGGTGAGGCCTGACCAGGGCAGAGTAGAGGGGGAGGATCACCTCCCTTGACCTGCTGGCCACACTCTTTTCAATGCACGCCAGGATCCCAGTGGCCCTCTTGGCCACCAGGTTACACTGCTGGCTCATGGTCAACCTGTCATCCCCCAGGTCCCCCAGGTCCTTCTCCTCAGAGCTCCTCTCCAGCAGGTCATCCCCCAGCCTGTACTGATACTTCCGGTTGTTCCTTCCCAGGTGCAGGACTCTACACTTGCTCTTATTAAATCTCATTTGGTTTCTTCCTGCTCATCTCTCCAGCCGGTCCAGGTCTTGCTGAAAGGCAGCACAGCCTTCTGGCATGTCAGCCACTCCTCCCAGCTTTGTGTCGTCAGCGTACTTGCTGAGGGCAGACACTATTCCCTCATCAAGGTTGTCAATGAAGATGTTGAATAAGACCGGACCCAGCACCGACCCCTGGGGAACACCGCTAGTCACAGGTCTCCAGCTGGACTCTGCTCTGCCGATCACCACCCTCTGAGCTCGGCCAGTCAGCCTGTTCTCAACCCACCTCACCGTCCACTCATCTATCCCACACTTTCTCAACTTTGCTAGTAGGATGTCATGGGAGACAGTATCGAAAGCCTTGCTAAAGTCAAGGTAGATGACATCCACCACTCTCCCCACATCTACCCAGCTGGTGATGCCATCATATAAGGCAACAAGGTTGGTCAAGAATGACTTCCCCTTGGTGAATCCATGCTGACTACTCCTCATAACATTCTTCTCTTCCGATTGCTTGGAAATGGCATCCAGATTGCTTGGAGATGGCATCTAGGTTTTATGGTTTTGTAAAATCAGCTTTTGGTTGGATAGTATTACTTCTGGAGAAGCAAGTGTCTTTTCACAATGGTGTACTGAAGGACAATCACTAACATTTTAGAACATTTTTTCTTTATTATGATGAGTCCTAAAATCCATCCATTTTTTTCTGACACACTTTAGATTTTCAGTCAGCATTTAGTATGTTTATCCCTCTGGATTTCTAGTATTCAAAAACATCCCATTTTTATTGTTCCAAAATACATTCTTGAATTAGATATATAGTAAGCTCCCTCCTTTAAAAAAGAATGTTCTTTCTTTCCTATCACAATTGTTGCATGATTTGCTTTTGAGATTATGGACAAGAGATTTAAGAATTAATGCTACAGAGTTAATATGGTGCAACTATTTTAATTCTACCATGCTCGTTTTTTTTTTTTTTTTTAATTAAACTTTTATGATAGTATTTTATGTGAACAGCTAGTATTTGGCTAAAAGGTTTGATGGTAATGAAACAATGGTAATGAAACAGGAGAAGCTCCATTTTAGAGTTGGAGGTGTGAGATGAGCCTGTGTGATCTTGCAGTGTTCATTGTATCAATATCAATATGCAGTATTCATTGTATCAATAAGCATTTTGCAGTTAGTATTACTGAAAGGGGGGCTAAAAGCTGAATTTATGTGGCTGTTACTAAAAATACATCTTTAGAAAAAAAGTAAGAAATTAAGCAATTCCCTGGGAAAATGCAGATGTTTGCATTGTGATACTGCTTTACCACTTGTAAAGGAATCTCTGGAATCTCCTCCTATGATCTTATATCAAATTGGGTGTGTCATTATTCAGACAAGTATAAAAGGGTGTTTCTTCTCAGAGTTGTAGGACTGTATAGTCATTCCTTTATCTTTTAACAAAATGCAAAGTTCATGGTCCATGACGATTCTGCTTTATCTAAGTATTTTAAGGAAATGTGTTTTGCATATCATAGGCAAGATTTTAAATTTATGCAGGCATAATGAATTATCAGAATCTACATTTTGAATATGATTCTTTTTACCCGGGAGATCTAATCTGATCTAATCTAGGCAGCCTGTTCTTTCTTGGGGAGCTTGTAACTTTCCAAGAGTAAATCAAAATCAAAATATATCAATCCTTCGGTCAGCTGAAACAGAAAAGAATGCATTGCTTTTGCTGTGAGTCAAGAGGAGATTCACATAGGCTAAAGAATGAAAAAACAAATTGGTCACGTTTCAAGTTTTAAGCAAAGGGACACCTTTGCTATTAATATTTGGATATTTTTCACTATCGAGATGCTTGACCAAGCAGAAAATTTGCTGATTATTTTTTCTACAAATCTTCACAGCAATCTAGACTAGGTAGAGCTTTGAAGTTGTACTAAAGCTGTTTCTGAACACAAAATAAAATATAGGATAAGCATAATTTTGGGGAACACTAAGGGACTGCTTAGAGCCAAAATTAAAATATGAACAATTTCTGTGGAAAATCTGATTTTCTTGCAGAGCCCATTTGGATACATGACTGCAGACATGTTATAGGAGCTGCCATTCAGTTGGTTCATGTGCCAGACTGCTTGGTATTTCTTGTGGTGCACTAGGAAGAAGCACTGAGCCAAAGCGTTATTTTCCTTCAGGACGTGGGACTGTTGTAGCTGTCCTGGAACAGGTGATGCAGCTCAGGAAGCAAACTGGAATGCCGGGGCAGCAAGACCAGTAAGGCACCATCAGGAAGTACTTAGATCTTCAACTGATACATACCAGTTGCTCTGCTCTATTCATTACCCCAGGCTTCTTTTTAGCTGCACAAGTACCACAATCTCCCAGGGGCTGAATTCTCAAAATCAACAGGGAAGTGGAGAGTAGTCATTACATGGTAACTGAATTGTGTCAAAGACTCCTCATGGTTTTATTGCCTTAATTTCTCAGGAAAAGAAGTTATAAGAAGTATTAGCATGACAGATACCAGGAGACTTGTCACACAGGGAAGAGAGCTTAAAGGAAGAGATAATGTATCCTACAAATTAGCCATCATCTTAAGGGACTCTAGAACAGGAATTTTAATGGTGTAAAAGTCTTATATTTTCCTCTTTGGGTAGGGATTTTCTATTTAATATGCTTTCAGTTTATTCACTCATTGATAAAGCTGTATTAATCCCATTTTATAAATCCTGTTAGGAGGAAGATAGTTCTCTGTAGACTCTTAAGTCTGGCTGGCAGTATCTGGGCTGATAATTCAGGGGAGGTGAACCACTGAGCTTACAGATATTTTTTGCTCATTGTACAGTGGCATAAGGAAAAGAAGTATTTTTTTTTCCTGCCCTCTGCTAACAGTTAACAGGCACAAGCAAATGCAAGCTTTTCCTCTTCATTTTTGTCCTCCATTTTTCTGTACTTGGCATGGGAGTACAAAGACCCCCGGTAATCTGTACTTCATCGATATTGCTTTGCTATCAGTGTTATTATTAGTAAAGGCAAGCTAAATTAAGCAACAATAAGACACTTCACTGGCATCAAATTTTCCTCATGTTGAATTATATAACTGATGTAAATCTGTGCATTTCTGCTGGCTTCAGTCGTGTTCATTTATGCCAACTGAAGAGCTGTGCAACAAGTAGTTCTTTGTAGCAGCTGCCTTCTCACATGCCCAGCTCTGTTTTACTCCTCTCAGAGCAATCTCTAGGGTGGTATGAACCCAGGTGCACCTGAGTAAAAAGATTTGCATCTAGAGAATTAATTCAAGAGGTGCACCAGAGGTTATGCCCCACTGCGCTCAGAAGTTACTTTATGTCAGAGTGACTTATGCCATAGGAACAGTCTGTGAGCATGGCTGGGCTCCAAAATATTTCGGTGTTGCCATATGGCTGCATGTCCTGTTGTGACCACCTGTAACCTATTTGCCTATCAGTACTGCTCTTGGGTCACACACACCAGATGTCACCATTCAAGCACTGCAGAACTTCTGTGTTCTGCTTCTTGAATCTACAAACTCTCAGAGTTAACAAGCCTGGCAAGTAAATGGTGTCATTTTCCAGCAAGCCCTGTTCTGTTTCCAGCCATTATACCATTATACTTACAGATGACCCCATAATAAGCTCTTAAATGTTCTTGCCCTCTGGGCAGAAGCAAAGAGTAATTCCTGATACCCAGAAACCACTGTCCTGGTGCTGGCTGGCATTAACCATCTCTTTCTCAGAACTCATCCACAAGAGACTACAGAGATAAAACCCATGACTCCTAGTAGGGTGACATCTTAGGCAGCCAGGAGCACCTTGCTTCAGACAAAAGGGCAAATCTGACTGTCATCTCCACAGCTAGTTGGCCAATGTCCTGAGAGCCTTCTGGGTATGACCACACTGCAGACCAAGCTAAGCATCACTGCGTGGGCTCTTAGTTCAAGTGTTTTCTGTTGCCTGGATAGTTTTACAGCCACTTTTTCCTTTTATTGTGCACACTGGATACTGTCACACTGAGCAGGAACTTCCCATTCTGAGTTCTGAGTTTGCTGTGCAGGCTCCAAACAGTAGCATCCATCAGTGGAAATGCTGCTTTTCGTTCCTCTGACTCTCTGAAGTGATTGCATCCCCACCAGCCAATGCTTTAAATCAGTGGCAGTTGACTTTACATGTGATTGTACCTCCTGTCCCCAAACTCCTACTCATCCACTATGATGTACTCAGCCCAGACAAGTTTTTTTAAAAAATAATAAAAAATAAAAACACCATGCAAAGCCTTTAGTAAAAGATGAGTGTTGTATAGTTCTAGCACAAGTAGTGTGCTATGTTTTGGTCATGCAGGGAATTAATTCAGAAAATCAAATTTCTGTCAAGTTTATTTTTATAAATCTGAGCAATCTGTTTTATTTTTCACTGACAATCTCACTTGGATATTATTTCTTCAGTGAAGTCCTAGAAAGGACTTTATATCAGCATAAATCTTAGGAAGGCTTGTTTGGTTGTTGTTGTTGTTGTTGTAGGAAAACCTTTGTCAGTGTATTTACAAAATACACTATGTTCACATATAGTAAAGTGTGTTTACATAGGGTCTTTAAATACAGAAAGAGCTGTTGAAAGGCTGTTGCTCCTAAGATCTGCCTTTTCCTCGGTTAGATACCTACCTAGACTCCTACAGCTCCACAAAACAACCAGAGTTACTATTCTGATCAGTAGCAGCACCATGCATCACTTGATTCTTACAGTTTTCGTAAACACATCTTTTATTTGCTGTTGCATCAGGCTTTGCCAACGCTTTTTTCCTCACCTCATTTTTCTCCTGTTTATTCTGATTGTATTGCTAATTAGATACTTGTTACCTGACCTTTCGCCTCTTGACAGCCTCATGCAACCCCTGTGATGTTAAATGAAAGAAGGCACAGCAGCAATCCAGCAATCAAACCACTGAAATCAACCTCTCCAAGCTAGGTGGGCTTCATTAATATTTTTATTATAGGCAGCACAGGAGGGAAGGACAAAGAGTGGAGGTATCACACCTAGTGTTTGCCAAGATCACAACAGTGTACTGGAGATGGTATATTGAAATTTGGTGTGAAAAAAAAAATGTATCTTTGCAGCCACAGTAACAAAGGGAGAGCTGTTTATATTTCTTGATTTGCAGTTTCAGTACCTAGCTGTAATATTTTCAGAGATGGTAATGTTAACAGCTGCCCAACATCTGGCAAACCCAAAAGTTAAGAGGCAAAAAATAAGAACTAAAAGGAGGCAGTTCTGAGGAGTTAGTGGAGTAGATTGTAAAGCCCAAAGATTTGGGGGTGGAAGTCACTGTGAAAGCAGGAGAAGAAATGAAATGAAAAGAGCAGGAGATGAAGAAAAGAAATAATTTTGAGAGCTTATAAAGGAAGGGCTGGAGAAGAGTTTGGGTTTGCCTGATTTGCTTATCAGGGAGGGACTCAATAAAGGAGCGAGATCAGGCTTAATCAATCCAATCGGAGATGGAAATGGGAATGGAGCAGCAGTTCATGGAAATGAAAAGCAGACACTGGTATTGGAGTCTAGGCACCTCCAGAGCTTCTGTTCATTACCTTCTTCGCCCTTCAGATGTGCTTGCTCTGTAAAGACTGGTCATGATTTTGTTAAACTACAGAGTTACTTTATCTCTTCCTACTGCTTAAGTCTTGCTATTAAAAATTCTTGCATATCCAGAAGTCCAGAAATTATCTACAACCCATGAATGTGGATAATTTCAGATATCCAGACTGTATCTATCAAAAATATCATGACTTTTTCTGCCATGTCATTATATCCCTTGAGGGGATATACTGCAGGAGTACACTGCAGCCTGAAAAAAGTGGATCATAAAATAAAACATAAAATAAACTTATTCTCAATGCGAAATACAGGTATTTCTGGTGAGCTTTCATTAGAGGCCCTACTGGGTGTCTTGGGGAAGAACCCCACAGTCCATAGGTCTCTGAGCAGAACAGGAATGGGTAATACATATAATACGAGGGCATACTTGGAGGAAACCCCTATCCTCATGTGGGGAAGCAATAACACAGTGAAGTAAAAGCTTTGTTTAAATGCTTCTGCTTCATAGCAGGTACTGGGAAGTAAATGCGTGGAGGACTTGCTCTTTTATGTAAATCATTCGTGTGGATAGATAAAACCTCTGCCTTTTGTTTGAAATGCTCCAGTGTGAACGGTTCTCATCAGAACTGTAAGCTGAGTCTTTTAATCATTGTTTTCTTGGGAAAGAGGAGGGCTTTTTTGGAAGCCTTCTTTTCAGGCTGATGTCTCCTTTTGCTTGTTGCATTATATTTGTTTCTGTAGAAGCACAACTGCATGCTGGATGTCTGGAGTCTGTCCTTAACATTCCTTGGACACATCCTCTTGAGAAGCATCACAGTGTGGTGGATTAAAAACTTTACAAAATTCAGTTCCTGCAGACATACATAGTGGGGCTAAACTTGGCAACCTACTCCCCTTGATTCTCATGTGCTGATAGAAATAAGGTAGTTTTAATTTCTTCTTAGAACTGAGGTGAAGCATTCCATTAGCAACAGCTATTGTATCTTAAGGACAGTAATGGCAAGCACTGAAATAGCCCTTCTGTCTTCAATGTCCTTCACAGGTATTCTTTACTTCTGAGTTAAGGCTGATTTTTTTGTCACAATCAGCACATTTCCAATGGGGTAAATGTTTGATCTGCCATGGTAAAGAAACAGAGCCAGTCACTCCAAATTCTTTGCTGGAATACAGACATATTCTGCTGTTTTGTCTCAGTGGTGCAACATGGCAGCAAAGGCAGTATGGCTAGTATCATCTCTGCTGGTGGAAATCTTCAAGATGTGTAAAATTAGGTGCCCAAACTTCTGCCATCATGCAGGAGGTAAGGCTGCTACACGTCTCATGTGCTTCAGCCTTGTGCACCATGCATGGCGTGAAGGCAGTCAGAAGGTTGCTCTGAGCAAAACAGGGGTACTGAACTGGTGCATTCATGAGCACCTGGCTCTGGAGAGGGCTGGGGATGTGTGCACATCTCTGAGCAGTGACCAAGCTTCTGAGGAGCCTTTGTCAGACACCCCTTGTCCAGCCCAGTGTCAGTGGGCTTTTGGGCCCTGATGGGTAGGAAGCACCGGTCAGAGAAGAGGACGCCATGCACCCGGTGTTCATATCACAGTGCCTATCAGTACCTGGTACCTCACAGGGCACCTGATGAGCCAACTGGCCGAGCAGTTGGTAAATAGAGAGCAGGACCCCAGATTGGGAACTTCTCTGAACAGGCATGTCTGAATGAAGAGAAGGCTCTGTCCTGTCACTGGTGTGAGAAACACTCCATAGCCAATAACTTAGGCTCAGGCGAGGATCTCAGTGAAGTAGTAATT
>NC_048894.1:63763184-63951941 GCF_011077185.1 Oxyura jamaicensis | reverse complement strand
CCTTCTAAACAATGTAACTCTGCAAAAACAACATTTCTATTCCCACACTGGCACCATTGACAAAACTCTTATTGACTCGGAGCAGAGCAGGAGCGGACCCAACAGTGTTGACTTCTGAAGTCATCACAGTGGTTTTCTTTGTTTTCCTAATACCCCTTTGTGCTTCTCTCCCTTGCTTTGTATTCTTAATATTCATTGTTTCTGCGCTCAGGGCCTCCATCTGTAATTAGATTGTGTTTGTGGTGACTTTGTTGCACAGGTTGACTCACAAGTCACACAGATCCTTCATTTTAAACTTTAATACAAGTCACGAAAGGAGAAGGGAAGTGAGGGTGTGGAGGAGGAGGGCTGCTCTTGTTCAGCCCTTGGTGCTGCCAAACTGTCCCTTGTTTTTTCTGTGGACTGCCTGCATATTCAAACGCTGTTTGAACAAACTGGGCACAGTCAGGAGGCTTGCAAGAGGGCAGGCAGAGGGTTAGCTGGGTCTTAGCTATAAATACTCGTGCGAGTCAGGAAGCAGGCATGGGAGGAAGGAAATTAAGTGAAGACATCTGTGTAGCTTAGCTCCCAGCAGCTCTGCCTGGGATAGGGGTGGAAGTGCCATGCCTAAATTGACATAATGTAGCTTGTCTTCCATGGGTTGAAACAGAGGGAACTGTGAAAGCAAAACATGGTCTGTGTCACACATGGTCCAAACCTATTGAGTACATAATGGAGCAGTGTCAATGCTTTCTGCTCTGCCTTTCACACTCCAAAATAACTCTTAAAGACAGTGTGCTGAGGAGGATGTGATATGGTCCAAAAACTGATCTTGGGCTTTTTTCTCAGACGACTGAGCCAAAGGCCGACTGCTGAAGAATTGGAGCAGAGGAACATTCTGAAACGTAAGTCCTGATACTACTGACATTTAATCTGAATCCAGCTAGATTGCATTAGTTTAGATATATATTGTGTGTGTGTTTATAAAACGTCAGCTATTCTGTATGTGCATCATGAATAACAATAAAGTGCATCATAAATACAAGAAGTGTGCAAATCTATAGCAACATTTCTACCTGTAGAAGCAATTCATTAAAATCATAGTCAGTAAATTCATATGAATGAACACAGTCCATGGGAATGAAAACAAACACTGGATCTTTTTTGCAAGTCCTGTTCCAAACAGAGAGTCATTCTGAAAAAACTTTTTATGCTGCTGTCACACAGATATGAACATCGTGTTATAAGTTAGTAAAGCCATTAGAGCATGGCTTGATTAATTCTCCTAAAAACATTCACAGTTGTCTAGACTTAGGCAGAATTTTTATTTAATTCAAAAAAGAAACTGATGTTACTTGGGATAATTCCCCTGAAACGTTCCCCTGAAACTCTTCCTTTAAATCAGCCAAAAACTTACTGGTAGACCTTCAAAATATTAAGTGATGGTTTAAAGAGATAGACTAACATTCAAGAGCCTGAGCTAAGTTACTAGATACATTGCCACCAGTTTCAAGAGAAGCAGGATTGACTCTTGCACAAATCTTGTAACCTCATGAATGAATAGGGAAAAAAAAATGACAATTTCTTATTCTCATTGAAGTGTTTGAATGTAAAAAAAAAAAAAAAAACTATCTATCAAGGCGTTGTTTCTTTGGAAATAGAGAACAGAAGAAAAAAGTTCTTTTAAAGTCAGTATATCCATCATTCCAGGGAAATTTAAAAAAATGAATACAGAAAAAAGTATTCCTAACTGGTACCTTAAAATACCATAGTGTCTCCTTAAGTAGGTCCATAATGGGCCTTCTGTTGTTGTTCAAGCAACTGCTACCATCTATTCCTATCTCCCATTCCAGCAGCTGAAGAAATCAGTCTTCAAGAGTGCAGAAACAGGAATTGGTGGCATTATCCAGTTGCGATTGCCTTGAGGTGGGTTGCAGAATAGATGGAAGAGGGGGAACATGCAACATGACTCGACACCAAGTTCAGGCAAGGGGGGACAGAGATCAATTCTCTGGGCAGCTCGTGTTGTCATTCTGGCTCTGGCCACCAGCATGAACCAACACATGTCATGCAGCACCTGGCACTGGTACATGACCAGTAATCACCGCCCTGGCACTGGTGAGAGTGGCTGCCAGGAGCTTGGGGAAAGTGTGGAGTGGGTCTCAGGCAGCTGCTCTGTCTGCAGTGTTTAAACCAGCACCAGCAGAGAGGTAGAATCACCAAAGTTAGGTACATTACAGAGATTCACAAAGGTCACACTGCAAAGTGTTGCAGTCATACAGGTGATCCAAGTTGTCTTGTATTTCAGGGGAATTATCTCCTGAGTCACATCGGTTTCTTTCAGAATTGAATAAAGGCTCCTAAATGACATGGGTGTGCTTGAAAACGTTACCCAGAATCCAGAACTGTATTTTATTTCCTAAATGGAGTTTTTGTAACAGGGTTCCTTCATAAGCACAGATTTGCCCCAAAACTGTCTTGGTAGACAACTTCATAATTACAGCAAAAAGTAATGTGGTATTTCCAAGACATCCCAACTTTTGGTGAAGCACAGCATGACAAGGAACATCTAACACATGATCTTAAAAATACACAAAAATGCTCCACTTCTAAAGAAGTAAATATAAATAGTGTCTGTTCTATACAGAATTGTTTCATGTCTTTCACATAGATTTCTAAGAAAGAAAATTAGGATAAATATCATGGAGCTTAGGGAAAAAGAGACATGGAATGCATTAATGAAGAGTATAAATAATCTGCATAAGCAGGTCAAGCTGTTTACAAAAGCCCAGTTCACAACACACACCCAAAAGAAAAAAAAAAAAAAAAAAAAAAAGGCAAAAAGGCATGCTCCCACGTAGGATTTAAAGCTGAAATTTCCGTGATGTAGTTGTCTTGTTCAGTACCATGATGTTCCTGTGGCATGTGTACCCATATTGCCAGTTCTGATGGGAAGAAACAAGGCAAAATGCAGTTATGCATCGAGTCTTTATATGTGATAAAGATATAAGTGATCACTTCCTAGCTCCATGCTGCTGCGATACTCATGTTGTCTTTACTGTATTACAAGGGCAAGGAGTCCACTATACAAGTACCACTGCTCACTGGTAGAAGCAATGAGGTTGCAGCAGCCACAGCAGAAAAACCAAAAGCAGGGGAAATGGTACCTGAAGGGTCCTTCACTGAAATGTACCCAGTGCACTGTCTCTTATTTACATCAAAAACACAGTGCAGAGAGGTTCAGACCTGCAAGGTTAGCGTGAAAACTGAACAACTCTTTTTGCAGTTAACACCTACAGGCGATATTACTGTACGAGGAAGAATATCTGGATCCTCCAGCACCACTTCTGTGATGAATACAAGTACTTCACTTGTCAACCTGGTACATTCAGGCTTGCATAAACTCCTCACAAAAATGATGGTTAGGTGGTCTCTGATGGTCTCGGGCTGTATTGGGGGACATTTCACACTGGCACAGAAATTAGGCCTGAAAATTGTGCCCCCACACACCCCTAGAGGAACAAAGCATCTCCTGAACACAAAATAAAGCAACAGTTCTGTAGTTTCACAAGATCAGCACAACTTAAGTAATATTAAACAAATAGGACTTTCTGTTTACAGAGAATGTATTTCTAATTCCCAGCTTTTACCTGACTGAGATATTCCTTGAAGGTGGGTGGCTGGGCTGAGAAGTGAGAAGAGAAAGGCATTATATGCCGAGTATAAAAATGAACTGCCTTGACTCAATTTTATACATAACTCCTCAGATGCTTTCAGTTCTGCCCAGATGCCATGTGAACTCCATTTAGCATACTCTCTGCCTAATCTTACAAGGATTTATTAATGGCCTTGTTTCTGTGCATGGGTATTTGTAATGCCACCTCCTCCAATTTTGAGACACAAAATTAAGAACAAAATTGCTGGAAGATAAATTGCTAGAAGATAGTCCAGCCCACTAGGGACAGGAACCATTGAAAGAGAAAAACATATTTAACAGTGTAGGTATTCTAGCTATCATTTTAAAAGCCATTTGTAAGTCCTTGCTGTCTTTGATCTTTTTACTCCACTATCTGTTTCCTTCCTTCAGAAAAAGCTAGCAGTATGTTTGAAAAATTGACATTTAAAGATAACAGCCATATTGTAAGCCATCATACCATTAACACACTCTTTGTCCACTTCAGAGAAGAATTCCCAGTCCTGCTGAAGTCAGTGGGCAATCTGGTGGACCTTGTAAGGAATGCCAACTCTCTTGTCCTGAGCAGCAAGAAACCTGGCTGCTAGCCCTCCTTCTCACCTACTCTGTGACTTTGCCCACATAGTCTCTGAACCTGAATTTAATTTAGTCAAAAGTTGAGCTGGTTAGCTCAAGCCCCATAATACAAAGTGGCCTTGGAGGTCTGTATCTTCCCTGCAGAGAGTTAGTCCTGCCTGAGTGAAAACCAAATCATACAGGGCACAGGCTACCTGTAGATGAGTTCTTTTTTCTTCTCTGCTATGCATGGGCTTGATTTGAGTAACAAGCGATTCTGACATCAATGAAACACTGAAAAAGAATCCTAGTTGACTGAGGACCTGAGTACCTAGAAACCTGTGATTTTATTGACTTTCAATAAAGTTCAGCACAAAGACGTGTATGACAGCCTGTCCCTAAATTGAAGAAGAGGTAGTGTTGTCAGATGTTATGTCCCTCTTGAGTGGTAATGGTTGAGGTTTGCCCTGGTAAAAATTTGTAGCACATGATCTTTTGGCCTAATGTTGAAAGTAGATTCCCCTAGGTTGTGTTTTTACACTCCTATAGGGTGCTGTGAAGGTTCACTAAGGAAGGTAGGATGCTCTCTCCTCATTCTGCTCAGGACATGGGAAGTTGCAGATTTTGTCTGGCATCCCTGCTCTGAGCTTTCTTTCTATTCTCATTCTGTAGAGGAAAAAAAAAATGCATGTGTTCCTTTTCCAGCTGTTGACCTCTCAGAGTCCAGCCATATCATAGCTAAGCCCCATGAGGCCACCAGACCTGTGGGCTAGATAATGGTTTCTGAAGGGCTGACTCATTGTCAGGCCCTTTGACAAAGTGACACATGAAGAGGTGCCAGCATAGGGAAAGGAAGCTTTTGTAGATCTTTTATGATGTGTGTGAAGAAGCATGGTAGCTAAGGGTCAAGGAGGTTCACCAGTCCCAGAGGGACATGCTGTGTATCAGAGAAGTCCTGACACATTAATATGCAGATAGAGAGGCTTATTTGTTGCGTACTGTGGATGTCTGATAGGTCTGCAGCCTGAGATTCTTGTAAATTTTTTACAGCCCGGAATGAGCAAGAGGAGCAGGAGGAAAAACGAGAGATAAAGAGAAGATTAACACGTAAGGTGAGGAGCAGCTTTGATCCTGTTAAGTCATTACCATAACTTTCTCCTTACTGCACAATTATTTAACTTTTTTCTTTTCCGCAGCACCATTTTCAAAAGTAGAGTGTGAAACCAGTCTTAAAAGTAATCTTCAAAAGAAATCACCTCTGTTACAGGGTCTAAATCCACAGACAGTGAAGGGAAATGTTATACAGTCTGTTAACAGTAACATTTTGAAACCTGTGAAAAGAACATCTAATATTTAAAACAGAAGGGTGCATAGAGAAGGTTGCACAACCTAGCATTGGCTTAACCTTGCTATCTGTAAATGTAATGGCTTTGGAAGACATTACAGGGAGAGAACAAAGTTAAAACAATGTAGATTGCATTTGAGAATTCCACCTTAAAAAGCATTGTTAAAAGGGGAATAGACTTTTTTCTAGAAGGGGAGATTGACACTTTTGGCATTTCAACTAAATAGAAACAAACACTTGGAAAATGGTGTATAGTACAGAAAACAATCTTGTATTGGCAGGGAAGGATGAAGTAAACAGCATTGTTTGGTTTTGGTTTTCCTCCCATTTGAAAGTCATTTGCTCTTAAAACTGAAGAACAATAATTTCAGATATACATGTTCAGTTTCTCAGCTGGTACAAATGTCTACAGATGCCCCAATATACATAGCCAACAATCTATCCTATTACTGCAGATAAACTTTATGTCACTACTCACATTTTCCACTTACAGAGCTGGCGAAAGTCCCGTAAAAACTCACAAGCTTGCAGAGCTGCACCAGTCCTTTCCTGTATGCTCTTAGGTGGCTTAGTCTTTTTGGCCTACATGATTGCAAGCTTTTATGCTGTAAAGAATGACAAGGGACAGAACTGTGAATATATATGCAGAGGTTCCATTCAGAGAGCTGGACTGTTTTCTTTCATGATTAAAAATCTCAGAGTTTATTCTCAGCTCATGTAAATCAGCAGAGTTCTGTGTCACCAACTGAGTGATACTGCTTTTGTCTGCAGGAACCAAGAATGTGGCCCAGAGAGCTACAATAATATTTTTAAAACACTTAAACTCCTGACAAGAATGGCAAGGATGTTCTCACATCCTCTCATAGCAATGCCTGAAATAAAAGAACCTAACTGCATTGCAGAGGTTTAGTGGGACTTAATAAGCTCTGCGCAAAGGCTAGAAATGCTGTTTTACCAGTTTCTCATTTTCCCTGTACATTGAAGGGTAAACATGTACAGGAATCCGGTTCAAAGCTTTGTGCCATGAGATGAACAGCTGTAATAGATGAAAAGCAAAGCTACCCATACCTAATCTGCTCGCTTAGAACTGGAAGCTTGCTAGGGCATCCTGCATTATCACCATATAGTTCCCATCCTCTACTCTTTTGTAGGAAAGGTACAAAGTAAATGAATTGTCTGTTGCAGATGGAGGCCACACCTACATGCTAAATAAAAACGCCCAGGCAGCTATGGCATTGCAGAAGTGTATGCTCCCTGATACCTCAGCAGACTTCTGAGTTTTCTTTCCTTTGTCTTGTTTGTGCTTTTAAGTAGGAACAAGTCAGTCCAAGTCCCCGGCAGTCTGCTCTTCAGTGATCATAGTGACATTCCAGCTCACACTCCTTTTAGCCTTTTTTTGGCTTTGTACCAGAAAAAGGTATTTTCTTTACCCTCCAGCATGTTTGTGAATGTGCACCATGACTTAGCATTGTTCAATTTTGCTTACTTTTTAAACTGTTGTAAATAGTTCTAGTGACACATTGTAGTTTTAATGGAAGAAACACAGGCCTGATCTAAAACCAATTTTGTTCTCACCTGCCAAATGTACTGTTATAGAAGATCAGCAATCTCTAGAGGAAATAAGTGAATAAAGTGTGTAAGTGAATAGATAACAACTAGAAATGCCAAGTACCTAGCGAATCCTGCAAAGTTGTTGTTATTCCCCCAGTTCTGTCTTTCATGACTATGTCCCAAATGTGTTATTGTGTCTACAACAGAGTGGCAGGCTCCTTCTGTTGATTTGTACTGGTCTTATTACCAAAGGATTTTAAACCTCCGATCAGGCAGAAATTTAATTGAGCACGTCAATTGTTTTGCCCAGCAGACCTCTCTGCTTGCACTGAGTTTTTATGCATGCACACGCCCATGGGGTGAATTCAACATAAGGAAAGTATGCCACATTGCCTTCTTGTAACCATTTATGGTTGGCAACAAGAAGGGAGGGGGTTCTGCAGAAGCCACTGAAAAGACTTTTGACCTTGCACTATAGATATTGCTACTGTCCCCAGTTTTCAATAGCATCATTCTAAGGGTGCATCCCACTTCCTCATCCATTAAAAAGCCATTCTTAAAATTCCTTCAGCAATCACATTTTGTTACAGTATGATGATGATAAGTTGTAACTCGACATACTGTAATAACTAAGATTACCTTACCAGATCTAGATGTCATATTAAAGTCAGCAATAAATACCAAGTTGAATTCATCATCTGGACAGGAAATTTCTTTAAAAAATTAAAGAAGTCAGGTGACCTTCAGCAAGCTGTCCATTTAAGCACTGTTCATCCTCTTAGACTCATCTTACTCTGAATATACTGAGGAAAGAGAATAGCTGCCATTCAAACAGCAAAAACGAGGCAAATGTTGCTTGGTACAGTTTCTCAGTAACTTGTTGCCCTCCTACCACAGGAGGGAGAGATGAAACGTATTTGCCTGCCATGTGAGTGCCTATGGATGGGTTCTGCACATCCTCACACCCCGTGCTCCCTCCCTTGGAGCCCACTGGCAGCTTTGGGCACATGGACTTGTATCATTTGAGGGGACAGATGAGAATAGGAGATTTCTATGAGCACTGGTCTCGGCCACCCCACAAGCCCATTACAGGAGTGTGAATGTTCAGATATCCTCCAGGAGAAGTGTTGTATCCAATTCCCTTTCACAGGGATAGCTGGGTCCCCAGTAAATACAACTAAGAATTTATCCTCTCTTAAGTATGGTGATTTTGGCCCAGCGTCAAGGCAGTTAGCATGAGCTTGAACTCCACCTGAGGACTTCCATTACATTCAGAGAGTCGTCACCTGGGTTAACAGAACATTGTAACATGACATCTGTAACAGAATATCTGTAACAAACACATGCAAACAGGAATAAAACTATTTCTGTTTTCTCTTCTCTCAGACAGTATCATGTTCTTTGTTCCCCAGAGCTGTTTACTGCTTCCTATCCCCCACTGTCAATAGCTGAGCTTTCACTGAGGTCTAGCTCCAAAACTAAAAATCTCATAGCAGTAGTAGCAAGGAAAGTGATGAGGTGTGGCTGTTTCTTAAAACCCATGCAATAGCCTGAAATCTTTGCTCCCATTAAATTCCTGTTCCAGTACAACATAAACTCTCTATTCACTGGAGAGCAAGCTGGAGTGTCCCTGCGAAATGTCTTGATGTTCAGTCTTTTCTTTAATTGACCTCCACTGGCTTGCATCAACACAGAGTGTTTGAATTAATGAACTCTTGAGAGATTTGTGACTAGTCAGAGGGAGGTGAGAGGAAGGAGGGAAAAGGCCAGAAAACACTAAAGGTTAGCTGCTAATTTGGATAAACAACAAAAGAGGTAAAAAAGAGGGAAAAGAGCTTCAGGGCATTTTCATATATCCTGCTCTTATGTCTCATCACAAAAGGTGGGGAGCAAAGGGGAGAGAGGGTTGTGTGCACTGACAGTTAGGTTCTGTAATTTTTCACTTTGGTTTCTTCCATGAAGAATAACCATAATATTTCAGTGAGGTAACAAAGTGGGCAACAATGAAGTGATAAGGCAACAAACATTATTGTGGCTGAAGTAGAGCAAACTTACCACTTCACATTCAACTACACCACAAGACCAAAATGGCAAAACATCTCCCTCCACTTTACCTGGTGATAGTGCTCTAGTTTGCTTCATTTCCCATGCTGAGAACAAAGGATTTTGTGATAAAATTTCCCTTGCAAATTAGCTTACTGTCAAAGACTGTAATGTGCCCATTTTTATCTCCAGTGATCCAAAATATAGAGGAAAGCTTCATCTCCCATTAAAACAGTTTACATCCCCATTCACGCTAAAATAATGCACTGACTCACAATAACATTGTCTTTCTCCTTCAACTCACAAAGCTTCACAAATAGATAAATAGAAATGTATATGCCCAGGTGGCACACCCAGAAAAAGTGAATCACCCATCTGACATTAACAGAAGTTGAAAAAAAACTCTTTGTCATACTTCAAAAACATACCAGTCTTTCTGCCGTATTTTTATAGTGAAACCCTTATCATGGCTACCAGTCCTTTAAGAAAACTTCTGCCTTCAAATACCTCCCAAGTTACCCTTGAAAATTTTTCAAATTCCACAGTGTCTCTAACACGTGGGAGAATTTATAGGGAGCCAAGGGGTCAACTCAGTAAGCGAAATCCCGTTGGAGCACCACCTCCTTGTGTAGGCAGTTGCATCATGTCCTTGGATATGTCATTTTCCTGTAACTTTCAAATGTTTCTTATTCTCTCTGTCAGAAGAAGAGCTCATTTTCAGGTGTAGTCCATGAAGGATTGTGCAGCATTAAGTAATTTTGACCCAAGAGACCATAACTCACAGGTCATAAAAATAAGCTTCAAGGTGAAATCTCAGGTGAGCTGTACCCTTATTATGAACTGACATTGAATGGATGCTTGCACTTAAGAGAGTCTGTTCTGCAAAGCTGTCTGCCTAGCTATGACTGCTGTTAAGATCTACGGGTGTTCCATGTAGTCCAGACATACTGACAGACCACAGTGCTTAGCAGCTCAAGAGAAGTCTGTGCAATGGCATGAAGAGGAGGCAGGGCAGTTTCTAGCAGTAAAAATAATGTAGCTTTTATTATTAGCTTAAAAAAAAAAAAAAAAAAAAAAAGTGTCTGTCTTCTTATTTCCATTGACCATATTATAGTCATAGCTTCGGCTTATAGTATTGAGTATTGTGTGTGGATGTGGATGTTTATGTATGTAAATATATGTAGATTTATGGCTATGTATTAGCTATGTGGCGTAACCTGTGGATTTAAGGACTATTTTTTTACAGCAAGAACACTAGCATAGGATTCAGTGCATCATATTTCTGCTCGTAGCTGTGCCATGGGCCTCCCAGGTCATCTTGAGCTGGTTGCTCTGTCTCTGTGGCGTAATGACCACATGAACACCAGGGTAAGTTTAGGGATGAATAACTTCAACAACTTTTTTGAGGACAGGCTCCCTTCTTATACCATTAGCTCTACAAGTGGTACTTTCCCACTATTCATTGGTTAACAACTTTGCCCAGCAACAGCAAACATGTAGCAACTTCCATGTCTTAAGGGTTGGAGAACAAGCAGTTTGAGACAGCAAGGCCTCTCCTGAATCACCCTTCCTTGTTCCTTCTAACTTGTTTACAGTCCTCATGGCTTCATCATCAGGAGTCTGATGTTATCACCAACCACGGGGCTTGTCAACCCCCATGGTGATACTCCCACATCTCCTCCTTTATTATTAACAAAGAAAACATGATTAACACAAATTAAGATATAGAGAAAAACTATCTTTAACAAACTTCGTAACCACATCCCTGGAAGAGGCAGGCACTGAGTGCTGCCCAGCTGAGGGACGCTGGATGCCCCTTCAGCTCCTGGATATCCTGTTTGTGGGTCCTCTATGTGCCAGTGGGACCTCCCCATACCTCTTTTTTTTTTTAAGCTGGAATCCAAACCACAGAGGAGAGTGCTGTGATCATGTTAAGGCAGATGATGAGACGGACGGACGGACCCATTGTGCTAACACCCATCTAGGACTGGCTCCTGCTGAAACACAACCATACCCTCAGCTCCAAGTTATTAGAGAGTAGGGCCCTTCCCATTGATTGGTGCTTTAATTTTTTACCATGAGTTGTGCCCTTTCTTTAACCGAGTTTAAGGTATTATGATCAAAATGTTTGTGAACTGGAGGACCTCCCTCTGTCCATCGATTTAAAAAATTAAGAACATAGCATGCTTTAGCTATCGTTTCCTGAGGGATCATACCCATACTCCCCCTTATTTGTTTTTGAAGTATAACTTTTAGGGTACCATGCCACATTCAATAATTGCTTGACCTGTGGGATAGTGGGGTATACCCATCAGGTGTTGAATGCCCCAATGTTGAAAAAAAGTGGGTTGCATGGGCCACATATCCTGGCCCATATCTGTTTTAATCGTTTTAGGGATTCCTAATGTCACAAAAGCTGACAGAAGATGTTTACACACATAATTTGCCTTTTCTCCTGCATGGACAGATGCAAAAATACAGGCAGAAAAGGTATCAATTGAAACATAAACATAGTGAAGTTTTCTGAATTCTGGCAAATGTGTAACAAACAATCCTTTAAGTCTGTTACTATTAATGTCCATGACTGGGGAAGCATCACTGGTGATGGCAATCCTGGTTGAAGTGCTCCCATATCTTCCATGACTTCATTAATTTTTCTCAGATCATATATCAGTCTCCACTTTCCATTCCTTTTCTTGATTACAAACACCGGGAAGTTCCAGGGGCTAGTCATGGGAACAACATGTCTCAAGTTAAGCAACTCGGCCTTCAGGCCCTATGTAACCTATTCCTCCCAGATCGAAGGAAAACAGATCCAGCTCCTTTTCAGGGCCTATAGGGCCTGGATCAAAAAGAAGATCCAGGTCACCAGGCAGCGTAACAGCAAAGGCCTGCGCTGGTAGTAGGAGCATGTATGCCGATGGCGTAGCAGGCAGATTGGCAGATGAGCCCGCAGCTCCCTCACTACCTGGCAAACCACATGTTTCTGAGTGTGGTCTCACATGGCTTGTTAAAGCCTCAGAGATTTCTTGCCAGGTGCCAAGTAATCCCGCTGCAACCTCGTTGTTTTTAGAAGCAGAGTCCCAAAGCTTGACCCCAATTTGGTCCCATGTTTCAGGATCGCAAACAGTCTGATTCGTAATAGAGGGTATAAGCAGGAAGATTCCCAGGACATTCTTTGTTTCTAAGAACATATGATTCCCCATGACGCGCAGCTGCTTACCTTAGGCCAGTGAGAGGCAGTTGTGTGCGCGGGTCCGCTTCTCTCAGCTTCAGCTTCCTTTCAGCATGGAATCCACTTCTTTCAGCTTGCTGAGTTTGGCCAAACCTGTCTTCTTGAGGTGATCAGCGTCCCTGTTCCTGTCCTGGTCCCTGTTCGGTTAACCGGTCCCTATTAATTAATTTTTTGTTTTTGTCCCTGTTCTTTAGCTTGTTCCTGTTCTTCAGGTCCCCGTTCTTCATGTCCCTGTTCTTCAGGTCCTTGTTTGGGCACCATTTGTGGCATAATGATCACACAAACACCAGGGTATCTTTAGGGATGAATAACTTCAACAACTTTTTTGAGGACAGGCTCCCTTCTTATACCATTAGCTCTACAAGTGGTACTTTCCCACTATTCATTGGTTAACAACTTTGCCCAGCAACAGCAAACATGTAGCAACTTCCACATCTTAAGGGTTGGAGAACAAGCAGTTTGAGACAGCAAGGCCTCTCCTGAATCACCCTTCCTTGTTCCTTCTAACTTGTTTACAGTCCTCATGGCTTCATCATCAGAAGTCTGATGTTATCACCAACCATGGGGCTTGTCGACACCCCTGGCAATACTCCCACATCTCTGAGCTTCACTTGCCCCAGTAGCTCAGTGGGAACAGAGATGGAAATCACCACTGTAATAGGGTGTACAAGTACTTGAAATTACACTGGTTGCATGTTTCTGAAGCAAAGTCAAAGCTAAAAATAATATCTAGTAGTCATATGACTTCAGAGGAAGAGAATAATCAGCTTTTAGTCTGCATTGCATTCAGGTATCACCTAAGAATGAAAAATGCACAATAACACTGAAATTTCATAGTGTGCTTATGCACTTGACATTTTTTCATGTATAACTTTGTGCACCATTCTTCCCACACAGTGAAGGGAGGCAGTGAACTTCAGTGCTGTGAAACGTGGGTGATGCACCTAACTTGGTTTTGTGCATTTGTGAACACAAGAACTTACCTCAGGTTTGTCTCATTTTATCATCTGGTGCTCGACATTTACCATTATTTCTGTGATTTTAACCCAGACACAGAGCACCACAGAAGCAAAAGTACCACTGCCTCAGTGGCTCTTGGTGCTCTTGCATGCTTGATGCCACCTAGACATTGGCTTGGCATGGCATGTTGTAGTGTATCAGCAGTCATCTGCCTTCGCCTGTGGAAAAACGTGCTCATCACTAAGATGAGCACAAACACAAGAGTCAGCTAGTGTCAAGAGTTGACAGAAGCTGTGAAATAGAGCCAGTCATTTTTTGAAAGGCCTCTTCCAGATTGAAAAGCTTATAGGAGTTATTGTTTCCCTCGTAGACATTTAGAAACACTGTTAAATTGACAGGATTTCATATTTTCTTGTCATCATACCCCATGTAATAAGACTTTATTTAAAAAAAAAATCCCATTCTGATTTCAAGTAGAGTCTAGGCTTTGTCCTGAAATGATAAAAGCTGAAAAGTGTACAGATAATATTGGTGATTCATCCTTAATTTAAGCTGTTGTGAGGAAAAAAAAAAAAAAAAAGAAGAAGAAGCAGATGATGGAAGTAAAGATGGAGTCTCACCCTTTGAAATTTCTGGCTGTAATCGTAATATTATTTTAGTATAAAGATTTTCTCTATTCGCATAGCCTAAGCATAGATTTAAAAGAAAAAATGGAAGAAAAATTCTGCTATGCTATCTGAGTCTATGCATCAGTGCCAACAAACTTGCCAGCTCCTAATACTAGGGCTGACAGGAAAACCTAGCAATTTGAAATCACATTCAATAGGAGTTGTAGGACAGAGAGAAGCTTCATTCACAGCATAATTGTGGTTATACACCAGGCCTGGTACAAGTTTGTATCTCTTGCTTTTGTTAAAAGCCCATCTGTTAATTGTACTGTGTATTTGGCTTGCAGGTAACTTAGGTTTAGGTATCAGGGTCGCAGGATGAAGAAGCAATTCTGTTTTGTATGAAGAGTTAAAAATTACATTTTAAAATCTATACGTGTTTCAATCTATTTTATTGCACCCACTGGTTTTTCTGGCTTATTTACTTATTTATTTAAATTATAACAGTATATATAAAGTATATATAAAGTAAAGTATATATATAACATTATATATATAAAGGCATATACAGTATATGCCTTTTGCTTGTAAAACAAAGGTGACCAAAACATGTAGTCTAAGTTCAGAAAGGCATGCTTCTTACTGACCTCAGCATAAATGTGCTATTTGACTAACTAGAGTATGGCTGGCCTGAACACAGGTATAAAAAAATGGGGCTTTTCTTGGGATGGTTTTGGAGGAAATAAGAGAAAGTTTGTAAATCCTGGGTGACAAACACATGCAGAGCAGCTCCTCCCATAAATCTTCATGCCTCCCACAGAAGATGGTGTGTATGAGAAAACTGTCTAGTTTTAAGATCTTTGCAATATTCAGAAGTTTCTAATTTGTTCTTTTTCAAAACAGCAAGGAGTTTTTTTTCCCATATTAAATGTTGTAATTTACATTTAAATGATTTTGGAGACAATACATGAATCACCAAGCTGCAACTTGATCGATGCCTGTTGTCCTAGGCAAGGGACAGGGTGTGGCAGAGTGTAGAGTAGTGCTCCTGGATACACCTTTTTTTTTTTTTCCCCATGATTTCTCTCTATTCTGTGTGCGCAAAATACTTCAGCTGTAGCCAGGAGAGGTAGAGCATGGCTCCTGTTCTCCTGAGCAGCTCACATATGGGGCATTAGCGCAGCTTTGCAGGCTCTCTACGTACATTTGAACCCACTTCATGAGTGAGAGCTCAGAACTATCTGTAAGGAAAGCAGTCCCATTGTCACCTCCAGGAACAACCCTTTCTTAGAGAAGAGAGAGGCAACCATCCATTGCAAGGCCAATCACACAGGAACTTAAATGCAGAGGCAGATTGGGGTGATGAAACAAAATTGCATCAGCACCTGGACAGTGGAGGGAAGTAGGCTTCTTTCTTGTGATCTCACAATTTTTCCATCCTCTACTTAGCATCCTGTCTGAATTCAGAATATTCATCTGAGAGATGAAATGCAAGAACCTGAGATACTTAACTTGGGATGTAGGTGGAATTACATTCAGGAGCCTAATTGCCTTTGCAGAAAAGAGTCTCAAGTGTTTTATTTACTTCTTAACTCTTCACTAGTCACAAGAGTGAAGTATTGCAAAGTAAACTTTCTCTAATGATAGTAATAGCATGATATACTGTCTAGCTAATTGTTAGCAGGATGTGATTGTTTTTCCTGCTAATGTGATTACAGATGTTTCACTAATAGAGGATTAGCAGCTTATGTACATCCATATGCACACATCTGTAGTACCTTTCTTCAGAAACAGTTGTGTAATTCCACTTGACACTAACCAGCAAGCTGCGCATCCAAGAAGAATTGATCCCTAAAAACCAGTATCTGTCCTTGGCCATGTAACTGGCTGGACAATATGTGGACTACCAGCACACTACTGTTTCTAATTTGAGAAAATATTTTTGACTGTGGCTGCCCATTCTGCTGTGGAATTTGAAAGAACTGGCTTTGGAACAGTGAAGAGGCTTTCTTGACATGATACAATCCACCCTTGTAGCTTATTATTTGGCTTGTAGTATGCAATATAAACTGTTAAAGTCAAATATGCTGTGACATAAAATTGAGCTGCAGCACAAAGTGAAAAGTTCAGCAAGCAATAGTCATCATCCTGCCCACCTTTCCAGGACATAAGGACAAGTCTGTGGAGTATCAGAATGGTAAGGAAAGTTGTTCGTCACTTTTTGCATATAATTCAGGGCAGGAAGTGCTCTGTTCCTGTGGCTAACTCTTCTCAGGCAGTACTAAAGCACACACAGCAGCTCAAGGCAGGGGAGCATACAAGTTGTATAAAGTTTTATTGTGGTCTTCATCTCTTTCTGAGACATCGGTGCACTATGTTTCTTACATTACATCTAATTTCTGCCAGGGGTGATCAACCTCAACCAGGGATCAGGGTCTCCAGCCACAGCTGCTACCCAAACAACAGTGTGCTGCTCCAGAAGCAAGGTGGGATGAAAAACAAAGTGCTATAGCAAGCAACAGATTATCTCCCAGGTAGCAAGTCTGTGAAAGGTTATATAAAAACAACAGTACCAGGAATGTCTGGACCCTCTTGGTATGACAATGATGTCATACCAAGTAAAACAGATCACCAAAGAGCACTTTGCAGGGAAGAAGGGAAGTCCTGATGTCTTTTTGCACTCCTTCCTCAAACCTGCAGCTGAGTCAAAGGCCTACGGTAGAAGAGCTACGTGAGAGGAAGATCCTCATACGCTTCAGTGACTATGTGGAAGTGGCAGATGCACAGGACTACGACAGGAGGGCAGACAAACCCTGGACACGGCTCACAGCCGCCGACAAAGTAAGTGAAACAACTTGGGGAAAGCCCTGTCATGAATAGCTAGAGCATGATGTGGCAAACAGCACCCCTCGGGTCCCACAGCCATCAAGGGAGAGACTCCCTTGTGAGCTCCCTTCCCACCACACCAGTGGTTTCTTCTCAGGTCACAAGGTTTGTTTGAGTTATAAATCTGTGGCAAGAAGGCTCCTATATGTGTGGAAACCTAGCAGTGTTAACACCATCTTAAGAGAGGAGAAAATATCAGAGCCTTTGAGGAAAAGTGTTGATGGCAGCCTTGTGGTATTTATTTGTCTTGCCACATAATCCTGCCAGCTGAGAGCACCTGCAAGTGTTTTTGCACGACAGACCTAAGACTGCAGTGTGACAGCAGCCCTTGACAGAACTGAGCAGGCCTAGGTGCAAAAATGCCAGCAGGTCAAACTGGCAAAAGCACTTCCACCCCACTGAAGCCAGATAACTTCTCCCTAGTGGGTTAAGACAGAGGTGTTTGCTCAGGATACCTGCCCTGTCCCACAGATTATTTTAACCACTAAACAGAAATCTCATGAGTCCTGCAGATGAAGAAGGTATTCATGGTACTGGACACACTGTCCTCTGAGCATTGGTGGAACCTTCACAAAGTGGTGCCTCTAGTGTTGGCACAGGTGGAGAGGAGTTAAATTGCTGGAAAATTCTAGCACCCTGAGGATTTTAATGGTACCTCAGGAAGAAGATTTAAATGCTTTATAACAGCTGTAAGAAAAGAGGACTATGAGCCTGGTTGGTGACTGCTCTGCTTTACAGTCACGGTATGATGCCCATGTAATTTTAAAGACATGCCGGTACCTGAATTTAAGCCCTGTGTATGTCTTTGCTGTGGGACTTGTGCAGTGATGGAGAGACCATGATGTGTCCGGTGTTTAGAGAAAGCAGCAGGAATACTGGCTTGAATACTGCCACTCATCTGTGGTGTCCTTGGTTTTGTTCACAGGAAAGGACGGGCAGTTTTGTGTAATTTAACCAATTGACCATTGTAACCACCATTTTTCTCCTTGATAGAAGCCCTTTTCAGTTTAGTTTTCAGATAAGTTAATGTAGCATAAACTAAAGTGAAAAAAAAATAAAAATAAAAATAAAAAAAAAAAAACTTCCTATGGAATGCCCACAGCCTGTGACATAGTGGGTTAAATTAGCTCTTCCCATTTCACCACACCACACTGGACAAGATTTCAGTCAACTGACTTATCCAACCTATCAGTTATTTTCTCCCATGTGGTAGATGAGGCAGGGAAAAAAGCTCCAACCAGTTCTGCCATCTTTGAGATATCTCTGTCTGGGATGAAAAGCATGGGGAGACTTCACCAGGGAAGGCAGAAGATATGATGCCCAGTGAGGTCTTTTCTCATCCTGCGTCTGTGAAAAGAACAAGTATTGAATATCACTATTAAAAGTAGCCTTGTAAAGAATTCAGTATGAAGGAAAAGTATTTTGAAGTTGCTTTTTTATAATACATGTGCAAGGTCAATACACACATCAAAGGGCTCAAGTTCTCCAAATCAACCTTTTCTCAGCAAAGCAGAGGAAAAAAACATGTTTGTCATTCTAATATGAAAGTCCCCTCTAGCATAAAGAAGCATATACATATTCTTTTTTCACATTTTGCTCATCTGATAGGATATTCTGATTTGTGCCATTCAGAGCACCTGCTTTCCCCACCATGTCCTCTGTTGCAAAAAAAAATAGCCAAATTGCAACCAACTCTAAAATACATGGCAAAGCTGCAACATCCTATAAAAGATTATTTTCTTCCAAAACTCTGATTCAGTGACTGCCTTCATTGGTCGGCACAGGCTAGATTTATTGCAAAAGTAGATTTTAGTAATGGGTTTTTCTGTTTCTCAGTAAATCTTTCTCTGTGTGCTGGATGTGCGGAACTGTGTTCAGTCTGGCTTCATCTTTACCAAGTCTGACTGCTGGAGGAATGAAAAGGGCACTTCTAAATCTTACCAGCAGTTGAGGGATGCAGGGGTTAATAGATTTCAGACCTTGTGGGAGTCAGCAGCCTGTATGACCTCCTTCACAGTTGCTTAAGCAGCAAATTGGTCTGTTGAAGGCAGGCCCTGAAGCTGTTGCATAACCATCTCTTTGCCCTGATAGATGGAGGCAGAGCCTGGCAGACATTTCTGAAGTAAAAAAAAAAAAAAAAAAAAAAAAAAAGCGCTCTGTAGAAAGAGCACAGACCTTTTCTGTAGGTCACATGCACAGGATCTATCACTTAGGGCTTGTCCAAGCAAAGGTAGTTGGTGAATGGATCAGTGGTTGCTGCAGAAGCCCTGTTCTGGGCTCGCGCTCTTTATACTGGTTTAGATTTCCTTAATCAAGAAAAATTCCTGGCAGACACAAATACTGCTTTCAACCGGTGATTCCAGTGTTCTCAGCAGTGGTGCATGCCTTGAAGTCATGGGAGCATTCAGCCACAGCAGCACCTTGCACGTCCTCTCTATACACTCACAGCAAGGCCCACTGCTGAATTCCCTCTCCACCAAGAAGCTGAATCCCTCCAAGTCACCCCTTGTTCTTCAATATTTCCCTTCCTGTCACTCATCCCTAGTTTTCTCTTCCCCAGTGGACAAACTACAGAGGCTATAGGTAGGTAAGCAGTTCTCCTGCTGATGTTGAATACAATTTCTGCTGGATTAGAGCATCGGATCAGTTCAGCACATGGCAGAGCTGGGGCAGAACAGAGGAGGGGGGCAGAGGGGCACATCCAAGGCAGAGAGAGGGGACCAGGGAAGCAATGCCAATCCCCTTCCTTCTCAAGCAAGCTCAGTCCCTTTAGGTGGCTTCACCAGAGGAAATTCAGGACCGCATAAAGGGGAGAGACATCTCAAAAACGAGCCTGGTGAGATCCAGCAACACCAAGTTTACTCACAGTCCAGCTCTGAAACAGAACACAGTGTCTGAGAAACTCTGGTGCAAGTTTTTTTTCTCATGCTTAGGATAATTTGGATTTTGTACTTCAAAGTGCTAACATAAGAAGTCCAAATTGCAACTTATTATGCATTTTCTACAATATTGGGACTATCTGCATTGTCTACAATACATTTCCAAATTGATCCATCCCACTCAAGCATTTATCTCTTCCCTTAATGCAATTTAGAACATTTATTTTTTTCCTTTTCACATTTTAAAGTTTTTTTTATGTTGTCTTGTCTCTCTGACAATATCTGCTTCGCTATATTAAAAATATAATGCTTTGAGAACAAAGTGAACTTATTTTTATCTCTCTCATTTATATATATATGAGCTTATTTGTCTCTTACAGGCAGCCATTCGAAAAGAGCTTAATGAATTTAAAAGCACAGAAATGGAAGTTCATGAATTAAGTAGGCATCTAACAAGGTAGGTTGAGATTTTTTTAAGACTAGCAATGAATACTGTCATTTTCAAAAAGAAATTGTTTAAATCAGTAGCTATTTCTTGAGTACCTGCTGAGCGCTAGACACCATTTAGAATTACAGGCTGTCAAAGAAACTCACACAGATGAACTCATACTGCTATATTTACAGGGCTGTATACAGGCATGTGCATTTGTGTAATAAAGTGTAACCTCCTTTTATTTTGTTTTAAATCATCATGCTCTAGTGCCTGTCAGTTCTTCTGATACCAAGAGTAAATAGTATTAATGTATGAAGAGCAGAAGGACAGGGAACTCTTGTAGAGCAATCACACAGAAAGGGATGAATGAGTGACTGCAAATCAAATGCTGTTGAGCGTACAGCTGTTCCACGCTACTCACTTCCATGCACAGATCTTTTAGTCCTGTGCTCCACACCTCACCATAGGCAACGTAGTGGGAAAACAATGAGATCTGCATTGTAAGATATTTTTTTTTTTAGACATTTTAGACTTTTAGACATTTTGGGTTGGAACAGTACAGAGTGAATGAATTATCCATGACCCCAAACAGTCCTCTCCAACAAGCTAGGGCCAAACCATGCTGGCAGGTCAGGACACTTCACCCAACAGTCTGTTAAGTAACTCTGGCTTTGAGGCCGGGATGAGCTGAACTCCTGGAAGTTCATCTGAAGTCAGTCCTTTGCAGATCACCATTAACTCTCACTTATGGATATACATTAAAGACAAGTGGTAGGTTTCAAGACCTAGTGAGACATTCAGGACAAGTGAGAGTGAAATTGTGTGCAAAACTGGAGCTGCCCTTGTATTAATACGGTCATCAGAAAGGTGCTCATAAAAAAAATGCAGTTAAAACTTTTAAGAAAAATACAGGAAAGCTTAAGGCAAAATTAATTTAGTATTAGGGGATTTTTCTAAATTATTAATTATATTAAAATTCAACACATCTATTATGCATATCCCCTTGAGGAAACGATATACCTTCAGCTTCCTGTCATGGGTGAGGATGACTGCATTGGGATGTGTAATAATGAAGGACTGCTAGAGACAAGCAAGCTGCCTTTGAGAGCCATGAGGTCTG
Organism: Oxyura jamaicensis; assembly: GCF_011077185.1. NCBI lineage: Eukaryota > Metazoa > Chordata > Aves > Anseriformes > Anatidae > Oxyura > Oxyura jamaicensis. The sequence continues at coordinate 63,930,653 of NC_048894.1, read as the reverse complement.
GAAGGAGCTTTGTGGTGTGCAGTGGGCCTGGAGCTGTTGAATCTAGTGACTGAGGTGTTGAAGGACATTTGGCTCACTCTCTCAATCTTCCAGGAGAAAAATATCAGTGACTAACTGTCCTGGTTTCAGTTAGGAGAGAGTTATTTTTCCTCCTAGTAGCTGGTAGGGTGCTATGTTTTGGATTAGGATGAGAAGAGTGCTGATAACATGCTGATGTTTTAATTGCTGCAGAGCAATGCTTACACTAAGCCAAGGACTTTTCAGCTTCTCGCTCTGTCCTGCCAGCGGGCAGGCTGGGGGTGCAGCAGGAGCTGGGAGGGGACAGACCCAGGACAGCTGACCCAAACTGGCCAAAGGGGTATTCCATACCATCTGACATCATGATGAACAATATATAGGGGTGGCTAGCCAGAGTTGGGGGGGCCGGCTGCTCGGGGTTGGACTGGGCATCGGTCAGCAGGTGGTGAGCAATTGCATTGTGCATCACTTGTTTGTACATATTATTATTATTATTATTTCCTATCTTAATAAACTGTCTCTATCTCAACCCACAGGCTTCATTTTCCCGTTTCTCTCCCCCATCCCAGAGAGGGAGGGGGGAGGGTGAGCGAACGGCTGTGTGGTGTTTAGCTGCCAGCCGGGTTAAACCACAACACTAACTTTCAAAGGATTAGGCTGTTTAAAAGGAGGTTGTTGCTTCAAGGAGTTGAGCTCCAATGACTTCCATGAGGCATTTTAGCATCCCACAAAATTAGAGACTGGTTTAGTTTTCCAGGAGATCACTATACTTGGCTTTTGCAGGTTTCTGGGCAGTATTTGGCTTCTCTTCCACTGCTGGGGTGAGCAGTCACCCTTTGAGGTACACTCAGTTTGTGCATGAAATCTACCAAGTAGCTTTGACCCCATCCAAATCTGGGTCAAGAATACTCAGAGCTACAACTAATATAATAGAAAATGAAATAAGGGTTTGTCTGAAGTTCAATAGCATTTACTGGTTAGAGAAGTGGCCTCATGCACTTGAAGGAAGCACATTTAAACAAAAGAGAGTAATTCCCTTAAACAAACTTAGATGTATCACCATTATAAATTCATTAGCAAGGCAATGAGCTGTTCATATCATTACACAATGGCACGAGGTGGGCAAAGAACGCAAGTTTTGCTTTTCTATTAGGACTGATTATTTAAAAAAACTTTTTCAAAAAATTGAAAAATCAAACCTTAAAGAACAGTTGACAAACACGAGCCTCTTGACTGTGCACTTGCAGAAAGGGTGGCTATTTGAGCCCTGCTTGTCTCTTTATCTGCAGACATTAAGGAAAAATTCTTGACCGGTATATAAATCATCTTCCTGGCTGAAGCGCTTAAGGTCTGGCTAAACCAAGCAATTGTTTTAGAATCAGGCATGGTGTGGCTTGAAGGAGGACTAGCTCATCTGAAATGACTCATACTAGAACCAGGTGGACCTAAAACTTTTCATTTTTCAGTCGATTTTGATGCAAACTGCTAATGCCTGTGAACTCTGAGTCTGGTGGGGACCAAGGAAATTTCAGTGCATGTTGTGGGTCCACAGTGCTGGCATGTCAGTATTGCAGGAATCCATCTGCCTACATTTATCACTAACTTACAGAAATTAGTGTTTTGTTTTGCTTTGTTCTTGGTTTTGTTTTTTATGTACAACATGCGTGTGAGGATATTGTCTTACTAATTCTCTTCTTCTCTCCTTGCATTAGGTTTCACAGACCGTAGCAGTTCAATTCTACCTGACTACTATGCCATCTTCAAAACATAACTAAAAGGAACCGTAAGTGCTGGTATTATTCACTTCCCTGTTAAGTATAATGTAAATCTTCTGAACTGCCTTTTTTTTAAAAAAAAAGAAAAGAGTAGAAAAAATATTTTAAAAAAATGTATATACATGTGATGGGTACTGCAGCATCATCAGACCTGCTGGTTCAAGCTTCAGTAACAGGAAACACCCCTGGTGGGAATCATGCCAAGACTTGGCATCTATGTGTAAGACTTTCCTGGCATGTAGATTTGCCATACATGTTCAAGCCTGCTGGTGGAGCATCCATTATTTCATCTTCAGACACCCCTCATTCTGACAAGCCGCTGTCAACTCAAGAGTCCTGAGATAGCGTTCAGGCAATCACTGACCTGGGTGAAGTCTCCAGCTGACCTGCACCTATGGCTCTAAAGTACTTCTGATACCAAACACTCCTTTTAGTCTGCAAGCGCCTTACGAGAACAGTGAAGGAGCAGAACTACTCTACAGGCCACCCCATCTGCAAATGGCATCTGACTACAAACACATTTGCCTTCCCTGGAGAAGTTATGGCAGTTGTTGGTTCCCAAGAAGAAAAAGGCATCATCTGTGAAGAACAGGAATCCCTGCTGAAGGCTGGTTCTAGCAACTGCTTATTTTTCATCTCTTTCAAGAATAATTTTCTAAACCCAGGTATGAACCCAGCAGCAGTAAGCTACAAGAACATTGAGGACAAACAAGCAAAACCCATCTCTTCATAGTCACTTGCATGGCATTTGCTCAGCTTGTAGTCTGCTTTTAACGCTCAAGCCTCATGACTGTGTAAGGGCCAATGCACCTCCAGCAGTGGGAAAGACCGGGACACCCACCTGCTCTGCAGAGGGGGCACACAACAGGAAGACCCAGGGCCAGGGCTTTGATTTGGGATAGCAAGCTTCCCTGCACCAGGCATTCAAAGAATTGATCCTAAACTGAGAAAAGCATGGCAGTGTGGTGCCTGGCCTAACAAAAGGAGTCTGTTGGCTTACTATGGAATTGTCACTGGCATCTACAGATGAGGCATAAGGACAGAAATCCAGGGGTGTTCTGTTTTGGTTTTATTTTTATTATAGTGATTTAACACACAAACTGACCACGTAGGGCTCAGAGAGCTAGAGACACTCCGGGTCTGGTTTACCTACCAACTTAAGCATGTGCTTAGCACTAAGCAAGCATGCAAATAGTCTCACTGAATTTAAGAATAGATCGCAGAAGGTTAATTGAAGGCACATTGAAGTGCTTTTCTTAACCTAGGCCAGCACCTTCCACATTCAAGTCCTTAACTAGTAATAATGACAGCAAGCTTGGGTAAACATTGTTGAGGATTCCTTTCAAGATCTTGTAAGACGTCATCATGCCCTGTTTTGAATCAGTGATCCAAAGGATTGTAGCAACATTACTGTAAGAAGTTCCAGATTCTTACTTCAGGACACCTTTTTGCTTTTGTACCAGCTATTATGCTTTAAAAGTTTGAACAGAGAAGTCAAAGTTTCTTTTTGCTTTGTTTTAAACTGCAGCATTACTATTTCTGTTACTTCACTATTTTTTATTTCTCACTGTCTTCCAAGTATCAACTCTTCCGCATTCCCTTTCTGCCTCCCCTGCTGCCATGCTAACATTGCAGTTTATTAATTGCGGGCTGAGAGACATCTCACCTATCAGCATTTTCAGGCCAATGCTGCATAATGCCAATGACTTCTGCCTCATCTCAGGCCTCAGTCTCATTCCTCTGGTCACTTCTGGAGTAAAGCAAAAGAAGCAGCATGTAGCCCATGGAGTCACTCTAGCATCCAGCCGCATCCAGCCTGCCCAAACAACACTGACAGGAGACTAACAGACTCCATTTACGCTTTGCAGAGGTACTCACAGGATTACCGCACAGATTTGTGCTCCACTGGAGACAAGTGGAAGTTAAAAAAAAAAAAGGGGGGGGGGAGGGTGGGAATGGCTTCTGGTGCCTCATTTTTGAGACATATGCCTCTTATGTGATACTCTTCCCAGACCAGGCAATGATTTCCAAATAGACACAGTGATCCCTGTATCACCAACGCACAGTGGCTTTAGGTTCATCTACAGTGAAAGCCGGTACTGTGTATCATTATCAACTCAGAGCAGCAAAGCCAGAGCACTCATAGTCAGAAAAATATTGCTTTGCAGTTATGTTCCTGAAAAGCTGGGGTTCATGATTTTTAAATTTATTTCCATGCATATATAACAAGATCACATTACAAGCTTTAAGAAAGGAAAACAGAACTGTAGACTTCTGGTCACACATGTCGCATAAAGGGATCTGTAACACAGATGTTCTGAAGACTAACAAGCCCTTGTGTTCCCAGCATAGAACCCATACCTGCCCTGGCATTATTAGCTTAGAGGCTCAGTGTGAAAAGGAAGACTGGTTAATGCACAGTGAAGGCAGAAATCACAGGGTGTGGTAGAAGAAAAAGGGTTTTTTATTTATTTATGATTAAAATCAAGAGGAAGAAGGTAAAAGAAGCAGCCTGCTGTTGTCTGTGCTACAGGGGAGCAGGTAGGCTGTGGGCAACATCTCTCCAGGTACTGCCACCATCCCTCAGGGCACAAACCCCAGAAGTGCCCACAGCTGCCAGTATGGTACCTAAATAAACCCTCGAGCAGTGGTTGAGGAGCATAATAACCAAGTCCTGGGTAAATGCCACCCACCTACCACCTTGCCTTCAGCTGATGAGCCCATGGTGGCATATCCCTGCTGACCTCTGGGCAAGCTGTCTATCTCTGGCCACCTCAGGATTTGTCTGTCCCCATAGCAGCAATGTATGGCAATGCTTTTTTTTTTTTATTATTATGTTAACTCTTAACTGTCTGATCAGACATCAGGACACAGTGGAAGAACAACCTTTCAGTGCCTGAACACTGCAGTGTGTCCTCTGTTTGCATACCCAGCTCTGTCATTTGTGGGAAGTTGTGCACAGACTGGGGAACAGCTAGATTTTTGTTTTGTTTTTAAATGTTTTCTTGAGCACTTGGTTTTCTCATCTGTGAAATCCAGACACAGCAAGTAGCTCTAATTCTGTAGGGAGACAAAAAAAAGTCACGAATCCCCATCCTCCATGGAGCTGGATTACATGAAGGAAATAATGATAACATTCCTGCTGAAGACTCAGTTAATACCAGTCATCTTCATTCATATTAGGAACAGATTAACAGTAGTAATAAATAAGTGTCATTTAGAGAATGAAAAAATGCAGAACAAAAACTGCTATTCCAATCATTGGTCTCCAGGGCTGATAATACCTGTAATATACTAGAGTTAAGGAAGAAAAACATTTTATCTACTGAATCCCAATGGGCTATCTATCCATCCTTAAAATAACCAAGTAATGTGACACCTGTCCTACAGACTATGGAAAGATGTGTTGAAACTGAGGAGGAAAAAAAAGTCAGAATAGCAACTGCAAGAACTAGGTAAAAGTTTTGTTTGTTTTTTTAAAACATTATGGTGAGCTAATGCAACACTGGCATTGCCCTCCCAACTACACCCTTGCCAGGAGTCAACTACAGGGACATAGTGATGTATTTATGACTAACAGGGAAGGCCAGCATTGTGGCCTTTCCACACTCTACGCCCCACTCTTAGGTAATTGCAAGCTAAAACAGTTTCAGGCTCTAGGTTCCCTGTGACTGGACTCAGGACAGCTTTTGTGTCTAACACACACTAGACATTACCATAAGAGATAGAAGGGGGGGGGAAATAATATAGTAGACCTTTATTTTTAACTACGTTATATTAATTGAAACTAGGTAAGCCAATTACACAAATACATTTCAGCCTAAGGCTTGCGTGTAACCAGAACACTTTGTCATCACTGCAACTAGACACCAAACCCACCATCCATTATTTCTACAGTGCCATCTGTACAGTGGAAACACTATAAACCTACAGACTGGGAACACTTCCAACCTGCCTAGTGAATGTTTGCACTCACACAGACCATCTTGCCCTTTTTTGTGTGTGTAACCCACAGTTACATGTGAACAGGGTCTCCCCAACGTGCCTGCAAATAAAATCACTTTGTATAGCCATGGGAGATGACTAGGCTAATAAAAATCAGGAAAGAAAATGGGTGGCAAATAATTTTTCCCAGGTGTTCAGTCCACTTGAGCTTGGAACAACTTCTGTAAACAAAGAGGAGGTGATGGGCACGTTACCTGCTTTCCCATGTGTCCCAGGTACTCCTGCACCAGTTGCATTTGCCAGTTGATATCCAAGTGTATGTATATAGTTTGTCTCTGTATAGGTCTCTGTATAGGAGTGAGTGTGGTGGCTGTCAAATGTGCTCTTCCAGTATTGTAATTTAACAGATTATGGCTGTATGAAAACAATGTAAATAACTAGAAAAAAATTAAACCGTATCTCTATGTCCTAGTTTTTGTACATACTGAAACTGCATGGTATTTAAATTATTGTCTGTCTCTGATGTATGCAGTTTCTTTAAAAAATTAATTTAAAAAAAAAAGTGTTCATGTGTCTGTGCATTTTATCACCCTCTGTCCCAATGACCAATACATTAGCAAATGGCTGCAGCTAAAGATACCAGCCCTTCTGCTGCCAGCCAGGCTCAGCACTTCAGCAACACAACACATACATGCTTCTTGGCAGGGAGCAAGGCAGAAGAGCCAGACGTACTGGTGCTGATCTGTGGGGCATCGTGTTGGCTGAGCCTCTGGCACTGCCTGTGAGCTGGTTCAGTGAAGGCAGGCAAAGGGTAGTTAGTGACTGGTACCTCAGCTGCTAAAGTTGTACCCAACACCAGGTTAATGAAGATAGAGAACAAGATGAGCAGTGTACACTAAATAGACACATAAAAAAATCATAATGTGATTAGAGGAGAATGCCTCTGAGTAGTACAATCAAGTACTGTTGCTGTTTAGCAAAGTAGCCATACCTGCCCATCCAGCTACTTTTCTATGGCCTTTTCCTCCCTTCCCCGGCACCAAAACCCCGAGTAGTTTCAGTTGTTGCAAAGCATTTCAGGTTGTGACAAGCTACAGCCTGCAATCAGTGACAAGGGTAAGAGAAACTTTCTTTACATGGCTAAGCGTGTACCTTCAAACAGTTTCACTAGCCCTCTGCACGAAGTACAAAAGCTAATATATCCTTAGGCTATTTAGTTTTCATAATGGACAGTGCAAAGTTTCTGACCCCAGAGATAACTCTTGTCACCCAGCATCCTCACCATCACTGTTAGGCAGGAGCAGCTTCCCTGCTGTAATGCATATGGAGGCTTCCACTCACACAAAAATGAGAGGTCTGTATGCTTTAAGTGACCAACTTCTGCTAATTTGCATTTGTGGTACAGATACATACTAAGATCCAGAGGCTAGTATTGGGTTTGTTTTTTCTATTTACGTAAGTTTTCAATGACCTCCTTCCAACCGTTGTGTGTGTCTGTGTTTCCATTCTAGCAGCCAGCAAGTCTGTAACTATCCAGTGGGGTTTGGATAAATAAGTAAAAAAAGAAACAAAGCTTGTTTTCTAATAAAGATCCCCTTTCCCCAACTATCTACAGTTTCCAAAGCAGAATTATATTGTGTTTTGGTTACATATGGTAATTTCCATGCGTTAAAAATAAAAATATTGGTGGGAGTACAATGCACAGGGAATATTAGACCATAAACCAATCCCTTGCACAGAGATCCCTACACAAGGGCTGTATTTTTACATTTTGACTGAAGCATTTCATAAAACTGGTCTAAGGAACGAGACACGTGTGTCTTCAGTAAAGCCCATGTAATTACGAGCAAATTGCAATCTAATGCCATCTGTAGGCAAGAAATGAAGAGGAGAGTTGGAAAAAAAAAGTTATCCATTAAACAGGCAGCCTGCAATGACCAGCTCTGCAAAGCATTCATGTTACCTCTATCAGCTAGTTCAAACTGCTTCAAAAATGTGACTAAGCCGACAGAAACAGCCAAAAAAAAGCCAGGTGCAGCCTGAAGTCACTCTGCTGCAACATTCATTGTTAATGGGACATAAAATACAATAATCTCTATCTTAGCATCTAATTGATGAGTGTTTAAGTTTTACATACATGGATACATAAACCCTGAGAGGTAGGAAGTAGAAATATTTTAACAACCTAATGAAACCTATGATAAAACCTATAATCTAAAAGCTAGATACATACTCAAGAACTAATCTTCAGTCCAAAATACTGACCACTAGGCATCTACATTCTGGGGGGATGAGGAGCATGCTGGGCCCACTGAGCAAATCCTGCAAAGGCAAAGGAAACTCCATGCTGCTAGACACTAGCCCAGTACTAACAAAAAATCTAGCCAGAGAAAACAGTCTGGTTCTACTGCGCTTAACCTAAGTGGGATACTGCAGTCTGCTCCATGAGGAAAGCTAGCCTGCGACCCCTGATTTGGAAGGTAAGAGTCAGCACCCAGGAAAAAGGAACCTGAATGCCCTCAGACTGTGAGGTGAGGAGCTCTTCCATAATGCTGGACCCGTGTGGGGGAACAAACCTCAGTCTCCACGCTGCAGACAGCACCCCCTGCAGCAGCTGTTCAAGACACTCTGGCCAATTCTGTTTCCACATAAACTTGTTCCACATCACTGATACTTTATCAACCCCTCAGTTGCCATCTCAGTCACTTTTTTCTCAACACTCTCCTGCTTTTCTTTCCATGTTTTCATGCCCCTCACCAGAGTTCAAATCACTCATCATTTTTCAAACATCATCCTCTGACATCTGCCATTACTTGGCTTATCTGGAATTCCCATCACATGTTTGGACTTGAACTGAAAAAGAACTAGTGCATGCAACATGGAAGAGCACATACATGGCATTTCTCTAAACCTCTCTGGAGAGAAAATACTGCAAGCCCTGCAATGACATGGAGCTAGCAGAAGACAAATCAGAAAGTTAATCCTTTCCTCAAACTACTTAGCTAGACATTTCAGTAGGATGCTCAACTATGTGAAACTTTAAAGGAATCTGTAATGACATAGTCTGTAGCAGATAAATGAACAGATTTGGACTGCTCACTAAAAATGCATAGCTAGACACTTTAACTGTTGCAGCGTTTTTGTGCAAGAGGTCAAGCTGCACATTAGACATACACAAAAGCCTCTTACCAGACCACTGAAAGAAGCATGGCATTAAGCTGTTATCTATTCTCTAGAGAACTCCCTTTCTTCAGCACAGCCCAGAATAAATAACGCATTAAGTTAAAGAAACACTTCTGCTATTTCTTTGTACTTAAAAAGCTGCACATGAACTTCAGCTGATATTGAAATGAAGCAGCACTTGAGGATCCATCCTACATTCACTGAAATGTTTAATTAAAATACTGTTGTTCCTGTAGTAACATGAACATTTCCATGGTGCAGGTGATGAAGCACTGGCACAGGCTGCTCGTAAAGGTTATGACATCTCCACCCTATCATAGAATCATAGAATAACCCGAGTTGGAAGGGACCCATAAGGATAATAGAGTCCAACTCCTGGCACCACACAGGTGACATATGACTAAGTGCACAGTCCAAATGCTTCTTAAACTGACAGGCTTGGTGCTGTGACTATGTCACCGGGGAGCCTGTTCCAGTGCACGACAATCCTCTCAGTGAAGAGCCTCTTCCTTATATCCAGCCTGAACCTTCCCTGCCTCAGCTTGACACTATTCCCACGGGCCCTATCACTGGTCACTAAAGAGAACAGATCGGCACCTGACCCTCCACTCCCCCTTGTGAGGAAGCTGTAGACTGCAATGAGGTCGCTCCTCAGCCTCCTCTTTTCTAGAGTAAACAGGCCAGTGACCTCATTCACACTCCTCATACATCTTCCCCTCTACCCTTCACCATCTTTGTAGCCCTTCTCTGGGCACTCTCCAACAGTTTTATGTCCTTTTTGTACTGTGATGACCAGAACTGCACACAATACTCGAGGCGAGGCTGCACCAGTGCAGCGTAGAGCAGGAAAATCACTTCCCTCAACCAACTAGTGATGCACCCAAGGATACAGTTGGCCCTCCTGGCTGCCAGGGCACACCGCTGGCTCATATTCAACTTGCTGTCAACCATAACTCCCAGATCCCTCTCTGTGGGGCTGCTCTCCAGTGTCTCGTTGCTCAGTCTGTACATATAGCCAGGATTGCCCCGTCCAAGTGCAGGAACTGGCACTTGCTTTTCTTAAGCTTCATGCAGTTTGTGATGGCCCAGCTCTCCAATCTGTCCAGATCTCTCTGCAAGGCCTTTCCACCCTCAAAAGAGTCCACAACTCCAAGTTTAGTGTCATCGGCAAATTTGCTCAAAACACTTTCTAGTCCTAAAATCCAAATTGTTTATAAAAACATTGAAGAGGACTGGCCCTAAAATGGAGCCTTGGGGGACCCCACTGGTGACCATCTGCCAGCCTGATGTGGCCCCATTTACCACATCACTTTGAGCCCTGCCCATCAGCCAATTGCTCACCCATTGTATGATGTTTTTGTCTAGCTGTATGCTGGACATTTTGTCCAGCAGGATCCTATCAGAAACTGTGTCAAAAGCTTTACTAAAATCCAAAAAGATCACATCAGTTGGTTTCCCCTGATCGACTAGATGGGTGATCTTATCGTAAAAGGAAATCAAATTTGTTAGGCAGGACCTAGCCCTCATGAACCCACGTTGGCTGGGACCAATGATTTCATTGTCCCCCAGGTGCACTTCAATAACTTCAAGGATTATCTTCTCCATAATTTCACCAGGCACTGATGTGAGACTGACAGGTCTGTAGTTGCCAGGGTCTTTTTTCTCGCCCTTCTTGAAAATTGGTACAACATTTGCCAGCTTCCAGTCTACTGGGACCTCTCCAGATTCCCAAGACTGTTGAGAAATAATTGAGAGAGGTCCCGCAATGACATCAGTCAGATCTCTAAGCACCCTGGGATGAATCCCATCTGGACCCATGGACTTGTATGGATCCAGGTGGAGCAGCAAATCCCGCACACGTTCAGGGTCGGTTGGGAGTTTATCATTCCCATCATCATGGTCCTCCAGCTCAGGGTACCCTGGGTCCCAAAGCCCATCATCAGCATTGAAGACAGAGGCAAAGAAGGCATTAAACGTCTCTGCTTTGCCTATGTCCTTGTCTGTGAGGTGACCTTCCCCATCAAGTAGTGGACCTATGTTTTCTTTGGTCCTCCTCTTTCTGTTCACGTATCTAAAAAAAACCTTGTTGTCATCTCCCACAGACCTGGCCAGCTTTAACTCTAATTGGGCTTTGGCCACACAAATTCTCTCCCTACAAACCCATACAGTGCCCCTGTATTCCTTCCACATTGCCTGACCCTGCTTCCAGGAGCCATACATTTTCTTTTTCTGCCTAAGCTCCAGAAGATCCCTAGTCAACCGGGCCAGCCTTCTGCCTCACCTGCTTGACTTCCGATATTTTGAAATTGCCTGATCCTGTGCTTTTAGGAGGTAGTGCTTAAAGACTGACCAGCTTAAAGACTGACCCTTGATGGACACCAATGCCTTCAAAAGCAGTTTCCCAGGGGACCTTGCTGACTAGTTCCCTGAGCAGCCTCAAGTCTGCTTTCCCCATATCCAGGGCTGAAGTTTTGGTGGCAGTTTTCCTTCTGTCACCATAAATTCTAAACTCAACCACTTCATGGTCACTATGACAGAGATGGCCACCAATTGCCCCGTCCCTCACAAGACCCTCTCTGTTCTCCAGCAACAGATCTAGGAGGGCACCATTCCTACTTGGCTCCCTTAGCACCTGCACCAAGAAGTTATCATTGAGGTGCTTTATGAACCTCCTGGACTTGCTCATGTTGGCCGCGTGGTAATCCCAAGTTGACATCTGGCAAGCTGAAGTCCCCCATAAGGACAAGGGGAGTTGATCTGAAGGCATCTCTTAGTTCCACAAAGAATAATTCATCAGCATTGTTGTCCTGGCCAGGTGGTCTGTAATGGACTCCCACAACGACATCCTCTTTATTTGTTCGTCCCTTAATCCTTACCCAGAGGATCTGAACTTTGCCATCGCCAACCTGAAGTTCCACACAGTCCAGCCCATGCTTCACATACATTGCCACCCCACTTACCCTGCCTGTCCCTCCTGAAGAGACTGTAACCATCTATTGCAACACACCAGCCACAGGACTCATCCCACCAGGTTTCGCTTATGCCAATGTCGTCATAGCTGTGGAACTGGGCCAAGATTTCTAGCTCATCCATTTTATTATTCATACTGTGTTTGTCTAGAAGCACTTCAAATGCACCTCACTGCATGCAGCACCTTGTGGAGCAGAGCAAAGTACCTCACTAGCACACAGTCCCTCTGATTCTAGCGCACCATCCCTTAGGTCATCACCAGCAGGCCTGGTTTTTATCTCTTTCCCACTTCAATTCTAGTTTAAAGCCCTATCTCTCAGCCCTGCTAACACCTGAGCAAAAGTCCTTTTCCCCCTCTGAGTGGTGCATCCCACCTGGTGCCAGCAGGCCCAGTGTGGCATAGACCTTCCCATGATCAACAAACCCAAAGTTCTGCTGTTTGCACCAGTCCCAAATCTACATATTATGATGAGTCTGCTTGTCAACATCGTTCCCCCATCAGGACAGAAGCAAACACAACCTGTGTCCCTGAAGCTTTAACTAGTTTCCCCAAAGCCCTAAAGTCCTTTTTGATCGTTCTCAGATTTCTCCTTGTGACCTCATCATTACCAGCCTGAAAGACCAGTAGTGGGTAGTAGTCAGTGGGCTGTACCAGGTGAGTGACTTTCCGAGCAGTGTCTCTCACCCAAGCCCCAGGGAGGCAGACTTCCCTGCAGGTTGGATCCAGATGGCAATACTCAAAAGCTGCCTGGATGTGGGTCCTCAGCAACTGGTTCTAGGTGGTCCTGCTTGAGAAGGGGTATTGGTCTAGATTACCTCCAGAGGTCCCTTCCAACTTCAGCCAGGATCTTTGTCTCTCCTGCCAGAGCAGCTCCATGGTCTACCTATTGATAGAGAAAGCTTTTATAAATTAAAAAATGAAGCAAAATAAAGTTTGGAGCCTTCAGATAGTGACTGGTAGAAAACTCGCTGACAAGTCTGAAAGCTAATTGGCACTTCTAATCTTGATTCAGGACAACACTCTTCTCAGAATATTGTTTGCATTTAATTTTTCCAAACCATAGTGGAATTTGTAAACCCTTCTGGAGCATCTCAAAGAAAAAAGACAAAAAACAAGGTACAGCCATAAGCCACACAGAGTTGGCTGACAGAAAGGAAGTATTTTGAGATACTACAGAACATCACGTCTCACGTGGTTGTTGTGATGTCTGCTTCAAACTTGTGATGCCTCTTCCAGAACATTTACCTGCACATTTAGAGTATTCATAGAGTACATGCACATTTCCAGCAAAGGAAATATTTTTGTTCATCAAAAAGTTTCAAACTAGCAGACACTCAGTATATTCACATAAAAGCACCTCCAAGTAGTAACTAGCTATATCAAGTATAAGCTGGCATACTTTTTTTTTTTTTTTTTACAAGTCAGTTTATTTAACTTGTTTCAGGAGTTAGATTTACATCCCCAAAAGGCTTGGAACACACTGTGCAATCAGAATACTGTAGCTGGCTGGCCAAGAAACACTCTGGACATGATCACATCACCACTAGGTATCCTCGCTCCATCTATATTTATTGAAAAACATTTACACATTGATCATTATGCCATAAACTGCTTTAATAGCATCTTTACATAGAAGAAGAAATTAAGAACATTACACCATGATAGGGGAATCACAGTAAAAGGAAACTTTTCAAATGTTTTTTTCTTTTTCCCCAAACTTCCATAAACAAAGAAAGTTCTCAGACTGAGTGTGCTGGAGTCCCACAGTGTGTGCGCCACAGATCCACTGCTTTGCTGACAATAGCGTCAGTGTTATCTTGAGGAATCTGCAAAAGATTGGGTTAAGATGCCTTGTCAGTGTACTTTATTTGGACTGTTGTTTTATAATAAAGATTTTAAACCTCAAGTTCAAGTTTTATCTCTTTATACAAAGCTAAACTATAATCTCATCTCCCCACTCCTACCATCCCTCAGCCCTACATGAACCATATTACTCCCACATTTTAAACATAAAACTTTTATTTACAAAACAAGAGAAGGGGTCCACTCATGCATCTCTCACTTTACACCTCTCATCTGACATCAGGCATTACTCGTACTGGCCAACCATGACCACAAACATATCGAAATCCATCTAACCCAGGTTACATTAGCATCCTACAACCCTGCTGTCATGCTCACTACCATCCACAAAAGGAAAGTTCAGGGTCAGGTTCAAGATCCTATCCTTCCATCAACAAAGAATGTGCTTTGAGTTTACAGGTTGACACTCAGTAAAGGAATAAAAAGGGTGCCAGACTCCAGCCTTAGAAGGAGCTTCTGGAAAAATGAATCTAACTTCATCTGCACTTACTTTTACAGAAAAACTCTCCAGTATCATAAGAATATTGTCAAATCTGCACAAACATAGATATTATGCAAAGCCAAAAATCATTTCATTCTGTGAAAGCTTTACCTTCTGATAGGAACAACTCTCCTCTCATCCATCCCTGCACCTTGGTACTACAACTCTCAGGGAATAACGTAATAGCTCCTTATGGTATGTTTATGATATATAAAACACTCTGAAGCCAAAAGGTCAAAACATACTTTTATAAGCCATAGATGGTAATTGTGAAGCACAGAAGACTACTTACATTTTCCAAAAATTGGGTGATCTTTTCTGCTGTAGTCAGTGCTATTATTTTCACTTTAAAGGTTAATAATATCTCCAAAGCAACAAAAACAAGAATTTTGCAGGACCCACTAATAATTTTGTCCCAAACTCTAGAAAAAGAGATGAAAAAGCAATCACCACACATTACTGTAGTCCTTAACTGTTTGTTTATCCGCTAGGATATATATATTTTTTTAAATCACCTTTTTCCAGATAATTTTTCTGAATAGCAACAAATGCATTAATTATTCATATCAGGATAAATACAAGGCATTTTATCAACTCTTCAGTCTGTACAGAGTAGAGTGATGGCAAACATGTATTGATAGGGTGTGTTCTTGGTTAAAAATGAAACTGTTTGCAAGGCTCAAGTAAATCTTGTTTTAATAGCCTTAACTGTGACAATTATTCTACATAGCAGTGAAAGGGTGAGAATTTTTCCTAGTGAAAAAAAAAAAAAAAGAAAGTTTACTAGCACACTTAATAAAAGCACTCTTCAAATAGTTAAGTAAATGAAAATTCAAAAGATTGAAATACTGAACTACTACATCTGAAGCAGCTAAATATTCCAGGTCCTTCCTGTAGGAGATATAAATATTA
Organism: Oxyura jamaicensis; assembly: GCF_011077185.1. NCBI lineage: Eukaryota > Metazoa > Chordata > Aves > Anseriformes > Anatidae > Oxyura > Oxyura jamaicensis. The sequence goes on along the minus strand of NC_048894.1, from coordinate 63,915,505 downwards.
CACATTAGCAAGATACATCCGTAATGTTCAAATTAGACACAAAGAACAACTATGAAGTGTTTCAATCCATTCCGTTGTGCACAGATTCTCTCAGAATTAATGAAGCACTCCTACCACTTCTCTGAAGCTGTGCCCAGACCTCACAGTTTTAAAGAAACCTGAAGAACAGGCCTCCAAAGGCTGCAAGTTCTTTAGCAACAGAACTGTGAATATTAAAAGAGATCCACATTACTAGAACAGCCTGTAACAATTTGAACCATCCTTCAGCCAGCAGCTCTATCTCTGGCCCAACTCAACAGACACAGGATGAAAGATTATCCAAAACCAGTGTGAAACCATCTGTCAGATTACAGCTTCTGTGGCTTTGCATTATTTTTAGTTCTTGACTTTTAAGAGCTGTGTCAGAAAGTCTGAGGATTACTGTGCTTACTCCATCCAGACACTTGTTAAAAGAGTTTCTCCTTTCCAATAAGTGCTTCTCCTTTGACATAAGGGACATGATCACATAAGATCCTCCATAATCTCTGAATCCAGTAATTGTAACTGGTAAGCATCTTCTGCAGCCCACCTACAAACTTGGATCTACAGGTGCGTTTCTTCAGAAGACAAACATTTTTATAACATCTTGTCTCAGAAGAACTTGCACTTCAGCTTGGAGTGCCAAGAGAACACAATGAAGGCATAAACATTGAGAACTGTGTTAAAGAGTTGGTATCACACCTTTAAGCAAAGGCTTTTTTAAACTCCTAAAGTGGAAAGACTGCTGCTGTTACACAGCATTCATTTTTTAAACTGTGACTCAAGTCAAATCTTTGTCAGCTTGATAACCTTCCAACCACATGGCTGGTTTGACACTACTTTTACCTCTCTATTCCTCAAAAAAACACCAGAACTTACAATAAAGAAGCTTGTAAAGGAATACATAAAAGCATAGCTAATTTCTCTCCCCTTTGCAATTTACTTTTATTTCCCTATCTGCATCGGATTAAAAATGACTACAAAACCCACAAGGAAAGGAACAATTAAAATTTTGCTTCCTTTGTGGTTCAAGCATCTCAGGACAAGTGGTCACTGTAGATATTACGCTGATGTTGATGTCAAGTCTAGAAGCTTTAAGCAAGGCTATGAGAAAACTGAGAACGCATTCCTCTTCTACATTGTACAAGTGGTTCCCATTTACTTATAATACATTTTCCTTCTCAAACTTTTCTGTTCAGAACCCAGGAATAGCTTCCCAGGTCCTTCATGGGCATCAGAACTGTAACTACAAATGACAATACAGATTCAAAGACAGGAATGAATTTTTCAGGTTTCTATTAAACCCCATATTAGTTTCAGTATAAACCTACCAATTCTAACACACACTACTAAACCTTCTTCCATATTTTGCTTCCAAGTCCCCTGACTCCAGTCCCCATATTTACATTACAGTAGGTTACACTTCATGCTCAAAAACTCAAATGTTTTCCTATTATTTAGTCTGATTCCAGAACAAGTATTTTAACACTGGCAAACCAGATGCAATATCTAAATCACCAGCCTCTAACAAATTTGGGAAGAGGGTACATTGATAAGTGGTGAGATGTTAGCACTAACTAGCTGCATCTGCTGTTTTTTCCCCCTTAACTTTTCCAGCTATTGGTACTGTCAGCGTAATTCCACCAGTAACAGCAATAATGGAATGACTGATAAACAGACCAGCAATCAGTACCTTGTCTATACCATAGAACCAGAAACTGCAACAAATGTTGTCAGAAAAATGTTTACTCAGACTAGAAAAAAGCCAAGGCAGTTTCAAGGAAACAATTATTTTGATTATTCTAGCCTAAAATAGCAACCTTTATGCATTGTATCTTTACTGATGGTAACATATATACTCTCACTATTTAAATAACAGCAAAATGTTGTGTATGTAAACATTAAGTGTACTGTCAGGGATTGTAACTTTGAGAGGATCAAAAAAATCTGCTAAGAGACAGGAGAACTGTAACATATGTCATGCAACTGTGCTTGTAGCCCGACTCAGGACCACTGAAGAAGAAAGTGCACACTGAAGTCATAAAAAAAACCAAACTGGAATTATACCATCCTCTGTGATATATAATTGTAACCAATTAGCCACAAGAGCTCTCTTGTGGGTGTTTCTTGAACAGTAAAATAGTAGTAAAAACCACAATTAAAAAAATATAAAGACATTGGAAGCTATGAAAGTAAAGAGAATGGCAAGAACTACGCAAACAAAGAAACTTAATTTTTACTGAGTTTTTTTTTCTGTAGCCAGGACATGATTTGTATGTGCACTGAAAAACAACATTCTTAAAGGCATTTCTCAGGTTCCTCAATCACTACAGTGGGGTACTAAGCAAAAAGCATCCTAATGTTGCTGCACTCTCTCTGAGAAAGTTGTTGTGAACCTCACAGCTTTCCCCCTCCACTAAAGGCTACACCCAGGCTGCAGAGTAAGCTCATTCAACCTTATTCCCTGGTTCTGGTCCTCCAGTCATCTGCTCCATAGACATTTAATGGGAAACGCTACTCAATCCTCTGCACATCTAGGTATCCTTCCAATGGGAACAGGTACAGACAGACACAATGAGGCACGTACAAGTCTCATGCTGACATCATATTGTGATCTTGCAGCAGCCATGGAGACAGCTGTGAAGGAGCTCAATTATTTAGACATAGGCCAACAAGTGACTTAAGTTTCTCTGTAGAGCAGAGGAACTATAGCAGCCCACATCCCTTTCACAGTAAATTGAAGGCATCTTTTATATTTCTGTTTTTTTCTACTAAATGACTCATATTTTCACAACTGATATAATTTATGCAGGACAGAGATCAGTTGTAAAACTGCACAAGCTGTACATTAATACCTGTGTTAGCGCCAGTTTGAAAGGCAGTAGGATTTCAGGAGAACTACAGAATACTTTGCCACAAACAAATTACCAGACGCCACTAACCTAAACCCATCCCAACACACCAGTTATTGCTGTGCCAAGTCTTCAGTGAGGACTGAAAACATCACCTAGGGGTATGATACATGACTGGCAACACTAAGCAATAAAAAATGCCTGGCTTACATACAACCATATCTGCAAAGCTCCACTATTTCTGTTATATCAGAGCAAACTAGCAGCTGAGATGTAATTTGGCCTTGTAGAGCTGAAGCTGCAAAATGGACACCTTGCTTTAACAGCAAGACTCTACAGCTGAGGCCCCACACAGTGCCATTTGAAAACTCTCTACACATGGGGCTTGCTGAACAGATGACCAGATACCCTGATGCAGAATGCGAGCAAATAGAGCAATGGTGAGTATAAACAAAGGTGCAACTCAGTTTTCTCCCCTCTTCAGAGAGGGGTAATCCTTTTTTTCCATCTGGAGCCCATGCTACAAGCAGGTTCATGTTCAAGGAAGCTGCCTGTCTGTAATTCCAGGTGCAATAACAGAGCTCTGAGGATACAGAGCCTTCAGAGTGCCCAGTCTGCTCTACTTTTTACCAATGTGGAACCTTAAAGAGGTTTGGAAAGAAGATTATTACATTTTAAGAGCATTTAGCACAATCTGAGCAAAGACAATGCATAAGCTTGAAAGAAAAGTTTCTACATGAAAGCTTTCTACCTTGGTTTGCGAAACTCACTTAAATGAAATTGATGCACAACTTTTACCTATGATAAAAGTAGGAGAAGTGTATTATGAAACAATACGTATACTGAAGTGACAACACTTGTCAGGAATACAGCTGGTATTATGTACAATTCACCTCACCGTTATTGGATAAAATTTCTGCATAACACATCAAAATCTTGTACAGCCTTGAAATAAAGATGAAATTTAAATTTAGCTGCCTGGCAGAGAAGGCTACGATTTAGACAAAGCAAGCAACCCCTCTAAGAAATGTAGTACTAAAACATAAGTTAAATTAAATCATAAAATACTGAGCTCATATCATCTCTCACTTGAGAAAAAAGTAAGTAAAACTCACAGGAGAACTGGAGACCTGTTTTCCGTTCTCAGAAGTTCCAGTGCTGCCATTTGGATACATTCCAGATAGGCATTCGGGCTCCTAGATTCTAATCAAAACTGAATCTCCAAGCATTAATAAAGCTCATCTATCACATGTTGCCCACAAAGTATTTTATTTCCTTAGCAAATGAGGCTATTTTCATTACAACTGATTAATTCAGAAACCTAAACTGCCAAGGAAAAGTGCACTTTTCTCATATTCTCACAAGAATTGTTGGTAAATGGGATCGCTGCACCATCACAAGTTCCAACCCTCCAAATTTTTTTTACTGCAGAGTGATATAAAAAAGACAGTATTTGGATATTTTCCATGAAAAAGAAAAGTTATTTAAATATTTTCAGGTCAAATTATTTTACTTCAGTAAATTAAAATAGAATATGAGAATGCTAAACAGTACACTAACTAGATATAACATTTAATGTAAATGAACTGATTCAGAATTACAGAAGTTGAAACAAAATTCTGACAATATAAAATAGGAAAATCAAAGTTCTTCATCTAGATTTTTTTCTTTTATACTGTCTAGATGAGACAGCTCCACAAAACATGCAGTTTTCAATGTCAAAATGTCAAAAGAATGGAATCCTCCAATAGCAAAGCTGCTCTATTGCAAATTTCTTAGCCAAAAGACCTAGCCTCAATGTTAAATCCTTTAAGCTATAAATTAAAACATCTACTAGAAGACATGGAAAGAGGTTCCTAATGCTTGCGGAGGTCATTTTGTATCCTATCAGCCTACAGAAATGAAGTTCTGAGGAGACTGGCAAGTCCCAGGTGGAACAGTCACATCTACTAACAAACTGTATTAAGTTTCATACATAGAAAACTGGTTGAAACCAGGTCAATCGTTACCTGCTAAAATGAGCCTATAAATACAAATGTGGAACAGAGATACAGACAAATCACACATATTCAATTGTCTTTAAACATCTAACAAACATTGTATACATGCTTACATAATTTCTGTGGCCCCAACAGTAATAAGTTTTTAACCCTCACATCACACACAACCTCTATACAGCACAGACTACTTTGGAGCCTTACAGTGTTGGTAAGAAGAACTACACATGTAACAATGACCACGCAGCACAAAGGATAACACCAAAAAGTCTGCCACCAACTCTTTCAGTTCTGGTTCCAAAAACTGCTTTCTGTCAGACACCTTCCTTACCAACAGTACACAACCTCATGTACACAACCTTAAAGTCCATTGCACTACAAGACTGAAAAGCATAAATATTAATCTTATAGCTTTTTCTCTAAAAACCTAATATTTTCTTAAGGGGTGTGGGAGGGAATATTTTAAAGAACAGCTGTTCTGCACTTGCCTTCATGAAATATAAAAACCCAGATAAGCAAGAAACACTGCACTCAATTGCAAACAACTCTACCACAATAAAGCAAAGTATCTTTTCTACAGAGCATTCAATAAAAATCTCAATTTCAGAGTTTGTTGTGGTTTGACCTGGCCAGCAACTAAGCACCACACAGCCATTCGCTCACCCTCCCTCCTCCCTCTCTGGGATGGGGGAGAGAAACAGGAAAACGAAGCCTGTGGGTTGAGATAGAGACAGTTTATTAAGACAGGAAAAAAAATAATAATGATAATAGTACTACTACTAATAATGCATACGAAACAAGTGATGCACAATGCAATTGCTCACCACCTGCTGACCAATGCCCAGCCTATCCCCGAGTAGCTGACCCCCCCACCCCAGCTAACCACCCCTATATATTGTTTGGCATGACGTCAGATGGTATGGAATACCCCTTTGGCCAGTTTAGGTCATCTGTCCTGGGTCTGTCCCCTCCCAGCTCCTGCTGCACCTCTAGCTTGCCCGCTGGCAGGACAGAGTGAGAAGCTGAAAAGTCCTTGGCTTAGTGTAAGCACTGCTCTGCAACAAGTAAAACATCAGTGTGTTATCAACATTCTTCTCATCCTAAATCTAAAACATAGCACCCTACCAGCTACTAGGAGGAAAATTAACTCTATCCTAGCTGAAACCAGTACAGTGTTTTTATAGCAGCCACTGACATCCTGGAGGTGCTGGAGTAAGATTTCCCCTGAACCTTGTTTCTTCTCAAGATTTTAAAAGGTGGCAGAAAATGAGACCATTGCTTTCTCTGTATCACTTCTCACTCAGCTATTAGCAGCATCTATGTTAGTGCAGAAACATTATGCTTCTTTTCATTTAACTTGAATTTTCCACTTTCCAAGAGTTTTCAGATGGCAGAATTAGAGAAATCACAGAAGCTTCAGTTCAAAGGCCCTTTGGAGAAGTACCATGCACGAGAATTTCCCCCTTTTAAAAGCTGGACAGCCTATTTCCAACCATGGGATCTTGATATTATGCACTATTTCATGATCTCTGTAATGATCAACCTGCCATAGTATTTTTTTATTAAAACCAACACTCCCAAAATCGTTTTCATCTTGTGATAATACAGTATTATAATCACTCCGTAAGGAGTGATTTTGGTTAAAAAGCCTGAAAACTAACTACTTTCAGCTACTTATCGCTAAGAGGGGATTTGGAGTTTTAAATCCTAGGAGGCAAAAAGCATGAAACAGAATAAGCCACTATATTTAACTCCATCCTTTTTATACGTCAATACCAAGTGATCACACTCAGATTACCTCACATCAGTAACGAGTGGGATCAAATCAAATTTTGTAATTTCCAAGTCAGTAAATAATGCTAACCGCATACCTTCAGTACAGATAAAGATAAGGAAAGCTCATTGCCTGCTTTTGGTAACAAGAAGCTAAAATTACTATGTAATTACAAACAGAAAGGGGGGAAAAAAAAAAAAAGAGCTTGCCTCTGTAAACTGGACTCAGGTAAACAGCCTGCAAAACACTTTTTGAACCAAAGATCATAAGGGAGTCTGCTCATTGCAGCACATGCTTTTAGATGCATTAGTAGTCTGTTATCTTCAATGTTCAAATACTGCTCCAGAATTTTTGGCTGAAAAAAGGAATTGGAAAATTTTAGGATAAGTAACAGAGTACCCTTCCCCTCCATATTACAGCACACTGTAAAGCAAGATGTGTCTTTGAAGACCTGCAAGGATAACACATTAAAATAATGAACTTACATTACTTTAACTAAACCCTGGTGTTCCAAAATAAAACTATCACTGATTTTTGCAATTTAGTAAAATTGCAATTTAGCAATTTAGTAAATATATAGCCACAGGTTCCTTAAATTGCTGACCACTAGCAGGATTTCCAAAAATGCACTACTCGCTAATGCAAGGAGGTGTTTGAGAGCTTAATGCAATGCAGAGATTAAACCTGCACTAATTACTGCTATCTTCACAAGTAAAATTGAGTTTTATTCAACTCAAAGGTAATAATCTTGCATCATAAAAACCTACACACAATGCAGTGAAAACAAGAAAAACAATTCTCAGAGCAAATCCCTGTGCAGTATAATAAAAGCTGGACATTGATTTCTTGTTTAAGAAAACAAAGTATTTAGAAAAGGCAACAGAAGAGCATACAAATAGGCATAAAAATTTGAATAACGTTCATTTTGCTTAAAGTCTAATGTAACACAATACACATTTTCATAAATTCCAGTGTCTTTATACTTTTTCTCATCATTAGATAAGCAGCTAATAACTTCAGCTTTCACATTAAAAAAAAAGCACTTCCTTTGCCCATATTCTAACATCCACACTCTTGGTGCAACGTGTACATTAAAATAAAAACTTAGGGAGACAGCCCTATGTAACTGAGGCACATACCTTCTTTAAAAATGTTCCTCTTTCCTTTTAAAGAAAATACAGAAATTGGTATAGTTGGTATCACCTCTGGCAGAAGCAGATAAGACTTAAAATATATTTTTGTGTTCCAATAACAAAGGACATACATAATTTTCTGCAACCAGTTTTCATTGATTGCCAGAGAAGATACTCATATTTTTATATCAGTAGATATTAACTGAAATGTTTAACTTTTAAGACTATTTGAAGAATTACAAAAGCTTTTATATATAAAAATTCCTTTTGTTAAGTATGCATTTGCTTTATAATCACTTTATAAAGCAGTAATAAAGAAATTCAAAATTAACATTCTCGGAGAGCATTTGAATGATCAGTGACAAAGTCCTGTTACACTTTTAACTGTAACTTAATTTGTAACATGCTGTCTTTATGAAGACACAAAATACCCTGCTCCATTTATGAAGCAAAACAATAGTGCATTGCATCACTGTCATCCAGTGAACAGCATATGAGTGCCAGGGATGCAGCCAAAAATACTAGAAAACCTAAGTCGAGATGTCCTTAAGTTTGTTATATCTTTAATTGTTTAAAATAAAGAATATTCTTAACTGAACGAAATATAATTCACCTAAATACAATGTAAGCTTTAGCTAACTTAAAAAAGAATAGTTAAAAACCAAAATGCAATATTAAAAAATTGGGTTTGCTACTTTAGACAAAGTTTCCTACAGCAGAATACAATCACAATGCAAAAAGCACTGCTCCTGCCAGAAAATAATCCATGGATGCAGCCTCTGACATTGTGGTTACCTCCATACATTGCAACTTCCAAAATGCCCAGCATGCATGCTTTCTATGACTTCCTTCTCCCTTACTGCTCTCCTCACAAAAAAAAAAAAAAAAAAATCTTTCCCTTACCAGTTGTTGTAATGCATCTTTGTGCTTGCTGTTCAGCTGATTAACAAAGCTACTGACAAGCCAATAGCATTCTATAGGATCCTCCACCATTTCCTCCATTGCTTCAGCAATAGCAAGAAACACTTCATCTTCTGGCTCCTGAAAAACAAAAACAAAAAAAAACTAACTATAAAGAAGTATTAGACTGCCTAAGTTATTCTTACATTCCTTTTCCCTACTCTTTGCAAAACTAAAGTGGAACCAAAGTATACAAAGATAAATACTACCTGTTCTGATATTCATAAATAAAGCACTGGCCAACAGCTGCATTACGGTGATCAGATACCTATTAAAGCAGAACAAATAAGACTTGTCTTGCTTTTAAAACCAAGCAGACAGCAGGAATTTGGAAAAAATCTGATCCAAAGTTCTCAAACATTCTTAAATGAGATTACCTCCTAATAGCATAGCAACATTCCTACTTCTATGCCCCACAATAATGTTTTTACTACATAGCAGGAGATATTTTTATCTTTTTCCTTGCCAAACAGGCCCCTCAAACACCTTTGCCATGGGTGTTAGCTACACAATAGCTAGAAAGAAGTATCTTTTCCAGGTGATTATTCGCCACAATACAAGGCTAGAGCATGTGGTGGGCATAGTATCTTCCTTTCTCTAGAGGGTACACTTTCCTACCAAAAGGTACCAGCATGCCTAAAACACAATTACTGGTATGACTGCACATAGGATAGGGGTGAATTAAGTCTAAATAAGCCAGGCCTTTTGTCAACAACTAGCTCAAAAAGCCTCTCAACTGGGAAGATTCATCAGGAGAGGTGCTATATTTGCCCTGTGTTCCTTAAAGTTTTCCTTAAGCAGGCAGTACTGACTATTAGGACTTGGGGTAACAAGTTAGATGCGAATCCACAGTCTGTTCTCACATAACCATCAGTAGCAGTAAGCTGTAGTATCATAAGCTTTGGTGCAGTAATGTTCATGCAAAACACATCAACAGTCTAAATGCTGCTTGGATGTGCCTCTGTTACATAGATGGCTGCAATGCACACTTCCCCCTAATTAAGCTGCTTTCAGATGCAGAACGTGCAAATCATGGAAGCCCACTAAATGACCCAAATATCTCTTCAAAATATCACCTTCATACTCTATCTGCCTCCACTGAAAAACATTTGCATTACTATCAAGCTGTAATAAGCTGTAACCTTTTATCAGTCTAAGGGGTCAGCGTCTTCACTGAAAAGAGGCTGACATAAAATGGAATAAATGTTTTCTGCAGCAAATTTCAGGACAAATAACAGTGGCTCTGCTAACCCACATCTCTATTAAATCTCATCACAGTATTGAAACTATCTAGTACCCTGGAGCGCACTGACAAAACACTTGCTCAGAAACCAATACTACTCGAGAAAGGATGAACTTTTAGAACATTCTGTCAAGGAAATCTGTCTACTGGAAACTTGCAGGGCAGGATGACTGCATTCCTAGGCAATGGCAAACGCACAAAACGCTCTCGCTCCTCCAACAAGAGGATGCTGCATACAATCCCCTAGCTCAAAACACTGCTGGATTTTCTATGTTCACTTTATCTGTCCAAAATACACCCTGCAGAAAATCAAAATAGCGTATCAGAAAGGAAAGCAAGCCTGTGAGCTAATAAAGCCACAATTGGACAAAGGAGTATGTAAATCTTCCATTCCTGGTCAAATAAAAATACTGTGTAAGCTCCTATGTCAAGTTTTGTTACTATAGATGAAACAGTAAGCTGGACTACTGTGAACATGGATAAGTTACATTAAACATAGGATAAAATTCACGTCAGCAAGTCCCATGGCTCCTGTCATCACCTCCTCTTTTACAGAGGCTAATACATAAGGTCTACACACAGTTTTTAATCATCACACTATATACTTAAATATACTTTTTTTTTATCCACGAGTGCACTGTAAGCCACAGAGTATGTTACCTGACTGAGCCTAGATCAGTTCAGACTAGCAGAAAAAGGAGAGTAGTACTTTAAAATCTAGATCTTAAAACAAATTATTTAGAAATATGATGTAATTTGCAACATATTGCTGCTTGTACTGGCTCTGAATTACCCCCATTGTAGGTAAGTGAACAATCTACAAGATCCAGTACCAAGTCATTTTGACTTCATTGCTATGAAGAAACTGAAGTGAAAACTAGAATAAAAAAGGCCAAAAGCCTAGCAGTTGGAATATATAAAAGACATTTTAAGACATACAACTTTATGTAAGTATTTAAGGGAACAAAAAAAAGAAAAGCACTTCAACTAAAATACCTTATTTTATAACAGCACTTCTGTTTTTCTTTCCCCTTACATGAATTTATCTACATGTACTTTTGCTATACGCAGCTCAGTTTCTCACCGGTTTATACTATAAGTTAGCTATATGCTTAAAAAAAATGTATAGTAAACAGTATAAAAATATAGCATAAAGTTAGCCAGTATGCTTAAAAGACTATCAAAATGACAGCTCACCAAAGGAAATGCCAAGTTTCGAGGCAATTTTCCTGATTCAAGTTGATGTATGCGGAGGAAAACATCTACCTGTGGGGTAGAATCATTGATAAAACGAATTACATGAAGAGCATGGTGTATATCCCAGTACTGCTCCTTCCGGTAGTTCATCACCGAGGCATGAGATTTATGGTGAGGAGGAATAATTCCTAAAACGCAGAAAAAAAAAAAAAGCAACTGTAAAGAGAAAAAACAGAGCACTCTAAACTCCCTTTCCAAGAGATCTGCCTACAAAAATGTAGGACCTGACAGTGCAATTTTTCTATAAACTTGTTCAAAGAATACAGGGAGAAAATCCTGTAACAAGGGAAGAAAACACTTTAGCATTAGATTTACAAACATAAGCCATATATTTTAACCAAGCATAGACAAAATCTAAACTTGTACTATTGTTTCTCATCAACTGTTGAGAACTGTTTCTGAAGCTCTTCTATGAATTTTTCAACAAATGAATGCTAATTCTTTTGTATATTACATTAATGTGCTGGTAAGAAACGTCATTACTGGGACAGATGGAAAATAACTTTATTGGTGTACTCTCCCTCTTCACCAGGCTAGCTTTATTTTTCAATTGTCAATCTGACTTGTTCCTTTTTTATACCTATCTGTAAGCTTTAATACAGTATTAATTGCATATTTGTGTGTGGCTTCATTTTATTTTGCCAACAAAACGGATACAGAATGATTTTTATATGTACTAGCTGTCTGTGTTCTGAAATCATACACTTCATCTGAGATGACCAGAAAATATATACATGCAATTAACTGATGCAAACATACTCTACATCCCAATCTCATTATTAAGTTTACTGGTAGATCTCTGCTGGAAACTTCTTAGTGCGCTGTACCATAGAGATTAATCCTCTCTAAAAAAACATTCAGAAGCAAAATCAACCCTACAGCTGCATATTAAAGATTAAGAGTTAACACCCAAATTTCAATGCAAGTTTAACTTTCTCATTATAGTACATTTTTCTAGTTCCCTAGGAGGAAAAAATAATTAAAAGTATCCAAGTAGAGAGGCAGGAAAAAAAAGAGTTGTTTATGATATCCAGAAGAGATGCTCAACATTTCACTCTATCCTTCCCCTAACTCAAGGCTCAACCTTGCAACGCACTGATGTTCAGAACAGAACTGTCACTGGCTTCAATAGAAACAAGATCTTAGAAGCACCAAAGCAAAAATATGCCTCCTTCATACCACCAATGGAGCAGAACTGGTGTAGAAACCCACGAGAACAAAATATTCTTCAAAACTCAGTCCTTAAACAGGCTACCTGCTGCTTTCATCTCCCATTTAAAATAAAAATATTGCTGTCAAGTGTTAAACCATGAAATGGCTGAGTATCAAGCACAACAGACAGTAATAACTTATTTCCCAACTGCAAATCCACCTGCACTGCAGAAGCTAGGACAGAGCAGGACATTTCTCATGTGATGCAAAGTCAACAACTACGGTTGTACACACTGCCAACTGCTTTGCTTAAATAGAGAAGACTACCTTGAGCTGACAGAAAAGAATCTTAACACAGGGATGGCTAAACCATTTTAGCCTCAACACCATCATGAGTCATACTTGAACTGGAAGAGACATCTCTGACATAACAAGTAACCTGGGATAGCACCAAGGCTTGGCAGGTGTCTGAAATGATTCTGCTGAGAGGACAGAATCCCTTCTGTTAAAGTATTAACATTATTTAGAGATTTAATACCTCCCACCAGAAATGGACTGGGCTGTTGTTCTAGTCATTTAGGGAAAGAGCTTCTGTATTGCCATTTAGAAAGCCAGTTCTTCAAATCAGTGTTAACACTGTGATGCACCATAAGAAAATTCCTTGTACTCTGGTCACCCAGGGAATACACAAAATTACAGCTTGTGTACTTGAAATAAATTATTTTGAAAGCTTTTAAGATACAGAATCCTTAAAAAAAAAAAAAAAAAAAAAAAGCTTTGAAAACCTTCTTCCTGTTTTACCTCAATATCTGAGTACACAGAATTTTCCATACAATTAACTCAGATGGAGCTAGCCTAAAAATCATTGCAGTTTATATCATCACATGGATTCACAAATCATCCTATCTAAAACAGTCAAAGATATACCACTGGCTCTGCAGTGAGTTGCAAGTTTTCCAAGAGACTGTATTTTGCTATTACAATTTTGAAAGAAGAATCTTGTACTAACTTGAACAGCTACCTGTTCAAACCACCTATGCTATATTTCCTGTTACAAATTCTTTAAAGGATGCTGACTGCTTCACTAAGGCCCAGGGTTACAAGATTTCTTTTCATCCTAAAATTAGTGCCCTAACTGCAGAGATTTTTATCGGGTAGGATTACTGCTAGTTCTGTGATCAATATAAAGAACTTTAATTTCTATACCTTACATCTTGTATCTTCCCCACACTGCTCATTTACCACCTCTCCCCAAAAAAGGCTTAAAAATCCAAATAATCATTATTATGAAGGCACAATTTTTAAGAAACTGAAGAATAATAGACATTTTAAAAGATCATTTAAAATTCAAATAAAACTTCCTAATACATTATTTCAAACTCCATGTGTAGTGCACATGGAGACCAAAAAGAGAAAGAGAATACATTTATTTGAACTTTCAAGATTATGGCAGAACCTAAAATAAACAAGCATCCTGAAATGGATAAAAACGTGTTTGTTTGTTTCCCCAATTACTCAATTGGAAGCAAGAGTCAATCTTTTTGACTATGAATTACATGCCAAAAATCCTCAGATAGGAGATGTTTATGGGAACTGTATCGCATATTCCAGAGAGCCAACAGCCAATGGAGAAGCAGGATGGCTGCAGAGGGCAGAAGACAGCAGCTTGCAAGCCAACCTGCAGACAAATACTGCAGGTGTCTCCCTGATGAAGCAGCATCCCAAGCATGACCACAGCTGTAGTAATACAACACTCAGCATGGGAGTCACCCTCAAGCTTTTCAACAGTGGCATGCTCAACCACCAACAGTCACATTTCTCTTTCAGAGATTTCAATAGGTCACATTTCTCTTTCAGAGATTCAGTCACACAACCTACCTTCACAACCAGTCCAGCAGTGTTTCTTTACACTTGGTAACTCTATAGGAACCTCTCCAGATACCTGGTACAGGTCAGAACTCCCAGGCCCTCCATAACCCCTCCTGTCCCCAAGCAGCATCACCTCATATCCAATAAATCTGACACACTTGACCATCTACTGCAAAGTCATTAATACTTTTCAATTGGTCATCTAACAAATACCCTTCAAAGGAAATTGATTTTTTTCCTTTGATTATTGTTTCTGGGGATGCCATACTTTCTCTCTGGCCTCATAACTTCTTCACTGGCAAATACTATTCAAATCTAGAACCAAAACCAGAAGTAATCTTCAAACCAACAACACAAAGCTTCTCTTAAAAATAAACATACATTTCCATAGCTTGCCTAGCTTTTCAAGTTTAATCACCACTTTACTTCAACTCAGTTATGTTTTATTTTAGGAACCGAACTGAAAACCTTATCAAGCATCAGTGACTTAAAAGCCACTTTTTAAATCCATTGCAATAGACTTACTTGGATAACGTTAAGACTACAATACACTCTTCTCCGTACACTTCTGCAAAAGTTCTCAGGAAGTATGCATGTGATATTAAGCTTTATTGTGCATTAAGCAATAGCAATTATTGTGTATTAAGCAATAAAGCTTTATTAAGCTTTATTGTGATATTGTGCATCCTCAGTAGATGTAAAAATAGACTGAGTATGTCAGTAGACAAGAGTACAGAATAATTCATGTCATTAGTACTGACAGAGAAAGAGAGAGCACCTTCTACGTGCTCATTTCTACAGAGAATCACAGACGTTATGTTTCATACCTAAAAGAACCTTCCACACCAGTATACGATACATGGATGGGAGAGGGAACCTTTGACTAAACGTGCAAAGCTTCTCAATATCTGTAGAGAAATAAAAAATTGAAGAAAAAATGTTAAATTTTAATATATCAGTAGCCCCCAGTCTATGAATTACCTAAGTATGACAAGCAGATAGAAATCTCCACTTTCATGATTTGTTACCAACAAATGCTTTCACCACTTTAGTTGGGAATAGAATGAGCTATATGAACTGTAACAGTATTTTCTCTGGAAAATAACATACATTGGCTTGATTTACAATAACATTATAGCTGCCCCAGCTTTCACTAGGAAGAAACTACCATTTTTATAGGCATTTTGTTGCAATGTTGCTATGTCAAAGCAATTAAGTGCTCTGTTAAAGGGACAACTTTTATCTTTCTATTCCATTACAGGCCTTCCTCAAAGACCAACAGCAATTATAAAATCATCATTTTGAGGTTAGATGGAACTAACAGCATGATACGTATTTACATATGCAATATGATACGTATTTTCAGATAAAATTGTTTTCACTTAAGCGTAGAAAATGAGAAAAAAAACCATGCAAGCACAGATCCTTAGTAGTTTTTACAATTCATATCCTCAACTCCTTGAAACTCAGAGGACTGCTAGTAAAAACAGAGAGATTAAAGGTAAAGGATGAAAAACTTTAGTGAGTATTAAGCTCAGCTGCTACAAACCACCTATTATTTCCTCCCCTACCTGATGCTAAATCACCAAACGAATAGAAGAAAGAGTGAAAGTGACTTGCCCAACCGGTCATCTTTTAACAAAATTTCCAGTGACTTCTTCTCTTCAACTCCACGAAACCCCACTTTTTCATAATACACCGAGCGAAAGTTTCTCTGAGAGTCGTCAGCCATGACTGATTTCTTTTGGAGAAACAGTAATTCCTCTTTTGAGTTACAAGTATAAATTCCTATTACATTAAAGTCAAATACTGCTGCACACTGATAAAAATTGATTGCCTATGTCTCTATAGTATTAATGAACTCTACAGAATATGAAAATCTTCCAAGATTTTCTTCATCATATGCTAACATAGACGATCATAAAAATAAATAACTGGACCTAAACAAGATCTAAATATATTCAATTTTGAAATGAAAGGCAGTGATTTTTTACACTATTATTCCTGCAGTAAATTACGTTACAGTTTCAAAAAAATGCTGGAGAGACTTTTTTTTAGGTGATCTCATATTTCAAAACTATTATAAAAATACAGTTAAATGCCTGACAAAATTTTGGCTACAGAAATTCTAACCACATACAACCGTTATCCAAATAAGTAAAATTCATCAGGTTTCATACTCAACAGACAAGGTAACCAGAGGCAAGAGCAAGCCAACGTTGGCTTCAGTAACACAGAAGTGACAGCAAAGGATAAGGCTAGATATGTAGTTTTGTTCTTAAGTTGCAGATTTGAATTAAATGTTCATGTTGTTACCAGACACTGCAACACCCACAATCTTGAGCTTGTCATTCAGGTACTAAAGGGACATAACTGTCTCATCCTTGTAGTGGAAACAATGGTAAATTATTGTAGCGAGAACCATGTGTTTCATAACAAACGTATTTCAATGCAGCTCAAGCCTTTAAATATCAATTCTCTCCTCTCCTTTGCAGGCTTACAAAATATAATAAAACTATGATTTGTAATTCAAGGAGTTACAAACAGCCTCAACTTTTAAGCCCAGTGACAAAAGCAAAATTTGGAGAAAAATTAATTGTTCTGAGGGACAGCAATGGGTGAATTATATACAAAAAATCTTTCCTAGTTAAATTATTCCTTTCCTTGCTAAACTGAAGCACACACAATAGGAGCACAACATTTGCAAATATAAAGAAAGGTCACATTTTTTCAAGCAGCAAACATATTTAAACTTGTATATCCATTAGACCTATTTGTTTTTCAAACTAAGAACATTTTGAGTACTTTGTAGGATCACAGCCAAGACCAACCAGAAAAATATAAAGCAGAAAAGTCCTGAATTAATGCTGAGATCAGACAAATACTATCTCCAAGCCAGAGAAATAAAATATATTTATATTACTTGCAAGACATTCCAGTTACGCATTGTCCCTACGAAAATGACTGTGATATTCATGCATTGTGCATTTAAGGGCCCAATAGTCATTACTTACAGTGCAGCAACGCCTAAAAGATGAGTTAAGGTAGTAGAGACGTTCAATTACCCTTAAAATATTTGTTTGAACTTAATATGCACTACTTAGAAAACATTCAGCCTCTACCATTTATGGCAAGCTTACAGTACAGTCACAGAACAGGAACAACACATAGAATAAGAGCACCATCTATAAGAAAGAATCGATACAACGTTAATAATAATAATTAATAATAGCCCCCTCCTTCCCTCCCCACAGCAAACCCCTCCGGAGACCAAGGCCAGACCCCCACCTCCGGCACCCGGACACGGCCCCAAACGGCGACTGGGTGGCGAAAGGCGCATGCGCGGGCACCGCCCACACGGCGGCGGTTGAGCTGCGCCGCGCGTGACCAACAGCAGCACTCTGCCAAGTTATGTGAGGGGGGAGTAGCGCTGGGGGTACGCGCAAAGAGGCAAAGAAGGATTAAAAACTCCAAACCCAACAAAGAAACACAAAATAAACAAACAAAAAAAGCAAACCGTCATCCCTCATACACATCTCCAAGTTTGACAGAAGCAGGCTGTGCCCAGTTTGGAGATACTTAGAGAAGTGACCCACCAACTGCAGCACTCCCCCAGACCAGTAATGCCTGCTGATAAAGAGCTAACACTGAGGCCAAGAATAGCAAGCCTAATACTGCCCACGCTGTATTATTTACTGTTTTATGCTTAGCAGTGTGGGCCATCCACTGTGACAGGGACAATTTACTTACAACAACCTATAGAAAGCTGTTGGACTTTCCAACAAGATTTCCTCTGTACCTGACACTAAAACTTCCACCCCTCATACCAGATGATGGGCCTCACTGGGGGAAGGCCAGCATCCAAAAATCACCCTATGCTGCCAAAATCATGGGACATCGTGTTTTAATTTCTTCATGTTTTCATTGTTCAGAGTTTTGAGATCTGGCCAGCATTATGCTGCCCGATTGCAAGGGATAGGCAGCTTCTTTTAACAGAAGCTGAGTTCTCATCTCATGGTCCCTTTCTGGAAGCAGGAACATTAACCATCAAACACCTCAGCCAGCAACACTGAGACTTCAAAATGTTAGATCCCTTCCAGATAGCTTCTTAGGTTCCTATAAGTGGCCTGTTTTGAAGCAGACAGAACTTCCCTTTCTATAATCCTGAGCAACGCTTTTTGGATGCCTGGAGGAAAGCACGCTGCTGCACAATGGGCACGCTTTTGTTGAATCCAGCTCGTCGAGCGTTGATGCTGTGGCCTCACAAATGTGTTTGTTGAAATAATTCTTCACAGCAGCAGGTGGCAGCCTGGTGCCATTTTTCTGCAGTTTTCGGTCATTGCCGTAGAATGCATCTTTTGTCGATAGGTGGCAGTTGCCTCTGTGTGAGACCTCTGGTGCTGCTGGGAGCTAACCAGTATCACGAGATTCAGGAAAATGCTACAGAAGTTCAATCAAATCTCTGTCATTTTTAAGTACTTATTATTGGCCTTGTCAATATGCGTCACATAGATTTAGTGGTGCTCTAAAAAGGGCTGAAGCTAGCACAATTCGTTTTAACATTGTTTCATTGCACAGCAGATACAAAAATATTTAAGCAGATGAGCTACCAGGCACTGTGCTGTGAATTTGGATTAGGTTAATGCAATAATGATGGCTTTGATTAATCAAATAAATAGTAAAAATAAGTCTGAAAAATTTAGCTGCATAAAAATATAGCATAAAATCAATAATACCACCCAAAAATAATAAAAAAAATGCTCCCCCTCTAAAAGTTTCTAAACTCTACATATTGCAAATTTCTCAATCATGTTTCTGAAACACACCATTTTTCTTAATGGTATCTGTAAACAGTTTCTAACTTGTAATGAATAGTTTATAGTGGAAACCCAACCAAAGTCAGTTGTAAATCTGACTACTGGTCACCATATTTAGATCACTAGGAAATTAATTAAATAAATTAATTAGAGACTTTCCAAAACATCAAAATTAAAAGCATAGGCTTAGCATGAACAGCTAATGATGACAAAGACTATTGTTTGGTGACAGATATAAAGTGAATAAAAAACCTGCAAACCTATTTTTTTTTTTTAAAGAAAGACAGCCCTATAAACATTTGGACATGTTTACTATTTTATTTTATTTATGTTCTCTACATTTTATTTATATTTATCCATCTTTATTTAACAGCCTTATTTCTTTATAACTACCCTTGTACATCCACATGTACTGAAAATGGCTAAATGACTCTATGTGCAATCAGTGTTGCAAAGCACATGGGTAATTGCATTACTTAAATCAACATATTAAACTGCCTACATTTTCATAAACCAAATAATGATCTGATTGTCCTTTGTCTAGGGAGATAAAGTATTTTCATTCCTACCAATTGAATCTATTTGTTGCCATTGTAAATGAAAGCAGAATTTCATCATGAATAGCTGCAGTAGTCAATCAGCTAAGTGAAAGACTGTTTATAATAACATCGATTGGTTAAATTATCTTTAATCAATAATACCTTCCAAGGCATCTCTCTGAACAATAAAAACCTAAATATTAGTTTTTTAAAAATGCAATAACATCCAAAAAGATATAACACATAAAAGATAAAAGGGGAATGGGTATGGAATTGACTTGGAATTATCTCAGGTAGCAAAGCCAAAATAATTAGCATCCTGCTAGCATACTGCATCTCTCACCTTTATCTTTTAATTTGAGTATTAATGCATTTGTATTTTCTAGTGATAGGTCTGTACTGCAAAAGTGAATTACTCACTGACAAATAAAAGCCACATGAGAAGGAAGCCAAAAGAGCATTGCTAATTTTTATTTTTTATTCTTTTTTATTTTTCTTGCAAAATATGTACTGTGTTGTGCCCATGGTTCTTGAAAAGTAATGCTTTTGCTCTTAAAGCTGGAATAATTTTATGGGAGTTTTGTGCTGTTGAATATGATAGTTCTTAGTGTTTTGGGTTTTGTTCTCTCATGTATGCCTGACCTATCAGTGGAATTGCAGATGGTTATGGGAAACACACCTTATTGTGTGAAATTACCAAAAGAAGATGAAAATGCAAAGCAATGGAACATTGATTTTACACAGCACAGAGGTCCGTATTTCTATGTCATTAAATGCATACTGTAACATACAAAGAATAAGCAAAGTTTTCAGGTGAGTTTCATTCACTCTGAACTAACTGAAGATGCTCTTCTTTTTTTAAGGACACGTGGCTGAGGATATCTTCACTGTATATCAAAACCAGTGCATACTTTCAGTCTGCTGATGCACCATCCCTTGTTCCTATTGTAGTAGGACATGATTAATGTTGCGGAATGGAGTTATAAATTTGGTAATTTCAGCTTTTCTAATATACAATCCCCTGTTTCTTCAGGAGCCTGAACAGTTCCAGATGGTGAGTAGGGCTGTGTTAATGGAAAGGACAATTTATTTACACAAAGGACAATTTATTTTACACAAAACCTATGACCATCAGCAGATCGAGAAAAGCTTTGCCCCATTTCCTGGCCAAAACAGCATCATTCTGCTGTTTATATTCTACCTGAGAGAAGAATGCAAATGTTGGAGCTATAAATGTTTCCAACTCAATCCCTCATTGAAGTGAGATGAAAAACAAAACAAAACAAAAACACTCTGGGGTAATAAAAAAAAAAAAAAAAAAAAAAAAAAAAAAAAAAAAAAAATAAAGCAATTTGGCAGCAAAAGGGAACCTAGCCTTTCATTTCAGCATGGCAGCACCAGGTCTGTCTCCAAGCAGACCAAACACTACCTTTGTAATCATGAATACACATCCCCAAATGGCAGCAAAGTAAAGGCCCACAGGTCCAAAAACACCTGATGAGCAGCTGAACTGGGAAAGCTGAGTGCAGATGTGTCCTACTTCTCTGTTTTCCCTTTCTGTTAGAGAATTAGAGCACTTCAGAGCTGACATGCTTTTGTCTGAAGACATATGGAAACTGCAATACAATTATTACAGGAATAACAAAATGCAGTTGCTCACTCCAGTAGTAAATGGATTTGCTTTAAGATCATGTTAGTGATTTTTTAGGTTGTCCTGGATTCCAGTCATAACTTGGATGTTTTCCTTAACCTCAGATATCAACTGTGCATGCCCTGATTCTTCTACACACCTGATGAGTAGCTGAGTTCAAAGGATGTGATTGATGTTTTTGACTGAAAAGGGGGTTGTGAGTTTTTAAATAGTAACAAAACCGTGCTTTGTTCTGTCGGTGAGCATGACATATTTGGGGCACAATGTAATAACAAATAATTGAGTAGTCCCAAATAATCTTTGCTCTCTTTAGTTTCTCTTTAATTCAGATGGGACAAGGAGATGACAATGAAACAAATGTTGGTCATTTTAGGCACATTGGGAAAATTAAATGACAGGCCTTGACAGTCTTAATGAAGAGATCATGCATATAGATCAGGTTTAGCTATTATGATTACGCTACATGGCCAGAGATGGAGCAAAAACTGTGGCAATGTGTAAGTACCTGCCACAAACATGAGACAGCATGTTGGAGTTAGGACCATGTTTCATCCTTACAGCACTTCTCCTTGTATTAAAGCCAGAAGTGTGCCTAGAGACTAATTCAAGGTCACCAGCTGGCTACAGAGGTTGGATCTGCATTCTTCATTCAACCAAGCACCCCCAAAACTTTAGGGCCTAGGCAAGCTGCACTGTGCAGTGGACTAAGGGAGGAGTTACAACGGGTTTGACTCCTCTAGAGTCCAGTGACCCAGGATGAAGGTGGAGACAGTTTGTTTCAGTCCCTTGGGACGATTTGAAGCAGACATTCTCTACAGCGAGCACTTAGCCAGGCTTTCAAAGCGGCATTTTAACAGCCAGGTCGCAGCAGCCAGTTTTGCTCAACCATTAACCACCCTTCTTTGCCAGCACCCGCAGTGAGAGCAGCACCTGGCAACCATGCTTGAGGATTTGGCTGTGGAGTTCAATAGCCCGTGTTATCTGATAGCTCTAATATAACATTAAAAAAATAAAAATAAAAATAGTTCCAGTCTGCTCCCTAGGGTCAACAGCAAGAACCTAACCCAGTGACTTCGCTGGGATCACTAATGAGGGATGAAAGGCTCAGATCCAACCAAAGCCATGCAGAATACCCCGAAGTGGTACCCCCAAAGAGTAATTTGTCACTTAATCACCTTCTTTCAAAAAGCCTGCCTACCAAGGGGGGTGGGGAGCCTTGTACACAAGCTGGCTTTTGATCTCGGTGGAGCTCAGAGGGCTTTGCTAGCACACTAATTTAAAGGATTGAGTAGCAACTAAATAATTACTCTAAATTATATGAGTCATGGTTTTGAGGCTTGTTTTAACACATTAAGACAAGCTGTTAAACTGGAATTGCTGAGTGGTGTTTGTTTTGTGATAAGACAAAATAGTCTCCACCTCCCTCCTGATCATGGTTTTCTGTCTCAGCCTTCTAGGTCCATTTCTCATAGTCACTAAAAGTAGCGCTGTCCTGCTTTCTGGTTGCTGTCACAGGGAAAACCATAAAAAACACTCAACAATTTACCTCAAAAATCCCAAGTTACACTGGGATGATTGTCTTGTCTTCTGCCTTTCCAGGTGATGATTTGCTGCTATTAGCACTGAGAATTTGCCAGTGGGAAATAAAAGGAGTTATCTGTGGAGGTGTTTTTTGTTTGTTTGTGTGGGGGGTTAAAATAAATAAATAAATAAATAAATAAAATGTCAAACAGAACTGTGGAGTGACTTGGACTTTTTGGATGCTGACTTGGACTTTTCCAGGCTGATTGATTCAGTGATTTTCTGGTGAGCACATAGATCTCCTGCTGATTGGTTTTAAAGCTTGGTTTTAAAATTAGTGCTTGGAGAGTGCAGCGTCTCTCACCTTCCCCTCCATAGATAGGGCTGCACAAAATGTATTCACTTAGATAAAGCTGCTGGTATTGGCTTTGGTGTTGCTAGCACTTTTATAAACTGATGGATTTGAACTTAGACTGTGCAGACACTAGTTTATTTGGCATTCACAAACCACAGCAGCTAATTAGACATTAATTATATATGACTAAGTATATTAATTATAACGTATAAGAAATATATTAGGCTTAAGAACTATTTAAAGGGAACTAGAAATTAAAGCAGCAGGATCTAGTATCTGAATGTCATAGATGCGCTCTGTGTGGTCTTGGAGAGCATGGTTTACCCTTTTGTCTCTAGTTTTCAAAAGACAAGGTTAAAATCATGAATGGTGTGTACCTCCTTCATAAAACCACTGAGATCCTGTTACAAACACAAATATCTCCATATGTATTTTAAAACAGCAGCTTGCAATTTCAAATCTTCCTGTTTTAAAATCTTTTTTAATGCTAAACAATTCAGACCCATCAGTCCATAAAAAGAGAAAAAAATAACTACAAAAAATGCCATTAAAAATAGTAAGAAGCTGCAAGTAAATAAAAACGTGTTTAAAAAATAGTATTTTCAAAACTGTTTCCAAGCAAGCTGAAATTCCGTAAAGACCTAAACTCATACCCAGCCTAGAATGAGAAATTTTACTCTTGGACATTTGGAGGGCCTTCTGCCAGCAACATTTCAATTCATGGGTTCAGCCACAGGGAGAAAGCACATCTAATTCAGAAACAAACAAACAAACAATCAGGAAATTAATAGAAAAGAGAAATTCTTCAAAGACATCCCACCAACTTCACCTATGCCTCCACCTTGCCAGCTGCAAAATTGAGATAATCACAAGAGCTCGTTTTGTGGGGACTTGTTAATGTTTGCAAGTTACTTCTAGCATGTGACAGTAAGCTTTTAAGGAAACAGTTTGCCAAATATGGGTGGATAGCTGTGAGCTTTGTCTAATCAGCAAGTGACTCAGTCCCTTTTCCATTGAGGCCCTGTTCCTCCTGTAGTCCTAAACAGAAATTATTCAGAGCTAGCAATTTCTATAGCCAGAAGGGCAGGGTGTCCCATGGGAAATTGATTCTGCTGTTATGGAAATGCGAGCAAAAGGCATAGAACAGGGAATGGAAAAAATGTCTATTTTAACCCAAGTACATTCTGCTGAAACAGCTCAGCACAGTTTATACCTGGACTTCCTAGCTCTGGGACAGAGATAGACTCATTTTTAATGCAGTAGTTTTTTTTGCAGTAGTTTTTTTACCAACATCCTCCAGTTCTTCCATTTAGCTCTCACATCTAAGCTACATCTATAGAAGCCACCTCTCTCTGGCACCTAGGCCAATTAGCATAGAATGGCCCACGTCCCTATTATTAATTTCATAATCTCCAAAAGGGGGTGGTTACAAGCAACTTGCTTGGTGGGAATAGTCTCTGCTGTGTGCTAATTTCCAAACTGTGACACAGGAATGATACAGAAAAATATAAATTGATCTAAGCCAAAAATAATTATTGGAATGTTTCTAAGAATTTAACAGGACAGAGAGTTAGTTGTCAGCATCTGGGAATGTTTGTGTTTCTTGCATTTCTTGTGAATCTGCCTGTGTGATTACCTACATTTAATAGAAATGAAATATGAAAACTGATAAAAGCACATTTTATGTGTATATAAACATCGGTACATGTTAAAAATATTATAGGTGCTATGGTAGTAGTAAAAATTACAACCAAGCTGCGTTTCTGGGTTGAAGTAAATGCTGTACCCACTGTGTTTATTTTTGTGTATGTAAAAAAAATATATATACTATTCACAAGATCGCATGATCTGGGGGTGTGGGGGTGCATTGTAAGTGGTTGTGATGCCTCGCCCTCCCCCCCCCCCCCCCCCCCCCCCCCCCCCCCCCCATTTATAATTTGGTGCCCCAGACTTACTGTACTGTCCTGGTGCCTGGGAAATGAGTGAGCCCTGGCACGCGCAGAACCCAATGTCCTTCTGCACACTCTGCTGTAAAATAGAAAAAGCAGCATAGGGAATGTTGTGGCCTTTTTACAGTCAGTCATAAAGGCCATGACTCAGAGCCTAGAATTTCCCACTGCTTCTTATGATCTTCTGCTTTGTACTCGGTGAGGTTTTATCCAGCATCAGAGGGGCGGCTCGAGTAAAAATCTCCTTAGGAGGGATGGGAGTGGAGTGAGGGCTGGGTAGGCATGGGGAAGTCACTGGAGGCAGCCGAGGATGAGGAAGGCAAAAGCATCCCAGGACACCCATGGGGAGGTAAGGAGAAGGGCCCTGAAAGGTTCTCCAGGCTGTGCTCTTTAGGGGTGTACTACGCCCCCATTTTGCTATGCTACTGCCTTTGATGGCACCCTTTGGCAATAAAACGGGCTGTCTCCCCAGGACATACCACGTTCAGGCCTTGCTGTAGTGTTAAGCCCTCAAATAGCTCAGTGCTAATTCTGTCTTCCCTCTTTCCTTCCACCACAGCCCCCACCCCCAAACACAAAGACTGTTTTTTCTCAGATGTGCTGAACTTAGAAGGCTGGCGAAAGTGATAGCTACTACCAATACAACTGCGGGGAAGAATGACAGGCAACTCGGATCACATCATTTTATGTCTTTATTTGCCAGTTAAGATCCTTTTAATCCATCAATGCAAATATGCAGAACACCAGAAAAACATGTTTTAAGCAGCACATACCAGTTGGCTGAGAATAAACTAACTACATTCCCCAAGCAATGTAAAAGTAACAATGCACATCATCTTCCAGAAGAAGAAACAAACAAATATTGCAGCTGAGAGGCACAACAGGCAGCTTCCGTACAAAGTAGTTTGGCTATTTAAAATGCTAGAACCAGTCCTTGTCCATTTCTCCAAACCCACCCCCCACCCCCAAAATTTCTGCTATAATTTAAACACTTTTTTCTATCTACACAATATATAAAATATAAACTGTTTACCTTTAACACTTACTTTTCTTGATAAATAGCTCTTTAAAATATCTACTGTACATATGTCCATGCATTGACATTTTATATAGTATTTATATATATGTATGTCTGAAAAACAATAAATATATATTTAATATTGACACAGCAACAAACTGAACATACTCCCATTTTCAAAATCAAATAAAAGAAAACCAGTACAGACAGAAACAGTGACTGTAATTTGTAAAGCATGGCACAGCAGGGAGCTTTGATTCCTGCGCTAGCTGGGCATCAGGTATGCCATGTACTTGAGCGGTTTGCGTTGTCGACATCTTTAACGAGTTTGTATTAGGAGTTACTTCAAGTCATATGTCAACCACCCTGTATGCCATGTGTAACGCAGACTGAGAGTAAACCTAGTGGGAAACAAGAGAGACCCACCTCGAGACTTGCAATAGAAGGAAAGAAGGGGGGAGGCAAGCAAGTCTGACGGAAAAAGGGAAAAGGGGGTAATGGATGGTAGCCCGTGGCTGCAAGGTCATAAATGACCACAGTAAACACATTAATAAATTTAAATGCTTTTAAAGATGATGGCTGGCACTGCTGCAAAATGTGTTTTGATCATCTACAGCCAACACCATGTAATGAACCGGTTTCCCCTCTGCCACAAGAAGAAACAAATTAAACCCAGATGGCCAAATTCAGATGCTCTAATGGGGTCACTGCATGACACCGCAGGACTGCAGGTTCAGAGCTGAACCTGCCCAAGGGCAGCTGAATCCACTGAACGTGGATGGAATATTTTAAAGTGTGAACTTAAAACAAAATACCTGCAACCCCAAATGGTTAATTTCACACATGCCAAAACATAGTAAAATGGATTTAAAAAAAAAACAAAAACAAAAAAAAAAAATTCAAAACCGTAATCTTTAAAAATAAAACTTAATCCCCCCCCCCCCCAAAAAAAAAGACAAAAAGACCACCTACAAACATGTTTTGTGTTCAATTTTGGATTGACTATAGCTATTTTGTTTACTCATTTAACTGAAAATGAAGCTATTTCGGTTTGACCTAAGCTGATACCCTTCACTTGCCAACCCCATTGCTTTGTTTGGCAGATTTGAAAAAGTCATTACTTGCCTTGGCTCTCGCTTCATACTCTCAGTAAATCATGAGGTTATGACAAAGGATCACGAATGCAGCATTAGGTATAGTCTCATCTACTGAAAATTTATTTTCATGAGCAAATGGAAGTGGGCAGTTATTGTTAAGGGGAAATTGTTTTTATTGGACAGACTTCACCAGCAGCTCAAGAGAGAGGAAATTTAGAAGCAGAAATGACTGTCAATTATTATTCAGTCATACATCATCTCTAAAATTTACAAGCTTTGCTCCCCATAAGTAAAAACTTCAACAACAAGAAACTGCTTTCCTGAGTAATCCTGCCATTTCACAATTAGTCCTAAATACCCCGAGAGCACTACAGAGGTCAAACAGTCCAGTGTTGAGTTTCATACGTACTTAAAGGTACTTCACTAGGTCACTGGAGCATCAGGCCAATGTGTTGGGTATTTGCACAAAGCCCAAAATCTACTGGGTGCTTTTAAACCATTGTAAATACAGAACTTAACAGTGAAGAGACTTTGTAATTTGTGATACTTTACACTGAAGGTAATAGATAAAAGTCAAATCTAAAATTTCTCAGCAACAAGAAATTGTCATCAGCAATTTCTGAATCTCTGTGAAGACACAATACTATGTTTATCTTTACCAATGATTTTTTTTTATTTTTTTTTTTGGTAGTCATTTTCAGTTGTCTGGGTCTTTTCCCCTTTGTATGGCCACAGAAATAAACAAGGTAACACAGAATTGAATTGTCTTTGTGCTGTGACCACACAGAGCAGAAAAGCCTCCTTTTTTGAATGACTGAACTTCAAGGACAGCTGTTCACTCGTACAGTCACTGTGATTCAAAAGCTATCCAAAAGAAGGAAACACTAAGAACAAAGTGGAGAGTGCCTCTGATTGCCCTGTGTTGGCTGGGCAGGAATTTCTCATACTTTCAGCCAAAGCAAAGGATGAACTCTGCAGCAGTCCATCTTGAGCCTAAATTTGTCTGTGAAAGCCCTGATTCTCTGCCTTATAGGATGCATGGGTAAGGACCTATCATCTCTACTCGGTATTTTGCATCTACACAGCTTAAGTACTACTGATTTAAAACATGCAAGATATTAGATATAGGAAACCCTAAAGCTCTTGCAGAGTTCTTCATCTCCATGTGGAACTTGAACGAGGTCAGCACTGAGGATGTGCATGCATCTACCAAAAGCACAGGACAGATGCTGCTTTGCTAAGGGCAGGGCCCCTCCTGGGGCTCCCAAACACAGAGGTGGAGCGAGGCTGCTGCTCTTACCTTCAGGTGTAGCAGATCTCACCCTCTGCACTACCAGCACATTTTCCCCTTTGGCATGGGCATGTAGGTACCAGGCTGCAGGCACACCTTCCTTCCGCTCGTCGCTGCAACTACCATTCTCCCTGTTGCACCTGGAAGGGCTTCAGCTCTCCCCTGCTGTTGCACAGAGACACAGTGAAGGGCTGCCCTTCCCCTGCTGTGGAGCCCATACAATTCCCACTGAAAATAGGACATTGTCTCTCAGCTGACCATCCCAGCACTGGAAGAGACCCCTGCAGAGCAGCAGAGCACTTCACCCGGGCTCTCCCCTTTGGTTCTTTTTTTTTTTTTTCTTTGGCAACAGACCATTATGTTCAGTATATTATGTGCACAGGTAGATGGCAAAGGAAAGAGCAACAGGAGCCCTAGGAAAGAGGAATGCACATTTCTCATCTAGTGTATGAACATGCCCATTTGGAGGCTACTGTAAATTCCAGCAGTAGCCTCAGTTTGGCTATTAGGCCTGCACCAATTCTAGCAGCATTCATCTCAAATCTTGTGGCACAGCATTAAAAAACAGCATTAAAAGTGCAATTCCAAATATATGATCCCTGGTGCAGTACCGCTTTTGAGTTCAATCAAGTACATCTCTTTTAACTCCTGCTCAAATTCTTAAACCCAGCATGAACTCCAGAGGCTACTTAGGGCAATTCAATGTACTTTCAACTGTACCAGAAGAGCAGAGAATTTCATACTGCCAAGAAAGATCCCAGTCTGTAAAGTAACGTTTATTTTTAGAATAGTGATACTTGTTCTTCAAATAAACCAAGTCCTTGCTCCTCTTAGCCAGGTGGAAGTTTAGTATCTTTACAAGCGACACTATAGCACCTTCACCTAATCAAGAATGGAAAAACTGTCATACAATCCTGAACGTATTCGGTTACTGCTGCCGTCCCACTGAGGTAACAAGTTCACCTAAATCTAGCATAAGATTTATGCTGCTCGCAGAAGAGGAGGTCCCACCCTGCCCCTGCTCATCCTGGGAACAGCACTGTGGTCAAAGGGAGCTGTATAGGATTCGGTAAAGCCAGTACTAATACCAGCATCAGATGGCTATGTAAGCAAAGTGTTAAATATTATTTCTGCTAAGCAACAATATCTGCATTGGTAAATCTGTACAGAGGATGGATGATGTGTGTCACCTAAAGCTTTGGATCCGGGACAGAAAGGTCAAGCTCAGTAGTACTATCCCTGTTCTCTGCGTTTTGCCTGGATTCACTGCGGAGGGGTTGTCTATGATTCCAGCATATCTTCTTCCAGCTGGAATCACAAAACCCAGAAAGACACAGAAACAAAATGCAGATAGTTGTCCACATTTGTGAACCAAAACAAGGTGCAAAGAAATGAGCAGCAATTCCAGCACAATGGCCAAACCACTAAGAAGCAAGATTCACTTCATTTTGGTCCATGTTTAGTTCCCGTTTGGGATGATATTTATTTAACTAGACATACGTTTACTTATCCACCGGGCTTACAGTCATGATTTGAAATTGCCAGCATTTTCAATAAATGGCTTGTGCGTTACAATATAAAAACTCTCCCTTGATCCCTTTGGGGCTAATTCGATTTTTCAGGAGAGAAAGAGGATTTCTTGATTGAATTTGATCTCCTGTATTTTTCTGTGCATTTTTAAGAACTAGAACTGTACAGCATGGTATACCATGATAATTAATTGAAATTCTAGTTGGCACAGACACTACTACAGGAATTCTCAGAGAAGTCAATTCTAGGAAAAACATCCAAACTTGTCAAGAGCTGTTTCCAAGAAGGAACGATGAAAGCTTGCCCAAGGCCTTAGCAGGAACAGTGTGCCCCAGAGACAAATGCTACAACTAACAGAACAATATGGGTAGAAGCAATTCTCCGTTTGGTTGTGGTTTTGTTGTATCACATCATTTCTTCTTTCGTCATGTCCTTACACTTCAGGGATTATTTAATAAAAAGTCACACGTACACACCCTTTAAAAATTAAGCACACACTAATAATTTTGGGGTGGGATTCAGGTTTCCTAATTTGCAGCACTAAAAGTGGGAACAGGACAGGCAGGAGGATACAGCAATCAGAGGAAGTAATTTGAAGGAGCTCTTCAGAAGCCCTTAGTGCTCCTAAAAATAGTAAAACTGATAGTGCTTTTTTTTTAAAAAAAAAAAAATTATTCTGATTGTTCTCTTTCTAACCTAAAATGGCAACAGTGATCTAATGACCTTGAGACAGTCATAATTTCTCTTTTAATTTACTGTTCATCCAAATGTTTTCCTCTTTTCCCTAGTCAAATTAGCAAAAATAAAAAATACAAACTGAAAAGATTTTCATCAATTTTAAAATGATTTAATGCTATATGCTTTTTCTACTTCTTTCCTATCTGAAGACTTAGTGCTGTACACACATAAGCACAGGAGCAGCTTTATGCAGAACAGCAGTATCCCCATTTACTGGGATAATACATGTACCTTTCACTATATTCTTTTAAGAACTGAAAGAATATATTCTTTCATGACTGCAATCTAAAATATTAAAAAGAAGGACAGGACAAACCTATCAAAAAAGTTTGTCCATCCTTGCACTGATGACAGGGAACAATTACTACAGTACCAATAGCTAGCTACTTTAAGCAGGTAGAGAAGTGAGGTTCTTAAGTAATTTTTTCCCTAGAAATGACAAGAAATCTTTTCCCCTCCCCCCTTTTTTTTGACTCACACACACCACTTGGTGAACATGAAACCTTCTGGGTTGAGCTATGTGAAATTAATTGTTGGTATAAATGCCTTAAGTGAGAGTTCACAAAGATTTAAAATAACTGTCTAAGCATCAAATGGTTTTCTGATGGATTACTATTTTCTGTTTTCCACCTAATACCGAAATGCAAGATGAATTCACACAAAAGTGAGTCCCAGACACAGGAAATTGAGTGTAAACCTTCATAAGACTAGCCTGAGTTCAGCTGTATAATAAAACCCACCAGCACTACTGTTTCATGCCACCTGACATTCATGAAGGTTTTGCACAACCCATTTTCATCAGCAAATCTGTACAGCTAACGCTGCAGCTTCATGTGAGGTCACAAAAGACCCTCACTTCCTTAACACCAGGGCATATGCACTGTGGTTGAGGGCTGCTTTGTAAAAGCCACATATTTTTCTACTTAATTGTGCTTTAAAAGGAATTACAAAACAACTAACTAAACCAACACATAGAAGCTCCTAAAAAGCTGTATGAAAAGTGAGCTGCCAAGATTTTCTATATCACGCGACACTTTCACACCAACTCCCGCTACTCTGTGTGTTGGTCAGAGATGTAGTACAGCATGATGGTGTCAGCTGTCATGATAGGAACCATTCATGTCAGACAATACAGAAAATTTGATGACATGACAGTACCTTCACAGCCCTCTGGTACATCAGGAAAATCTAAAAGGACCTTCCCAACCTTTCACAGTAAACACAATTGAATAATCTAAAGCACCTGCAAGCAGGAGGTGAGTCCATGATTTATCTTTCCAATCAGCCAGCTAATACTGTTATTAAAACAGTTATGTCAGCTCTTAACTCTCCTATCCATTTTGGGCATTTTTTTCTTACCACTTTTGTATTTAGCCACCAACATGTTTAGCTGATCCAAACACCGTATTTCCTCCCCCCATATCCTCAGCTGTTTGCAAGATGCCCAAGCCCTTCACAAGGGCTGAGTTACCATTTCCTTTAAGAGCTGTCTGGTTCCTATCCTCTCCTAGGAGCTGAGGGGAGCTAGCAGTACACAGACATCCTGCTCTTCCGCATGGCTTCACTGATTAAGTATGCTGGGCTCAGTTCTGGCTCCTCGGTCATGATTGAAATGTTCTGCCACTCCCCCAACTGGTTTGACTTTTTAATGGTGTCCACCACACACAGGGCATACAGACAGTCGTCAAAGGTGGCAGCCATTGTGAGAGGCCTCCCGTCCCAGGTCCTCCTGTCATCCTGGTCCTCAAATGCCTGCCGGACAGCTTGAACCATCTTAATAGTGCCTTGGAGGTAAGGGGAAGGGATGTCACTGAATGCTTTCTCTGGAAGTAAGGAATTGCTGACTGGCGTGGAGTCCTTCAGCAGGAGCTCCTGTTGAGGAGAGCTGTTGCTCTGTCCATAGAGATCAGCACCTATTACAATCAGCCGGCCTGCCGAACCCACCACAATAATGTCTTGTTTGAACTCCCCAGGGACATTGAAGTTGAGCGTCACTGTGCAGCACACACCACCCTCCAGAACCATCTGAAATGTACAAAAGTCATCACTGGTGATCTGCCGTATCCCCTTGATGTGGTCCGTCTGCTTCACGAAGGTCTTGAGCAAGCCATGCACCTTCACAGCCTTCTGGCTGGTGAGGAAGGTCAGGAGGTCGATAATGTAGGTGCCAACTGAATGCAAACCTCCGCCTCCCATCAGGTCATCACAGCTCCAGTTGTACTTTTTGCCCAGCAGGCTTCCACTGTGAACCTGCACCTCGCACACCAGCAGCTCCCCCACATAACCCTCCTGGATCAGCTGCTTCATTTTCACAAAGGCAGGCAAGAAGCGCAAGACGTTCCCCATGATGCTCATGAGCTTTGGGTAATAATGAGCCGCAGTCATCATCCTAAAGGCATCCAGGGGAGTTGCTGTTCGGTCACAGATGACATTTTTTCCAATGCCTGAAAAACATTTACAAAAAAAGTCAACAACAAAAATATATTGATTGAGTAAACTCAGAGCATCACAGCTACTCCTAAAGACTAAGTCAAGGAGAAAGATCCTTGAAATAAAATACTTCAATATTGTGCTAAAGGCACAAAGATTCCCTCTGGCATACATGTAACAGTGTCTTTAGTACCAGAGTGAAAATGCATTCCTTTTTGTTCCTAAAATGCACTCCTGCCTAAAAATAGCTTGAAAGCAAGGGTCTGGACAGATAAGAAAGTAAGCTAAGATAAAGTGGACTACTACTCCACATTTGCCACCTTCTGGGAGCTGGCAGAAAACTAAATCCCTCAACTCTGCCATCTCACAGATGTCTCTTCTGTGATATCTTGCCTATGGGGGGTGCTTCCAGGAGCTGAATCTGAGCTTCAAATTCAAAACCCTGAGGCATACGAGTCACACAACCTCATGTCCATAGTAATTTAATGTAGGTACACTAAAAAGTCTGGGCTGGTCTTCTCAATGGTCTTGTTCCATCATACTTTCCATTCAGACTGCTTAAGATGCTCTCACTGGAGACAGGGAGAGGTACTGGACTTGTTGCATGATTTAAAATTTAAAACTTTCTTCTTACAAAATGCCTCACTATTCTGACAATGACAAGCATTTTTTTGAAGGAGTTCTGCTAAAATGTCATCAATGCATCCACAGTACATGGGAGAGACACAATTGCTTTAAAACAGGTCAAATGTATCTGTGACAATCTGTTCCCTCACAGAATTGCCCATATGGTGCACAGTGTTTACTGAAACTTGCACAGTGATCCTGTTTTATCTGACCATCAAGGTGTGCAGCTGAATGCAGTGCAGGCTGAGATGCCTAAATAATAGTTTTATTATTGATTTTTCTTTGTCAAATACTTTCATTCTGTACCCATACACACACATAGTGACAGAGAAGCAAAGTTAACAGCCAAAGGCCTATAGTAGTAACCAGCTTGCGGAGAGCAACATGGAATGTGACCAAGGACACATTACTTGCATCTTCCCAGGTTCAGTATTAATTGACCAGAGGCATCAGACCAGGGGCACCTGTCACCAGCATAAATGAGCAGTGACTTTATATAAAGCCTGTATTTTATTTAAAGTTTTTGACATGGCATAAAAGAAAAGTTTTAAAGTCTCCACTTGCCTTTATACTTGCATACATAGATCATTTTTTTGCTTAATGAGCAATATTATGTGAGCCATACAACACCCTACAGCATTAAATATGACCTTTGCCTTGGGAACCTGGGGCTATAGCTGGGCCTGGCATTTAGAAAGGCTGAATTTGGATCCTGTCTGCTGGAGTCCAGATTAATAAATCTGATAAATCACTAAACCTCTTTGTGTTTTGATTCCTTTTCCCTTAAGACAGAGGAGAAATTCCATTTTATTTAAAGCAATGTCATGAGGGTAAAATTTTTCATGTTTTGGAGCTGTTTGGATGAAGTCATATAAATACAGACAGATGGCAAGGATATGTCTGAGCCCACTTATATGAATATTTAAAGGACTGACTGCAAGAAGAATGGGGTCACAGTCCAAACATTCAATAACCAGCTTATCCACACTGCCTAATTCACAGGATTGTCTGCTGCTATTTGAGTAGCTGAAACTAGAGCGAGGGCTTTCACCACTGAAGTGGCAGTCACATCTAGTAACAGACAAAAAGGGAAAAATCTTCCTTCAACTTGCTTCTATTAACCTTCTACATAATCAGTTAAGTACAAAGATAATCACTGTCCTCTCATACTAGATAGCAATCCTCTACTCAATGGCCATGGTCTTTCTCACTTTTCTTTCTCATCTTTACAGACTACTATTTGTGACTGAGTTGATATTTTCAATCTTCTAGCACTCTTTTTCCTGCTCCTGAATAATATTTTTCTGCATGCCTTTGATATCAGAGACTGCATTCATCCACCTGCCCTATATTCCCCTGATAGCTCCAGCTATGCCGGGATACAGATCACTAATATAATAGTCTTCCTCAAGTTACACACTCTTTGCAGAGAGATTTTAGTCTGGCAAATTAGTTATCAAAATAAGAGAAATCTTAGGCAGTCAAAACTTGCCTACAGTCAAATCTTCCTGAAATAGCTACTTGTCCCCAGAGAACCCCACACCCTGCAGCATGATCTGACCTGTTCACCGCTGATCCACACATGCAACTTTCTGCTCCAGTTCAGTTTGTAACATACTACCTCTGAGATGTCTCTCACATCTCATCTGGGGTCTATGCAGGCACTCACCTCTCAAGATATGCAGCTCTACATGTGCATGTAAGAAAAAGGGTGTCCTTTCACTGGGCACTGGAGCCTGGGGACAACCTTTTCCTGTGTGCTCAGTATCATGCATAGTGGGGGCTTGGTCCGTGACTGGCAGGGAACACTTGGGGCTGTCATAATCTGAGTACCACATTATCATTATAAATATGAAAGAGAAGCTTATGGGATTTCACTTTCCTTATATTCAAGAAAAATTGCTGTTAGTATCAATGTAAGTCAGGCACACATGCAAAGAAAAGGGAAGAGCCCTAAATATTGCTATGGAGACACAGAAAATGTGGAGTTCTGTATTTACTCCTTCCACCATTTTTCAACCTTTTTGACATGGTTGAAATCTGTTAATTACAGCAAATCCAAAATGCAAATGTTCCTAGAGCCTGTGCATATGCTGATAATATATGCTGTGCTCTCATCCCTGTCAGGGATTTAAGCAGACTTTTTGCTTGGTGCCCAGAAAGCTTTTATACTCAATTAAAGCTTGTGCAAGGCTCTTTCAGCATGATGCTGTTCAGCACTTGAGCGTGTGCACACTACAAATCTTTGTCATCTCTGTAGCTGCAAATCTGAAAGCAGACACATTAGCTTTCTTGAAACATGGAGAGAAGATGAAAGGTTTGCTTAATTTAATTTACAGGAATACTGGCGTGTTTATGCAACTAGACTAAAAAACAAGATGACCAAATTGCCATCTTTTTTTGCTCTCCTCTCTGTGCTCCCTTCACAAAAAGAGATGGAGAAAAGGCACCTTCCATTTGAGCCACTCTAAAGCAGCCACATGCAGATCAGAGAGCAGCGTGAAAGGAAAATCACCCTTCTCAGTGCTGACAGCCTGGTGCAAATGTGTGATTCTGCCTGCAGGTTCTGCAGAAGCATTCCTGTGCAATTGACCTAGACACAATATCCAGTCCCATTCTCCTGGCCTAGCGTTGGGGTATAATCCTGGCCGCTTCTGGACAAGACTTCCTAAGAGAGGTGCAATTGCTACCAGCTGTCATTCTGTAAATATGTTTTGCCTTTTCAAATATATTTGACAATCACATTACAGCAGACAGAAAGAACTTCATCAGTTACATAAGAGCAGGGAAGTGCAGTCAGCTTGTTTCAGCAAGAAAGCACAATATATTTATCCATGGTGATAAGCAATAGAGTCAAATACATCTCATTGTATGAAATGATACACATCCCTTTCCTATGCATCAAGAAATACAGTCTGAGATGTGACAGTTCTCTATCAGGCAACTTCTGAGTTGATTTCTCAAGTTCTTAGGCTAACTGAAGAAGAAAAATAACCTAAGTAAATGTTATTCTTGTTGAGACCCTTCATCTCAGTCTCTCTGCTTGGCCATCCTTCAAAAAGGAGCATGCTTACCAGCTTATTTCAAATGGATGATTTTAAGCATTTGTATCGGATTATAGCATCTTCTTTAAAATGTTTTTGCTCGTTTGTTTTAATTGCATTCCGAATAGTGACAATGCACATTATTATTACTACAAAGTATTGATATTATTTCAATAAATAAATATGGACACATTTTTCTTCACAGATTTTGCCCATTGTAGATGCTGTTGCCTTCAGCTCCTATGCAGAATCAGAGGGAAAATCACTTTTGGCACTCAATTCTGTTCATAGCTTGTAAGACACAGTGCAGTGATATGTTATATTATTAGTACACTTATTATTAGCTGTAACCAGATCACAGTTTCAATTCCAATGCACTTTAACATGGTTTGCAAATACAAAACAGCATCACCTTACACATGAATGAGGAGTAACTCATTTACATTTTTCCAGCATTATACTATTGACCAATTAAGCTGAGATATACAGCTGCTTTTATAAATGTGCCCAACTTAGCAAACAAAAATTAGAAAACTTAGTTAAAAAGCTCTACTTTGCTGTAAATCAGTGGTTTTGGCCATATTGATTAAAGACCTTTCCTCGGGAAAACATCAAAAATCATTGTCAAAACCAATTACTTAAATCAAAAGACACTACTTTTCATTTAAATTGTTGATTTACAGCAATTTGCTCTTCTGCACAAATATACACATATTGTCAACTCTGTGGTTCTGCACGCAAACCATCTCAGAAGCCACATAAGGTGCCAGGAGCCAGTGCATGGAGCCTGCACAAACATCAAATTGATGTTTGATACAAGCTGAGCATCAATTGAGCTGTGTATTTTGCATATTCCCACACAGGACAGAGATCTGTTTGCAATTCTAGTCATGCTAGTGTACTGTGCTACTGCAGCCCCCTTAGATACTGAGAGAATGCCTTTCCATTTCTATCTTGCATAAAAATTAAAATAAATTCTGGCATATACCTACATACAAAAACATACAGAACTGAATTTCCCCTAGATAGGTTTTTTCAGAAAACCATTTAAATCATTCCCTTCTTTTCTTTCAAATTTGCAAATACAACATTTGACAGCTATAATTTAGCCAGGACCTCAAAAATCCTTCTCAGCTATCTACACTGACTCATGAAAATACTTGAAAACTCTAAATAAAAGCAGGGGTTGTTAGTGAATAAATTCTCTTTCCCTCCCAAATCCATCACAACCTAAGACACCCAGCAGACAGGGGAAGTGACCTGAGCTGCAACTGCCCTGAACTGTTACCCCCAGAACTGAAAGCAGATGAGAGCTGGTTATTTTTGCTGTTATAGACCTGTCTTCAACACAACCTCAGAACCATGCTCCCTTTCATCTGACGCCAGAACAAACCAGTTCAGTACCAGTTTGTATTTCTAGCACAGGTGTATCAGAGAGACACACAACGTTCAGACTGCCTCTTGGAAATTGTATGCAAATACAGCATTTGGAAGCTGTGGCTTTTACAGCAACTCTTCATTTACTGTAAGTTTTGATATCAGGGCAGGCTCTTCAGTCTCTGAGATACAGTAATCATGCAGTCAGTTTAACATGTTACATGCACACTAAACCATAAACTACTACATTAGCACTGATCAAACTTGATTTTCTGATGTGCTCTTCAACCACTGCAATGCTACTTGGTGAGCATTACCCCCTCTTAAATACAAATCTGCAAACTGCCCAGTGCCAGTGCTCTTTCCCCACTGAGCTGCAGATGCCGGCCATAAGGACACTTTAGCCCCTGTTGGAAGTTTCTGGAGTCAGTCCAGATGGGCTGCAGGGGATGCAGCAGATTCAAGCAGGAATGGGAACAGAAGGAAGGATGCTACAAGGTGTAAAGAAGGATGCTGGAAGGGGATGGGAGAGGTTGCAGCCAACAGAGCAGAGGAGTTCCGGCCACTCCAGGCACACAGCATGCCTGAGTGGTATCAGCAACATTCCTGGTCATCAGTGGTGCATCCTAAAAGACAATGCTCATGAGAGTCCTGGTAGCATCTTTTTTGCAGAAAAAATAACAGTGGAGCAGGAAGGAGGAGACTGCAGAGAAAACAAGAACCCTTCTGGACAGGAGGAAGGGATGATGACTAAAAAGCTATCAACATTACAACGCTGATACATGTGCTAGTTAAACTATTGACCAAAAAGTGCATCAGACTAGGGGAATACAATATTGGGACTGGTTGTTCTATGGGGCTGAGACTCTTTTCTGATGTACTAAATGTGGGGATGAATGAATCACATACTGTAAAGTGATGAAAAGCTTTTGAATCCCTCAGAAAATGGTATAAATAAATGTGGGCATGTACATTTCTAGCAGGAGCAGTGGAGAAACTACTAGACTGCTGATTTCCCTTTATAATGAGGAGTGCATTCTAGGCCTCCTCATGAAAACAATCAGGCAAGGCTACTACACAGGTAATTCAAATGCCTTTTCACATAGGACAAGGATTTTTTCTTACATATATAGGTGTCTCTGTTCCTATTAGATGCTGCCACTGTCGATATTGTGATACAGTAAGAATTACAGTGACAATAATAACAATGGTTGTATTTATCATATTCAGTGCACCATCTGTCACCCAGTTCCTTAAATGGCTCAGAAAAAAAAACACATTTATTTCAATCAATAGATCTGCCAGGGGAAAATTGATGGCAAGACAATGTCTCTTTGAGGAAACCTTATTTAAGTAAACTTTTGACAAGGAGATAAATCTGGTTGATGAATGCCTAAGACTGGCATTAGTCACAGCTCTAATATCGGCTAGCTAAGACAGTCTTTGTTAATCACAGATATGTACAGCTGCTGCAAAAAATTCAAGTTGCTACAGCATAATGAGCTCATGAACTGATTCATATTAACAGGGCATGTGTGTATTCCTCATCTGTGGTAAGTGTGAGGTAAAATAACAGCAACTTAAGGAACATATTTTACTTTGCAAGTGAAACAGGCTGCGAAGGCACACAAGAGTAATACACCTTGCCACTGACAAGCAACAGTTCTTTTGGCCATAGCAAGCCAATTGCTTCTGCAGCATTTACAAACCCTGAATCTCTTCCTCTGCATCAAAATGTTATGATGTAAATAAACACTTGCACTGTTATATTTCATAGTTGACTGGGATGAGACGCACTCCCCAAGTATTAGGTGAAAGATTATATACAGTAAACATATATAATGTTTATACATGGCCAGCCTGGGCATACCATCACCAGAGCCAGGGTCTCAGTTCACGCCTCTCCTTCTGGCCCTGGTGAATCACACTGTGACTCCAGGTTTCAGGCTCTAGGTTTATCCTCACTGCTATAACCTCTTTTCCACACAACTGCTGCAAAGACTAAAACCTACATATTCAAATAAACAGAGAAAAACTGCTTTTGACTGCCTCTGCCTTGGCTGCACTGCAACCATATGTTAAACCAAAGTCCACTCAAGTGACTACGCGCATGGTAAAAAGGAACGCCTTGCAGAAATGGAGCAGTTGCTGCTGCTAGTGACACATGGCTGGCATCTGTCCTGGTTTCAGTTAGGACAGTTATTTTCCCTCCTAGTAGCTGGTAGGGTGCTATGTTTTGGATTAGGATGAGAAGAGTGCTGATAACATGCTGATGTTTTAATTGCTGCAGAGCACTGCTTATACTAAGCCAAGGACTTTTCAGCTTCTCACTCTGTCCTGCCAGCGGGCAGGCTGGGGGTGCAGCAAGAGCTGGGAGGGGACAGACCCAGGACAGCTGACCCAAACTGGCCAAAGGGGTATTCCATACCATCTGACATCATGCTAAACAATATATAGGGGTGGCTAGCCGGGGTGAGGGGGCCGGCTGCTCGGGGTGGGGCTGGGCATCGGTCAGCGGGTGGTGAGCAATTGCATTGTGCATCACTTGTTTGTACATATTATTATTATCATCATTATTATTTTCTATCTTAATAAACTGTCTTTATCTCAACTCACAGGCTTCACTTTCCCGTTTCTCTCCCCCATCCCAGAGAGGGAGGGGGGAGGGTGAGCGAACGGCTGTGTGGTGTTTAGCTGCCAGCTGGGTTCAACCACAACACATCTCAGACAACAGCTTAGGTGTCACCCAGCAAAGGAGGCATGCACAGCCCACATGAACAGCGCTCCCAAATGAACAGCACTACAGCTGCAGTCTTGACAAGCAAAAAGGTTCATGAGCTGTGAGTTTGCAGAAATGGTATCAGCAGGGTTAGTGGTCTGCAAAACCATCCTAGGAAAAGGGAAGAAAGAGAGGGGACTGTTTTGTTTTGTTTTGTTTTGTTTTTAATAAAAAAGAGATGCTGGGATCTTTGTAGGTAGCTGAGGAAAGGTGTGGTGCCTCAGCTGGGCAAATATACCTGCTGGCCCCAACAGATTGTAAGGATGCCTTCAGGAAAATGAGTGCCATACAAGCAGAACCATGGATGAGAGAAGATCATAATGATGGTTTATCAGTCTTCATCATGTATTAATACCAGTACCAGCCTTCATTTGCACAGAGGTAGCAATTAGGATATGGATTACGGCTATGTCTCTGCATATGTTGCTGTTGCTCTAGGTACAAATGCTGCTGTAGCAGTACTCAAGGCTCTTTAAAACAGATACGGTCCATTTAGGGATTGATGTTGTACAAGCACAGTACAGATATGTGACCTCCCCTCCAAAGACCATATGTATCCATATGATTGTAACACTGCTCTGACATGAATCTAAGTTTTCTAGTAAGTCCACAATAATTTTGATTGCTGTTAACGTGGCTAATCGGGGACTTTTCAACTACAGCCTTTGATCTGGGAGTATAAAGCATGTGCATCACTGAATCCATAGGCAGCGTACTTGAGAGCAAGGAAAGCAACCAAGCCTGGCATTACTATGTATGCCAGCACACTTGGCATGGCAAAGCAAAAGTCTTCAGCGCATTCCTAACATTTACGAATGAGAGTTTAACACTTGGTTCACAGCCCACCCAGCCTGTCATTCTGATCACTTCTCTGCAGGCATTTATGCAAATAGCAGCAAAGCAGACTGAAATAAATGAAGCACTCCATATATTTTTAACTATATACAACACTTTAACTGCTAGAAAATCTAGAGAAGTTACAAATACACACTGACAAACTAACTAGTTGCACACCACAAGGAAATGCTCCCAGCTTGAGATTATCCATTTAGGTATCGGAAACATGCTTAGACTCACACTCCCTGCACCCTCCTTGCATGCTTTCTGTACTCTCATGTGCATTTGGGAAAAAGTATATGGGACAAACCATGCTGGCTTTCCCAAATTGCTGCT
Organism: Oxyura jamaicensis; assembly: GCF_011077185.1. Classification (NCBI taxonomy): domain Eukaryota; kingdom Metazoa; phylum Chordata; class Aves; order Anseriformes; family Anatidae; genus Oxyura; species Oxyura jamaicensis. Next base: position 63,873,314 of record NC_048894.1, on the reverse strand, counting down.
CAATTTTTATGCATCCTGAGTACTGCTGAGTATTCACATCCCTTTTGAGAACTTCCCTACACAATAAAAAAAAGACTCCCCTACATACTGAGATAAACTGAGAAAGGAAAACCATTCTACTTAGACCTTATTCAAGCAAACACTCATTAATTTATATGGGATTTTAATTGTCTAAATAAACTCAGTGAAATTCTCTGTATTTGGTCCTTTACTTGTTCCAATTACTCTAAATTCCTCTATTCACCTTCTAGAAGAAAATGTATGCCATCAGTCTAGCATATTTTAACACCCTTCTCTTCCATGGTAATGAAATCACAGGGCAAACACAGCCCATGCTCAATTGCCATTCTCACGAGGCATTATTATATGTCTTTAAATATGTTTCTTTTTGCATTAGCTGACAACAGTTAAATGCCCAGCTTTTGTAAAGGCTTTGGTAGGATTAGAAAATCAGGCAGTTCAATTTTCTTTCAGCTTTCTTTTCGATCACAGAATTGTTTACGCTTACTGAGTTAGATAAATTTATGGCTGATAATTACAGTTAATTTTCTTTATGTTTCTCTTGCCTACCCTTTCTATCCCCATTAAAACTAGCAAGTTGTAATCGGTACTAAATGAGAAACTGACGAAAGAGAAACAACAGACTAATGCCTGCAAGTAATTAATGCAGCCATTATTTTGGCAGTTTTTACAGGATTTGGGAGGCCTTAAGAACACTGAAAAACAACAGCTCATCAGCCAGGTGATGGGAAATGTGTCAGGAAATCCAAGTTTTAAAAAACCCAACAAGTTGTAGCGTCAGACCAATCTGTATCTCACATGACATCGCTATGCAGCACAGCATCCCCCTGTACCCTCCCTGCACTTTGCACTGTTTTTCTTCAGTAAGCATTCAGTGACACTGTGTGAGATGCATTGCAGTTTCTAGTATGATCCTTGCTACGTGGTTATTTTATTGGAAGCATGAGCTTTGCTACCTATGAAACCCAGAACATTTTTCCTAACCTTATTTCTCTCCAGTATTTTTAGCTGGAGTATTTCTACTTCTTGCACAGTGAAGTTCGAAGGATCTCTATGCTGAAGCAAATCAAATGTGTGTCAGTCCTGCAGTGCTAGGTGAATGGAGCAAGCATTTGACCTAATTTTGTGATTTGACTGGTTAAAATAAATTCTAAAATCATTACTCACTTTTGTAAATAATGTGTTGACTACAGGCACCAAACTGTCCAACTACAGAATGGGATGGGCTATCTTGGCTAGACAGGTTTGCAAACTGCACTCCCTCCACACTTCTGACTTCGGTATACATGTATGTACAGACACAGATACACGTGCAGAGAAAGGAATGAGAAGCAGAATACTTTACACATTCCGAGATACACATATATGGCAGGCGAAGGTGTGCAGTGCCGTTTCTTCTGTTCAATGATGAGTATACATAGTATAAAACAGCAGGAATTGAAAATGTCAGTACACAATTATTGGCCAAATATTCCTAGAGCCCATCAGACTGTGCCTAGCAGTGGAACCAGATCTTCTGGAGCAATAATTACACATGGATGGGTGTGCCAGGTTGCACAACATGTCTTATGGAGGAGAACTATCTCACATTTGCTTCTCAATCATCAAGTCAGCAGTTCCCCTCTCTGCTCACTGAGTGGCATTAGCATTGGGACTGGAGAGGCTGGCACGACTGCTCCTCTCAAGACAGGCTGCAGCAGAGGGAAGACAAAAGCTGGGAAGCAAAAACCATCCAAATCAGCTGAACCAGCTTCCCAACTTCACCCAAGGGGCTGAAGGGTGGGTGCCTTTTGTATCTCTCCTTGTTTCTGGTATGCCATTTCACTGGGATCTGGGAGATTACAAAAGTGCAACCACACCAGTCCATATGTGAGACAGAATTTTACAGAATGTCACCAAAGCTTGCCCAGAACTATTTATGGATGAGACCATAACTTGATTCTCCGGGACTTCTCATTTTTGTTTCACAGTCTAAATGATCTGGGTCAGACCAGTGGTGGTTTCTACATCTTGCCAAGAAGAAGAGACCACAAGGATCAGGACTACAGCACACACAGATGAAGAAAATAAGTTAGCTTAGCCCACATAAGAAAATTGAAATAGTTTAATTAAAACACTAACCATAACAAGATCTCTCTGTTGGGATGCTATCAAGCCAAAAGATGTGTTCACAGAAGTTGATGTTGACAAACACTGTTCTACCAAAGTCATTCCAGGCCTACTTCTGTTTTGAAGTTGGTAAGAATTTTGATAACATTTCCAGCAGAGTTAGCACCAGGCCTTAGCAAGCTTTGTGTCAGATTTACCTTGGCTCTAATCCCATTAATTTAAGCAGTCATGCTGTCCATTAATTCGGCTCTTCAAGCAACACAATCAATGGAACAACAACAAAGAGATTACAGGCTACCTGTGGCTTATACTAACTGCACCTTCATCAACTTTTCAGCCAAAGCTATTTCATAATTAAGTTATCAGGTATTAAAAAACTTCTAAAAGTCATTTCCCCTCCCAAGACAGTGTCCTTAGAATAGGGGTATATTTTTGGTTAAGATCTTATTCCTGCAGGAGGGAACTAAGCACTGTTAAACAGAACCCATGCTGAAAAGCAAAAGCAAGGATGGATCAAAGTGAATCAGCAATTCTAAATACGTGAGATGCTGACATCGTGCTTCCCTGGCCCCAGCCCTGGATCCACAAGAAAGATGGATGCTTGATTAATTACTCCGCAAGCTGCAGAGCTTACACATGAGGACTCAGCCACAGCCCAAACAGCTGACTCAAAGAGCAGTAACTCATCAGGTTTAACCTGCCTGGATTCCAGACTGCCCTATCTGCAGTCAATCTGCAGGCTAATCCTCCCAAAAGGGTTTATTGGAAAATCTTTTGCTTCTGCTGGCTAAGTGTGTGCTGGACAAGACACGGCTATGCTACAGTAGCAGCTCAAACCATAATCCACTAGTTTTTTTTCACATTTTGCTCTAACAGAGAGTGGGAACTCTTTCCCACTGCTGGAAATCTGCTAAAAACAAGTCAAGGCTGGAACATTTCTCTGTTGTGTTCAGCAGGCTGGATCCAGCCAATTTTGGTAGCCCAGCTTAAGGTGTTCTTCATCATCAATATGGCCATCATCCTCATCACCTGCTTTTGATGTATTTACATTGTAGGAAACCCTAGGTGCTCCACAAGCACGCGATAGAAAACAAACCCCTATTGGCAACGAGCTTTGTTTTACCATATAGGTGCTGAATGAAGGGTCAATGCAGGCAGTTCCTCTTGCTGCGTTGCCTTCAGACAGACTTTCTGCAATGAGAGAACTATGATTCAGGTTGCAGGGCTGTATGCAACCTTGTTGCAATGTGGTCGTTCTGATCTCATCCCTCTGAAGCCCCAGGAGATTTTGAAGCAATAGTCCACGGGGATGAGCTCTCCTGTACATCTTAGCCTGTGCCGTGGTGGGTGAAAAAAATGAAGTTTGTACCCAGCTATACTTTGGCAAGTACGTATCTGACTTGATGAAAAGTGAAACACCTGTAAAATAGGTCAATAATGCTTAGAAAGCACTTGCACTGACATTTCCTTTCAGAACCTGTGTAACACTGATCTTCAAGGAAAAGAAGGGCAATTCATTTTCAAGTGAGTAAGAATACCTTTTCTTCTGAACCAGCAGTATCCATCTAGAAGCCTAAACCCCTTCAACTATAGCATTTTTTAGTCACAGTTTTTTAGTCAGTTTGGTTCAAATTCCTATGCAGAACAGCCCTAAATTTTCAACTTAATATCATTTTCCCCAAATAAATGTCATTTTCTAGCTGTAGGCCCGACAAAAGAATGAACAAGAGCTCTCAAGAAGAAGTCTCAGGGCATACACAGTTTTCTCTATTAGTCCTACTGAGATGTTAACTCTGACTGATCTTTTCACACAGGAAACTCACTATGACCAGGATGCCCAGGGTTGGGATGCTAGAAAGAAGCTTAGGCTAATTAATTGCATTTCTTTTTCTGACTGCAATGTTTTTCTGCCCTGCTGGGTACTCAAAGGCCAGCACTGGTTCCTCTGATTAGCAGTACCTCATTATGAAATCAAAAGAAAAGCTGCAAGAAAGAAAAAGCTGCATGAAATCAAAAGAAAAGCTTGGCAAATAATTATAACTGACAATGTTAAAAGGATATTGTGAATTAACTACAGCAGACAAAATAAATTTGGAAAAAAGCTTTCAATAATTACAGTGCATATGTCAAATGGAAATGACTTCAATTTGCATAGCTCTGCAGCCATATTGTGCAATATTTCAAGTGGCTTCACAATAATATGCTTGTATCTTTAAGATCATTTAATATAGTTCAAGGTTTTAATAACCCAAAGACATGTCAGTTACTACAGACAAAAAGCTAGCCAAGGTTTCTTCATTTTTTAGGCTTTATCTACAGTCTGTTGTTATTCTATAATGACGCATTAAAAATCCATACCATACCCACCTCCAAACATATACATGGTTTTACTGTTAAAATGTATTTTATAGTGGTTTGGCTCATTGCTATATGTCATCTTTATACCAGTAAAACCAGCAATGTTAGAAGCTGTACCACTTTAACTCTGTATGTAAAACATCCTATCCCACATCCTACACCAGAACTAGTTTACATGCAGGTCAGACAAGAAGCTCCTTGGGAAGCTTGTATTATACGGGATGTCTTTCCATCTGGATGAAGGTTCCAGCTAGAAACCGACATGTGACTGCATGCGGGTGGATTTGGACAAGAGCTTTGCTATGAACTCCAACTGAAGACCACGAGCTTTTGAGCTATCAGAAAGGACCCCTCTGTGGCCTGTGACACAAGGGTCCCACTCATGCATTGTGTTGAGCTGATTCCAAATTCCTTGTTTGCTTAGGAATGGGGGAAATTTAATAAAACCACCCCTTTATTTTTCCCTTCTGAGTCCAGCCTATTTACCCTTGAACTGGGAGTCCACATATATCAAACAGAAGGCTCTCTAGGATACTCCAGAACTGAGCTTTTTTACCTCCAAGTGTCATCATCAACATCTACCTTAACTGTAAGTTTGTACCTGCACCTGCTGCAGAAAAAAAATTGGAGTTGGATTTGTTCCTTTGCAGGAACAATAACAATCAACAAGCAGCTATAGTACTATTGAAAGCAATCCTGGGTCAGTTATCGACCACAGTTCACCCACAGATTTCAAAGCACGCCACAAAACTCAGCAGGCACCATCCCTCCCTCATAAAACAGAGGAAAGAGCAATCAAGATGTTTGATGATTCCTTCCAGTACTTATAGTGTGAAAGTGGCAAAAGCAGCAATCATATCTAACCTCTTCCTTCCCTAGTAACCTTCCCACACCTGAAGGCATCATGCCGTCATGCCAGGGTGCAAAAGATTTATTTGCAACATACCTTTTCTTCTTCCACTTCCAGCTGAGAGTTAGTATTTACCCCACATAACTAAAAGCAGAATGCCAAATGCAGGAGAGGATGATTTCTCTGTAGGCAACTCACTGCAGGCAAAAGCTCACCCTAGTGACTCGATGCACCACGAGGTAGGTGCCAAAACAACTACTTGAGCTTTCATTAGGAAAACTTCATGCAAAAACAGCATGTGGGGAGCTAGGCTGTTCAAGCAGCAGCATGCAGTGAAGGGGGGTTTTGATTGCAGCAGTCAGCATCTCCTACCAAACACTGCATTACCCTTGCAAACATCTACATTTTCTGCCAGGGACGTTACGAGAGCTGGCTTTGCCACCAAGGCAATACACGCTAGCAGAATTAAGGGAAGCACCCAAACAAGTCCAAGTCAATTTTCCAGGATATGGACCATCTGAGCTATTTTACTAAAGGTGTCCTTACCTTCCAAGGGCATGTCAACACTAAACAAGATGTATTTCTTCCCTCCCATTCTTTGGATAAATATATGTTCATAGGTCTCTGTCTTCTTAAAGATGATGTAAGAACAGATCAGAGAATGCAAGGTCAGACATGGTAGATGGGTGAGCATTTCCCACAGGAAAATACAGCCGGAGTACCTTTGCACCACGTTATCTGTTTACTGAGTGCTGCTCGCATTGTTTGCACTGCTATCTTGGAAGAAAGTTGACCTCATGGATCTGAACAGATATATTCTGCGGCAGGGATCCAGTGGTGAGTAGAGGCTGGAGCAAGGACTAGAGACAACAGGCTGCTTGACTTTTAGGGATTTCACATCTACTGCCAAATGACCGCGTGCATGCTGTGTGCTCACTGGATATACAGATTCCTTAAGAGAGTTTTTGTCCACTGTAAATACATTTAGTTTCAAAAATGCTTTTCTCTAAACTGTGCATCTAGTATTTGTCCTTGAGACACAGCAGGACATAAAACTTTGCAACATGCTGTGACAGGCTTTATGCTACAAGCTCCATTTTGCACCAAAGCAACCCATTTAACAGTTTTCCATTTCTGTAGGATGTCATCACACCAATGCAAATCTCTCTAGCTCAGACAGGTCTTTACTGTTATAGGTGTGGCTTCCCTTTAATAAAATTACATTTAGCACTACAATATTTGAGGGTGAACAAGGCACATGCCTGTGCTGATGCCAATGTTTTTACAATAGAGTAGGTTTCAGCTGGCTCTACAATACTGAAACGAAGCTGGGCTTCACAGAAATTTGGATGGTTCCCTCCTGAGTCACATCCACTTGGGCTATCCTTTGGAAAAAAATTGTGTTGTCTATTCTCAACAAAACAGACCCTCCTAAGTCTACAGAGAATATTTGGTACTCCAACTGTTTGGTCCATGGCTTCTGTTGTTGCTGGTTTTTGTTTAGTTCATCTAAAATAATCCCTTCCAAAGTGAGAATCAACAAAACACAGGAATCCGGTCACCTGGTCACAATACCCTGCTGATGGGAGGCGATGGCAGCACCTCCTCATTTCTTGCTCATCTGCTTCCATTTCTGAGCTGAGTCAGTAGCCCAGGAAAAACTGAGAGTAGGCAACGAAGCATCCACTGCAGAGAAGGTAAGAAGGCAATTAAGAAGCTGTTTTCCTGGCTTCTGGCATTATTGTGAAGAACAGCTAAAAGGAGGACACATATCAGGCAAGAGCTGACATTCACAGCAAGGACCTAGCAGAGGCTTAGCATTCTTGCACCTCCTGTCCCAGTGATAGTTCCAGAGCAGCGCATCTCCAGCTGTCAGATGGAAGCAATTATTAGTGTGAGCAAAGCCCATTCTAGGAGGAAACAAATGAGCCTCAGGCACAGCCTGATTAATGACTGTCCCCATGCAAATATGTAAACAGCCACATATTTGCTACCTCAGCTTAGCAAAACATTAAAGCTACTTAGCAAAACGTTAAAACTACTTAGCAAAACATTTTAACGTTAAAACGTTAAAACTCCCCAGTGAAGTAGTCACTGCACCAAGCCTGTATGAATTTAAGAAGTGTTTGGACTGTGCACTAAGTCACATGGTCTAAACTTTTGGGTAGACTTGTGCGGTGTAAGGAGTTGGACTTGATGATCCTTATGGGTCCCTTCCAACTCGGAATATTCTGTGATAACTACGTGATTTTTATCCACTTGTTTATGCTGTTCTACCAAGCACTGGAATTACAGAGGGGATCTGGCCTCCCATTGAGAGGCCTGAGGGTGGATACAGAAGCAAAAAGCACAGAGCTCTGCTGTCCAGTTCTCCCCACCTAACTGTATTAAAATGCAGTGTCTTTCTGGGTTTCTTGTTTACTTGCTAGATGTAATCATTTTACTCCCTCTAGTCCAAATTGCACAAAAAAGTATATTACTGCCTTCTCTACAGTGAATATACCATGCAATGCTGGTGACTTCTGCCTCCAAGTATCCCAAAATCCAAAAAATCATTTTTACTGATAATGGATACAGGAGAGATGTCTGCAAGCATCTGAGTCAGCTTTACTTGTGCGCAGTCGGAGGAACTGTTATTTGTGCTCCCCAGAAGTGCATCAGGAAAAGCTTCTATTAAGATACCTCAGTTCCCTAATAGGTAGGAGCTGAGTGTGCATTACCGTTCCCAGGAGGATTTCAAAACTCCAGCTGCTCTGAGCTTGGAGCATCCCTTTGGTTGTCCAAAGGAGCTATAAGAACGTCCACGGCATTCCACAAGGAATTTTATAATCTCAGCCCTCTCCATCAAGAAAACCTTTCAATGCAGGTATGGAAACTTTGGATGTCTGTCATTAATCTGCAGTCCCTTAGGGTTATCCTGGACCTGCATCAGGAGGACTCAGAATTTCCCCCGAAGGAATCACATGGTTAAGTCCTGTCTTCAGCACTGGGCTTTTTCCCTCTGTAAAGCATTTCACTCAGATCTGGAAGTTTCAGCTGGGCAGCCCTTATCCACTCTGTGGCTATTTGTCACAAGCAGCCACTGTGATTTCTCTGACACTCCCAGTGAAGCTCACGTGGAAGACCACCGCAACAGAACACACACAAGATGTCCTCAGGCAGAACATGAGTCCCAGCATCACAAAGCGAGAGGACCAGAAGGGGCCAGCTCACCGCTCCTTAGGCAAGAGCCTGCTCCAGTTGCTTTGCTAGGGCTTCACTTGACTTCCCAGCCAAAATCATCCACAGCTTCTTCTCTTCACTGTCCTCTGGAAGAGCTGCTTGTCCCCATTTGCCCCACCACTGTCACTTCAGGTCAAAATTCGTGGCAATGTGAACTCTGATGCATACAAATGTGACTTCTGGTTGCTCATGGCTTTTGTGCTGCTATTCGAGGCCAGCCAAAGCTTCATTAACCTCTTTGGTGCATACAAATGTACGTGGGCGTAGAAAGAGGACAAAGCTTCTCCCCAGATCAAAGAAAACACAGGAGCAGGGACCTCCAAGGTCACACGACGAGAGCATGATATATCAAGCACTGGTTTGTCTTGGCAGCCAGCTCCTAGCAATGCTTTACCATATGATAAATATCACTGATGCAATGCCAGGCTTCCGGGCACGTTTTAACCACATGAAAACTAGATCTCTTGTGGTCATTACACTGTGCCATTTGATCGTGCTGGAGTATTAGAAAGAGTATAGTTGGCCAGTCCCACTGAGGAAGCCTTATGGCACCCCTACAGCTGCATATGGAGACAGTATATAGCATTTTGAGGCTCTGCCTGCACGCTTCGGCAACCTCAACGCTTCATCCTAGAAATGGTTTCAACTGAACTTTACAGCATCTGGTGTAACAGGCTTTTTCACATTTCATGCTTACCATTCCTTTTGGGAATGTTTGGGATAGAACATTTCTGGATCTATTATTGAGCTATATGCCAGACTTTTTAATCAAGTTTCATTCGATCAAATCCTTACGGTTTAGACAGTGAAGATTATGAATTGGAGACTAAATAAACTAACAGAACAGCTTAATAGAGGGGATATAGCTTCCATTTCTTAACAGTTGGCAAACAACCTACAAACTAACTCAACCATGAGAAAACTTCAGATGTTCATTTCTCTATATTTTTTTAAGACAGTGAGATAGGACTAGCCACAGAATCATTTGTAGACTAACTTCACCAAGAAACAAATTTCATGGGATCACGCTTTGTGCACATTTGTTTGTCGGCCAGTATGTTTGAGCATCAGATTCCTATCTTTTTAACATGCCCAGTAATTCCAGATAAGAAAAGGGAAAAGGAAATCAGGTTTCATTAGTTCTGCTATTCACAGAGTTATCTGAATCCAGCTCAAAGACGTATCATAACCCCTGACTAAAGGCTACGTCTGTTCAGTAAAGCATGTCTTTACCTTTGCAGGTACAACATATTACAAACACAATGTGCCACAATGATAAAGCAGCCAAAAAAAAAGGGGGGGTGGGGGAGGGGGAAGGGAAGGGGATTGATGTTCCATTCTCTTCTACTAAATGCAGTTGTTCTGACTTGGAAGGGATTTAGATTAAGCTTGCAGAGGTGCCAGTCAATACACCAGGTGCCAGGCAGGGAAGAGGTAAACTGTATAGGCAGGAAACAATAAAACTGTGCTAATGTGTGGCCTTTGCCTGATTCATCTTGACTAACCCAAGAAGGGTGAACATATCCAGGCCAGCAAAGCCAAGCTTGTTAGAGGAAGTCAGTGAGCACTGCCTAGCTGTAGGGAGCAGGACCATTATCTGGATATGATGCTCAAACACTGCTTACAGAGATGGTGGAAAGCCAAACCCTGTAAGATGAAAAGAAAACAATTGGCAACCTCTGCATGCTGGCAAGGGAACTCATGCAATAGGGCAAGACAAGTTCCTTGAATTGAAGAGGAAAAAGTTTCACTGAATATTTCAAGAAGGACTTTAAGAGTCCTAGTTATATAAAACAAAATTGATGTCATTTAATAGCAATTCTTTTCAGCTTGACCTAAATCCTCTTTCAGAAATGCTTGTCTCCTTGTACGTGACAGCACTAGGAATACAATAAGCAACAAAACAAAAAAAGGATGATCAGAAGCCAAACTCTAGATTCTGATTTATTCAGTCACAAGGGCCTCAGAAGATTTTGATCTACAGCCAAACTCCAAACTGCAAGATCCCATGAGCATTCAGTCCAGTAAGGTCAGAGAAACAAGAGGAAATCTCAGGGCTCAGAGTTCACATTCACCAGCCCCACACCCCAGAAAATGACCCAGCTGTGTTAAAACAAAATACTTAACAGCAATACAGATAAGAGTAGTTATAGTACAGGTATGCTGTGTCAGATCAGACCCGGTCAAAATTTACAATTTTGATTAATTAAAGGAGTCTAAGGTGTTCCTTCATAACGTATGCTAGCATGTGTATGAGTGAGATAGAAAGGTGACCGAGTTAAAACACACGCCAGGTTACCTACTTACAACTGCAACCAGATTTTCTTCTGAGAGGTGGAGTTCTCCAGAGGAAGGTGCAAAACACTGAACAGTGAGACACCGGAGAAGGTCCCACATGCACTACACAAAGCTTTAAAGCAACCCCGGCTGTGCCAGTGTCACAAAATCTGTCAGCATCTTTAAAGGCAGCTCTGCAGCACAAGAGTGACATGAACCTGTGAGAGAAACACACTTCCATTCTGATCACCTGGTCACCATGTTCAGACATATATTTAGGAGTCGATGGGAACTGTCACATCTCCCACCTATGGTGAGGAAGGCAGCACGGCTAAGGGCACAAAGGCCTGCACAGCATGCATGCTGCCTGCTGGGAAGTAACATGCTTGTATCCCAACTGAAAGCCAGCGTACCAGGTTTCTAGAGAAAAGCACTCTGAGTCTTAAGGTTATTCCCCAGCTTTCTCAATAAGCATAGACACAAAAGAGTGGAAAAGACATCACTTTCCTGCCCCCAACTCCAAATCCTGAGAAGGCAGGGTTGTGAGATCCTCTCACAACGAGGATCCTAGAAGAGCAAAAAGCATGCAGCAGTCTTGCCTAACAATCTGTTTACTCTATTAATATACAATGACTGCTCCAATCATGAAAGCAGTTGCTTTCTGCCTGGAAGATGACCCAAAGGCCAAAAAAGAAGACAAAAATTCATGGCAAAACAACCCAATAACATGTACTGAGCTCCTCAGGATTTTCCAAGTGGCCATAGAGAGAAACTGACAAAAACGAGAAGTTAAATGAAATTATATCGACAGTCTGTCACCTGAGAATCAAGAGATAACCAATACCTGTTGTAACTTGTCGTTTTGGTCCACAAGGACAGCACTCACATCAGAGGAGGAAAAAAACTACAGAAGAAAAGAAGGAATTCATTCACTCACACAGCTTGGTTGGGCACAGCGGATTTGTGACCACACGATGCACATACACAAATATGCGTGTCCATGAAAGACCTGAACTGCAGGGGAGAAGTAAAAAGAGCCAAGATTGCCACAAAAGCTGCCTATTCTTTTGACTTTATAAATTTTATAAACCTTTTGACTTTATAAATTTTATAAACTAGTTTGGGAGGAGGATAAAAGTTCTCTTTTTCATTTCCCACTCAAAAGAAGCCAGTCACTTTATTTGGGTCACCTCTGCCTACATGGGGGTAGGTTTCCCTTCTGCAAAGCTAACTTAGTTATTTATAAAATCTCTGAGCAGTTTCACCATTACCAACCACAACATCCTGCAAAACAGCAGATAATCATTAATGATTTGTACAGCCAGTGAACAGAGGCACAGAGAGAGTACAAGTCCCAGATTCATTTCTGCTACCGTCTGCCATCACAAATTTAAGCATCTAGTCTAAATTAATCATCTGAGATTCCTGGACTCAGTCGACAGAACTACACACCTCCAGACAAATGTTTATTGTATCTAATTTAGGCAACATTTTAGGATGGGGCCTGCCTTTCCACCATCTACCAAGACAGTCTCGGTACCCAGTCAAGACTAGACATGTATATTTTAAACTAGATGCCTAAACAGAGACTGTCTAAAGTTAATTGAGACAGGCTTCCACTATAAAGGACACAGAATATCAGCTGCAGGACAGAGAAGCTAATTTGCATCTCCCAGCTCTCAGGCTAATGGGCAAACTATTAGAATGTCCCTTCCTGATCTGCATTATTTCATAACGCCTATTTGTCACATTTGTGACTGGTCACAGAGAACATCTGTAAAGAGAAGAACAGTTGGAAGTCACTGGCATGGGATCTGTTCAAAAAAACGCAGGCTTTTCATTCAAGGTTTTCCTTACAGGATGCCTGCCTCCCAAAGCCCACAGCATTCGTGCCAGTCCTTCATGCCCAATGGGAATCACTGCAGGGCTTGACAGTGCTGGGGTGCTAAAGCTGGACTGCTCAGACATGCAGTGGTCCAGTAGGTACACTCAGTTGGACAGCTGAAAGGAAGATGTCTGGCAAGTCCAATAGTAAACAGAGATCAAGAGTTCAAACTCAAGCCTAAAATGAGAACTTAGAAATGCTAACCCATGTTTAAGTGGTATATTCCTATGTCTTTGCCAATGCTTTCATGTGCGTTAGCCAAGTGAATCTTAACAGGCACAGAAAGATTCTCAATGTAGGCAGAGGCCATGAAAAAGGCAACTGGTCCAAGCTGTTGTACAACTTGCCTTCCTAGCTGCAGACGTTTCAAGAAGAAATCTGAAGGGTGGATCAGGCACAGAATGCATTGGGGATTTATTTAATCAGTGGGGAAGATGATGTATGGGCGGGCTGAGCTGAAGGCAACGACAGCACTGCAGTCAGGCTCTGCTGTTCTTCTCTGCAACATCCCTGCATCTGATTTATCAATAGGCAGCTGCTGCAAAAATTGAAGCTCTGTTAAAATGACAACTCTATTAAAGGGGCAGATGGTCCTACAAGCAAATGTTTCACTAAGGACTGGGTAGATATCATCAAACTCTTTTCTCAATGACTCAGAGATGACAGCTTATGTCCCAGGAGATATTTCACAGAGCTGCTGTACTACGTAGCCATGGGGCCAGGAATATTCCTGAACATAACTTGACTTAAAAACATAATGAAGATGGTTGAAACACAAGCCTGTCTGTATGGTTAGAATACTTTGTAGCAGCTTTTATGACAGCCACGGATGAAATGTGCCACCTTTGGAAGGCAGCCAAACTTCTTATACATGAGAGTACAGCTGTACCATAAAGCCTCTGTAGCTTTTTGATTATCATATTGAAGTAGGAAAAAGCAGAAAAATTAAATGACAAATGTGCCAAATGGAACATATTTATTCTAAAAAAAGTGCTGATCTTTTTGGAACACTGGAAGTGTGATTCATAGGACAAGTTTTACTGGACAAAATTTTGACTGTAAACTAGCTCTCCTGTTACCTTGATAGAAAATTTTGAAATTGAAACTAAATATTGATTTATGTCATCATTTCTCCCTACACACAAGGAATTCAGACTCATGTAATGCAATGCCTTTCATGTGTAATGCTTTTTTCAGTTTTCTCCTTGCAAAATAGAAGATCAAACTTAATATCCTTAATTATTTATAACTTCCAATAAAAAAAACATGGAAATTCTTGGAGCATAGGTTAAGAGGGTAAAACTCGACCGCTGATCTCTGCCAAGAGCTGTGGCCTCTAAGGCTTTCAAGAAAACATCTACCAAAACCAACATACAACTATCCTGGTTCAACGTGTGCAAACAGCATTCAGAGGATGCAGAGGTTGAAATTCACATAAAGATGATCACCCAGTAAGAAAATGGGTTTCTTCACTGTTCCAGAGGGAAATGCCAAGGACAATCGCAACATTGCTTTTGCAACTGTGCAACATTGCTTTGCAACTGTGCAAAGTTAACCCTCCATTTGCAGGGAGCAACAGCACATAGAAGGTTGACAAAAATAATCATTACAAAACCGATCACTAAATTTAAAAATCCATGTGGTCAACCTTCAGATTCATTTCTCATCTTAACCTGCGCAAACCATTATCTCAATCTAGCTATGAATTTTGTACAAAGAAATTCCTGCAGTTCTTCCACAGAGGTAAGCTGGTCTTACTCTTCCTTTTTAAGGCATTGACATTTACATTGGCAGAGCACAAGGCTACCAAAAAAAACCCTTACGTGTAATATGCACATGTGTATGTACACAAATAAGCACTGCGGGTTCAGATGCAACAATGCTGCTTACTGCCATAAATAGTCCCTGCAAATTCACATGATTGTTCTTGGCAATAACACAGCTGGAAATGTTTGCAGGGCTAGGACCACGTGTTAAACCATTTTGTTCAGAAACTGTGAGGTAGTGCTGTCTTATTTTGACCTACCCTATCTTTGTTTCTTCCCTAACGTGCCACTCATATTTACAGTATGAAACAGAAAACACATTACAAACTGCTATTATTTTAGTGTTTTTTACATTGACATGTATTTGTATGTCAATGTCCAGTAAGCATTCAAACTGGTAGCTTTGGTGGTTCTTCTATGCAGTGAATTCTGTAGGGTCTTGGTTCCACCTTCAAGCTCCATCTTCATGAAGACTAAGGGCCTCCTGAGTATTTCTGCTTTCTGCATTTAAAGCAGGATGAACCACAAAAGTTATACAGATGGGCAACTATGATAATTAAGGGGACAGAGGAGCTGCTTTATGAAGAGACTGAAAAGTCTGGGAGTCTTTTGCTTAAAAAGGAGAAGTCTGACAGGGGATACGATCAAGGTTTACAAAATTATGATGGCAGTGGAAATGGTATCCATAGGACTGCTTTTCACTGCATTTAATAATGTTAGATGCAGGAAGCATTCACCTAAGCTAGCAAGAAACCAAACCATTTACAATTATTTAAAAAATTAATAAAAGAAGGCACATTTCTACTGAGAGGTTAGTGAACTTCTGGAATCTGTTGCCACAGCAATGACCTGCAACATCTGCCCCAGGCAGATAGCATCAGCAGATTCAAAAAGGGATTAAACAAACCCAGGGACAGTGGGTCCACAAACAACCAGAACAGGCAGGCTTGTTCCTGATAACGTACAAAATACAAGAACTGTCTCTGCAGGAGACTACAAGGGAGAAGACCGCAGGCAGCAGCCAGGCCCCTGCACTCTCACTGAACAACATATCCAGGTCCAGATGTGAACCCAGGTGTGACACACTTGGGTGTTTCTTATCCTGATTATGCCTGATTGCTAGGTGGCTGCTAGTTTGGGATTGATTTTCACAGCAACCATTAACTCACTTGCAGTTGTGGCTGCTCGAGAAGTCTCTGTCAATGGGCATCCATAAAGGCAGCAGCCAGTATTCATGAAACCTACTGAAAAGCAAGGCTATAAAGCTTTTTTTTTTTCCTTTTATCGTTCTGCAGGGAGACAGGCTTATACCAGAGCAGCCTGATTAAAGTTCATTCCTACCCTTGAGCAGTCCACACGACAGACTAGCTTTGCAGGAACACATGTTCTCCATGGCACAACAAGCAGCATCAGGATGACATTGGGAACAGTAATGACAAACATGCCTGCCAGGCCTCGAGCTCACATGCTCTGAACAGCAGGAGGACATTGAGAAGGAACTTCAACAGATGTCCAATGACACGGAGGAATAGCTCGCTTGCTGACTCCATCACTGTTTTTCTACTGTAATAATTACCTAGTATGCAAAGCCTCTGTACATGCCTTGTACAAGCCTGACACTGTCTGTCCTACAAAGGTGCTATTTTATGCTTAGTGGCCTTCCATACAGATGACTAGCATCAGTGACAGGAAGAATGATTTTTGTGGGGCTCTCCTCATTCTTATTTTAGCTATCCTTCATCTGCATCTAATCTCTTGCCATAATGGTAGAGGCAAATAATAACTCAGTAGGAGTCTCACTGCAAAAGACCAACTCAAGCAAACTTCAGCTTAAGTTTTAGGAAAAATCATCTTGGAGTCCTATCTCATTTGCTGTCTATGTATTAAATGTATCTTCAAACTTTGGCTCCATGTGTAATTTGGTCATATGAACATTCATGTGAAGCCAATTTGTTCAAGCTAAGAACTTTACTGTCAAATCCAGATAGACCCTGAGACAACAAAAAAGACTGACTTCTGAGTCATCTGTGAAAGGAGTGTGACCTTGTGGTGGTTTTACCGTGCTAGGCAGCTGAACACTACAACCGCTCTCTCACTCCCCCTCCCCAGATGAGGAGGGAAAAAGGTAAAGGAAAGAACAACTCATGGGTTGAGATAAGGATAATTTAATTAAAGGAAAAAAATAATTATTAAGGAAAGATTATTATTAATTAAACAATTCAACTAAAGGGAAAAAAGGGAAAGGGGAAAAGGGAGGGGGAAAGGGAATAATAAAACAAGTAAAGGCTATGTGGAAGTGCAGAGGAAAGAAATTACTCTCTACTTCCCACCAATGAGCGATGCTTGACCACGTCCTTGAAGCAGAGCCTCAACGCATGTAGCTGGTGTTCGGGAGGAGGACAGATGTTTTCGCAACGAGAGCCCACCCCTCCCCTCTTCTTCCACCTTTTGTTGCTGAGTGTGACATCATATGGTATGGAATATCCCTTTGGTTGGTTTAGGTCAGCTGCCCTGGTGATGTTTCTTTCTCACTTTTTTGCCCACCCCCTAGGAGGCTTAGAGAGAGTCCTGATGCTATGCCAGCACTTCTGAGCAGCAGACACAACACTGGTGTGATACCACTGCTGTTCCAGCTACAAGTGCGCAGCACTGGTTTATTGGCTTGTACTTGTGTTTTTTCACTGTTTTTTGTGGTTTTTTTTTTGTTTGTTTGTTTGCTTTTTACTTTACTGGCTTGTAAATGTGTTACATTGAGAAGAATAAACAAAGAAACACCTCATTGCTTTTGGGTACAGAGAAGGTTATTTAAAATGGAATTGCTCTGTAGTATGGGAACATTGACCAAATCAGGATAGAGTCCTAGGCTGAAGTGACCAAAGTTTATAACTTGCTATGTCGCTAAAACAACCCTTAACCAGCTCAAATGCAAACTTACTAAGATCGTTTATGACTAACATTTCAGGAAGTTTAGTACTTGCAGTACCCAAACCAAGGTCAAGTCCCTTTCATTTATTTTCCCCTTGGTCACACCACTGCACCCTCAGGGGTTTCGCACTGGCAAAGATGTCATGAATGAAGCCACCCCCTTTCAGGGCTGGTTAAAACACACAACACCTTTTTTAACCAGTCCCTGAGGCTCCCTAAGCTCCCTGGATGCCAGAGAAATACCTGTGACTTCCTTTGGATTCCTCCTGATTTCCAAAGAATCAAGACCTACTGTATCACCTATTGTCAGTAGGAAGATTAGACCACTACTACAAAAGAACGAATTAAAGGAGGGGATTATGTGTATATTTACATTGTAAAGGTTTTCTGCCTTGCTCTAGGCAGAAAAAACAACAGGATTCCACCACGTGTCTGTGAGAGGTCTTGTTGCAGCAAACATAGTTGTTCTTAAGCTAGTTTTACCCTACGTAGTGAGGCAGGCTAGTGAAGAGGCTTACCACTGTCTCTCCAGTCACTCCTGCTGGCATCTCTCTCTACTACCACCCTGCCTTCACCTCTCTGTGCAGGCACCATCCTCTTGGTGTGTCTACACAGCATACGAAAGTGTGTGTAGACTTCCTGCAGCCACCTCCAGGCAGGCTTTGGAGAAGTCACAGCAGGCTTTATCATAGGTAGCAACCTACCAGGTATCGTTCATATTACCTGTTACCTTGTGTTCCACAAAGCCCATGCTTCTATGCCGTTACTCACGTTACTGTCTGTACTATATACCACTAGGCACAGATAACACCCACAAGGTAGGAGCTGTTTTCTTCTTCCACTTTATGGAATACAGCGAGTTTGCACTGGGCTCCCATGTGCAGAACAGCGCAAATATAATAGTTGATAACCCAAAAATAACACCCACAGGCAAGTCTTTTAACCTGTTTTCTCCAAGTTGACTCAGTTCCCAGGAGATAGTGCCCCTTCAGTACCAGGATGAGATCCTCCTCCTTCCCATCACAGCAATGCCAGTGTGCAAAAAGAGCCGCCATCCTCTCACATCATGCAACACTTGTCGCCACCCACTCCTCCCACCTCACAGCTCCTTAAGACACTCATTTCTGTTCCCAGAATATATCTTCCAGACAGAATCAAAAATTATTTACATCTCAGCAGTAAGCCTACATCGTTCCAGAAACTACTGGCTTGGTTCCCTTTATTTAAACAAAAGAGTTTCCCCAAAAGCTGCATGGAGAAAGGGGCTCTTTAGTTGTTTTGTTCTGTGGTTTGCTTACAGAAGTCTCTTGCTGGAAGTATGCAGGGCTCACACTGAGACTGCTCTAGTTGGAAGAACAGACAGAATAAACCTCCTGATGATTGAACATGTATTGTTCAAATGGATATGAGGCGATAGATAATTTGCTTCTGCCGTGCTTCACAGACTCTTACAAATGCACTGCCCTGAAAATGTTCTAACAATAAAAGCCATGCTACTAGAAGAACTGGACGGCTTCATGCTATTTCTTTCTTCCAGCATCAGAATATGTTTCTGCACTAAGATTTAACTGATTTTGTTTAACCTACAACTTCCTCCTGACCTGTCTTTGTGCTCAAGGTCATAAGGAACATAAATATTTACAGACTGAATACAGTTCTTTGGCCTTGAAAGGAGACTACAGATGCTACAGGAAAATAAATAATGAACTGGTTTAGGTCACTGACCTTCTGAATACAGCCTACAGCAAACCAGGGAAGGTAAGAGGATGAATGCTGCTCAAGGCTAAAATGCTTTACAAAAGCTACCATAATCCAGGGCTGACCAAATCATACGGTTCTACATCCTGCTAGTCCCTGCATCACATGAAAGCTTCCAAAGAGCAAACAAACATCAAAAGAAAAAGGGCCAGCTATGAAAGTCCCAATGTATTAGTCCTGGTTTTAGTTAGGATAGAGTTAATTTTCCTTCTAGTAGGTGGTAGGGTGCTATGTTTTGGATTTAGGATGAGAAAAATGTTGATAACACACTGATGTTTTACTTGTTGCAGAGCAGTGCTTATACTAAGCCAAGGACTTTTCAGCTTCTCACTCTGTCCTGCCAGCAGGCAGGCTGGGGGTGCAGCAGGAGCTGGGAGGGGACAGACCCAGGACAGATGACTCAAACTGGCCAAAGGGGTATTCCATACCATCTGATGTCACGCTAAACAATATATAGGGGTGGCTAGCCAGGGTGGGGGGCCAGCTGCTCAGGGATAGGCTGGGCATCGGTCAGCAGGTGGTGAACAATTACATTGTGCATCACTTGTTTTGTACATATTATTATTATTTTCTGTCCTAATAAACTGTCTCTATCTCAACCCACAGGCTTCAGTTTTTCTCGTTTCTCTCCCCCATCCCAGAGAGAGAGGAGGGAGGGTGAGCGAATGGCTGTGTGGTGTTTAGCTGCCGGCCGGGTTAAACCACAATAGTCCTTTTGGCACCCAATGTGGGGCACAAAGTGTTAACAACATATCTGACCAAAGATAACAACATATCTGACCAGAGTGTGGTAAAACAATATTCTGATAAGCATTACATCAGTTTAATAGTTACTAATCACAATGCTGATTTTTGTGATCTCAAGTCTGCTGTGCCTGTTTTCCAAATTGAGTTATATAGCACATTACTTACCATATGTGTTCCCTGTCGTGTCGCTTATCACTGCTGGGGGTTGGTACAAGGTTATTATTTCGCTGTACTGTGTAACACAATATGATAAAATTATCAGCCATGAGACTAATCTGCTATTTGTACACAGCATTGTCATCAACTCCATACTTTGGCAACCCTACCTCAGAAACTATTAGTAATTACACCTTTCATGCTTTTTCTTCAGGGAGCCAATCTATGGAGGGGTCAGGGGAAGATGTTTTTTCCCATTTGTTCACTTTCCATTTCTTCTCCTCCAGGCAAGTTATGGTAGCTTTCCAAAACTTTGAATATCCTTGGGATGTTCAGACCAGCATGTTCTCATTGTTATGTCTCCTGAATGCACTTCAGGTTTTGTCTAAGGTTAAACAAATACTTAGAAGTGTCATCCAGAGATCTGTCCTGAGACAGGGTAGTTATGAGTGGCAGGGAGAGCAGGAGGATATGGGCAGGCATCTAGAACAGTGGGCACCTCCAGTGCTTTGGAAATTTACCCCTGAAAAACTGAAAAAAAACTGGTAGGGTGCTTGAAAAAGGTGTGTCATCACCCTGGCAGTACCAGACATACAGAAATCACTGCAACATGTTGGGACTTGTCCTATGCTTTCCGAGCTACACTCAATGCCAAAATAACCCCAGTGACAAACGCAGAGGCCACTTCAACATCTGAGACAAACCCACCGGCCACTCCAAGCCCTAAAACAGGCCCCAAGGCTGAGCCAGGGGAACAAACTACCAGTGTCGGTTGCACCCATAACCAAGGTGAAAAAATAGTATAGAGAGTCAGGTTGTTTAGAACATGGAGAGTCTTCTGCTAGGTCTAGGTATAGAGAAGACGAGGCCAGGCCACCAGAGGAGCAGGAGGATGAAGATGTTGCAAAAACAGCGATATCTAGCCAAAACCTATATGAGCGTGAGCTACGAGATGTGCAAAAAGATTTCAGTCACTGTACAGGTGAGCAGCTTGTCACCTGGCTGCTCCGGTGCTGGGACACTGGAGGCACTAGCGTGGAATTAGAGGGCAGGGAAGCCAGGCGGCTGGGATCCCTCGCTAGATATGCAGGCATTGACAAAGCAATTGGATGGAGTACCACCTTACAGCCTCTGGAGGCGTCTCCTGTCAGCTGTGAAGGAAAGGTATCCCTATAAGGAAGAAATTATATGTCTTCCAGGCAGGTGGACCACTATGGAGAAGGGAATCCAGTACCTGAGGGAATTAGCAGTACAGAAGGTGATTTATGAGGACCTAGACAATGAACAAATATCCACAGATCCAGATGACGTCAAGTGTACATGACCCATCTGGCGGAAGTTTGTACAGAGTGCACAATCATCGTATGCCAGTTCATTGGCAATAATGGCCTGGAAAGAGGATGAGGAACCCACAGTGGATGAAGTGGCTAAACAACTCCGGCAGTATGAAGAAAGTCTCTCCTCTTCCCTACAGGCCTGCGTCTCGGCTGTGGAGAAACTTTCTGAAGAGTTCCACCAACTTAAAGAGAATTTATCTTCCTCCCCACCCACCTGTACAAACCAGTGTCTCAGCTATCAGGGGTAAGCATCCTTCTGGGCAAGGAAAACGATATACCCTGTGCCACCCTGTGGTTTTACCTATGTGACCATGGAGAGGACATGAGAAAATGGGATGGAAAATCTACCTCAACCCTAGAGGCACAGGTACGTGAGTTGCAAGGAAAAACAATCGGAAAAAAGGGATTTTCTGAGAAACTTGCTGCTACAACATCCAGCGGGCAGTCCTTCAGACACAGAAATGCAGATTCTGATGAGGATTAGAGGGACCCTGCCTCCAGCCAGGGGGAGGAAAGGGACAGTCGAGTTTATTGGACTG
Source organism: Oxyura jamaicensis (assembly GCF_011077185.1). Classification (NCBI taxonomy): domain Eukaryota; kingdom Metazoa; phylum Chordata; class Aves; order Anseriformes; family Anatidae; genus Oxyura; species Oxyura jamaicensis. The sequence continues at coordinate 63,851,364 of NC_048894.1, read as the reverse complement.
TGTGGATTCGATGGCCTGGTGCATCAGACGCACAGAAGTATAAGGCTTTAGTAGACTCCAGTGCACAATGTACTGTAATGCCATCAGGCTATAAAGGGCCAGAACCCATCTGTATTTATGGGGTGATGGGGGGATCCCAACAGTTAACTGTATTGGAGGCTGAAGTGAGTCTAACTGGGAATGAGTGGCAAAAGCACCATATTGTGACTGGACCAGATGCTCCATGCATCCCTGGCATAGACTGGCCCAGATGCTCCATGCATCCTTGGCATAGACTATCTCAGGAGAAGATTTTTCAAGGACCCAAAAGGGTTCCGCCGGGCTTTTGGCATAGCTGCCTTAGAGACAGAGGGCATTAAACAATTGTCTACCTTGCCTGGTCTCTCAGAGGACCCTTCTGTTGTGGGGCTGCTGAGGGTCGAAGAACAAGTGCCAATTGCTACTACAACTGTGCACCGGCAGCAATATCGCACCAACTAAGACTCCCTGATTCCCATCCATAAGCTAATTCGTCAACTGGAGAGCCAAGGAGTGATTAGCAAGACTCATTCACCTTTTAATAGTCCCATATGGTCAGTGCGAAAGTCTAATGGGGAGTGGAGACTAACAGCGGATTATCGTGGCCTGAATGAAGTCACGCCACCACTGAGTGCTGCAGTGCCGGACATGCTAGAACTCCAGTATGAATTGGAATCAAAGGCAGCCAAGTGGTACACCACAATTGATATCGCTAATGCATTTTTCTCCATCCCGCTAGCAGCAGAGCACAGGCCACAGTTTGCTTTCACTTGGAGGGGTGTCCAATACACCTGGAATCGGCTGCCCCAGGGGTGGAAACACAGCCCTACCATTTGCCATGGACTGATCCAGTCTGCGCTGGAGCAGGGGGAAGCTCCTGAACATCTGCAGTACATCAGTGATATAGAATCATAGAATCATAGAATATCCTGAGTTGGAAGGGACCCATAAGGATCATCAAGTCCAACTCTTGACACCACACAGGTCTACCCAAAAGTTCAGACCATGTGACTAAGTGCACAGTCTAATCTCTTCTTAAATTCAGACAGGCTCGGTGCAGTGACAACTTCCCTGGGGAGCCTGTTCCAGTGTGCAACCACCCTCTCTGTGAAGAACCCCCTCCTGATGTCAAGCCTAAATTTCCCCTGCCTCAGCTTCACCCCGTTCCCACGGGTCCTGTCACTGGTGTTAATGGAGAAAAGGTCTCCTGCCTCTCGACACCCCCTTACGAGGAAGTTGTAGACTGTGATGAGGTCTCCTCTCAGCCTCCTCTTCTCCAGGCTGAACAGACCCAGTGACCTCAGCCGTTCTTCGTACGTCTTCCCCTCCAGGCCTTTCACCATCTTCGTAGCCCTCCTCTGGACACTCTCCAACAGTTTCATGTCCTTTTTATACTGTGGTGCCCAGAACTGCACACAGTACTCAAGGTGAGGCCGCACCAGCGCAGAGTAGAGCGGGACAATCACCTCCCTTGACCTACTAGCAATGCCGTGCTTGATGCACCCCAGGACACGGTTGGCCCTCCTGGCTGCCAGGGCACACTGCTGGCTCATATTCAACTTGCTGTCTACCACGACCCCCAGATCCCTCTCTTCTAGGCTGCTCTCCAGCGTCTCATCGCCCAGTCTGTACGTGCAGCCAGGGTTTCCCCGTCCCAGGTGCAGGACCCGGCATTTGCTCTTATTGAACTTCATGCGGCTGGTGATCACCCAGCTCTCCAACCTATCCAGATCCCTCTGCAAGGCCTTTCCACCCTCAAAAGAGTCCACAACTCCTCCGAGTTTGGTGTCATCAGCAAACTTGCTCAAAATACCTTCTATTCCTACATCCAGATCGTTTATAAAAATACTGAAAAGTACCGGCCCTAAAATGGAGCCTTGAGGGACCCCACTGGTGACCGCCCGCCAGCCTGACGCAGCCCCATTTACCATAACCCTTTGGGCCCTGCCCGTTAGCCAATTGCTCACCCATTGTATGATGTTTTTATTTAGCTGTATGGTGGACATTTTGTCCAGTAGGATCCTATGGGAGACCGTGTCAAAAGCCTTGCTGAAGTCCAAAAAAATCACATCAGCTGGTTTCCCTTGGTCCACCATACGGGTGATCTTATCGTAAAAGGAAATCAGGTTAGTTAGGCAGGATCTACCCTTCACAAACCCATGCTGGCTGGGACCAATGACTGCTTTGTCCCCCAGGTGCGCCTCAATAACTTCGAGAACCATCTTCTCCATGATTTTACCAGGCACTGACGTGAGACTGACAGGCCTGTAATTGCTAGGGTCTTCTTTCTGACCCTTCTTGAAAATCGGCACATTTGCCAGCTTCCAGTCTACCGGGACCTCTCCAAATTCCCAGCATCGTTGAAAAATAATTGAGAGAGGTTCCGCGATGACGTCCGCCAGCTCTTTCAGCACCCGGGGATGAATCTCATCCGGACCCATGGACTTGTAGGGATCCAGGTGGAGTAGCAGATCCCGCACACGTTCAGGGTCGGTTGGGAGTTTGTCATCCCCACCGTCCCGGTCCTCCAGCTCGGGGCACCCTGGGTCCCGAAGCCCATCTCATCGGCAATGAAGACAGAGGCAAAGAAGGCATTAAGCGTCTCTGCTTTGCCTATGTCATTGTCTGTGAGGAGACCTTCCCTATCAAGGAGCGGCCCTATGTATTCTTTAGTTGTCCTTTTTCCATTCACATATCTAAAAAAAACCTTTTTGTTTTCTCTCACAGACACAGCCAGCTTCAACTCTAGGTGTTCTTTGGCCACACAAACTTTCTCCCTACAAACACGAACAGCATCCCTGTATTCTTTCCATGACACCTGGCCCTCCTTCCAGTAGCAAAACACTCTCTGTTTCCGCCTAATCTCCATTAGAATGTTCTTGGTCAGCCACGCCGGCCTCCTGCCCCACCTGCCTGACTTGCGATATTTAGGAATTGCCTGATCTTGTGCTTCTAGGAGGCATCGCTTAAAGAATGACCAGCACTGGTGGACATCGAGGCCTTCAAGAGCAGTTTCCCAGGGGACCTTGCTGACTAGTTCCCTGAGCAGCCTGAAGTCCGCTTTCCCCATATCTAGGGATGAGGTTTTGGTGGCACTTTTCCTTCTGTCACCGTAAATTTTGAACTCAACCACTTCATGGTCGCTATGACCAAGGCAGCCACCAATCACCACATCTCCCACCAGACCCTCTCTGTTTTCTAGCAACAGGTCTAAGAGGGCACCTTTCCTAGTTGGCTCCGTTAGCACCTGCACCAAGAAGTTATCATCTAGGTGCTTCATGAACCTCCTGGACTTGCTCGTGTCAGCCGTGTGGCACTCCCAGTTAACGTCTGGCAAGTTGAAGTCCCCCATAAGGACAAGGGGAGTTAATCTCAAGGCCTCTCTTAGTTCTGTAAAGAATAATTTATCGGCGCTATCGTCCTGGCCAGGCGGTCTGTAATAGACTCCCACAACGACATCCCCTTTATTCGTTCGTCCCTTGATCCTTACCCAGAGGCTCTCAACTTTGCCATTGCCGACCTGAAGTTCCACACAGTCCAGCCCCTGCTTCACATACATCACCACCCCACCACCTCGCCTACCCTGCCTGTCCCTCCTGAAGAGCCTGTAACCATCTATCACAACACCCCAGTCACAGGACTCATCCCACCAGGTTTCGCTTATGCCGATGATGTCGTAGTTGCGGGACTGGGCCAGGACTTCTAGCTCATCCATTTTATTCCTCATGCTGCGTGCATTCGTGTAGAAGCACTTCAGGTGCGTCTCCTTACACTCAGCACCTTGTGGATCTGACCGAAGGACCTCACTGGCACACAGCCCCTCTGATTCTAGCGTACCATCCCTTAGGTCTTCACCGGCGTGCCTGGTTTTAGCCCCTTCCCCCTTCGACTCTAGTTTAAAGCCCTATCTATCAGCCCTGCCAACTCCTGACCAAAGATCCTTACCCCTCTCCGAGAGAGGCGCATCCCATCCTGTGCCAACAGGCCCGGTGTAGCATAGACCTTCCCGTGATCAAAGAACCCAAAATTCTGCCGGTCACACCAGTCTCGAAGCCACGAGTTTATGTGAACAGCACGCCTTTCAGCTTCGATCCCCCCTATCGGAAGGACAGAGGCAAACACAACCTGCGCCCCTGATCCTCTAAGTAGTCGCCCCAAATCCCTAAAGTCTCTTTTGATCGCCTTCGGACTTCTCGTTGCTACTTCATCGCTACCAGCCTGAAAGACCAGTAGCGGGTAGTAGTCAGTGGGCCGTACCAGGCGCTTGACTTTCATGGCAAAGTCTCTCACCCGAGCCCCAGGGAGGCAACAGACTTCTCTGCGGGTTGGGTCCGGTCGGCATATCGGTCCCTCTGTCCCTTTCAGAAGGGAGCCCCCCATAACAATAGCCCTTCTTTCTTTTTTGAAGGATGATGTGGCAATGCGATGTGTAGGTCGCCTTGTCTTAGGCGCCCCCTCCAACTGGGATGGGTTTTTATCTACTATGTCATTCAGATTGTCTTGTTCTAGTCCTTCATATCGATTATTTAAGGGTAGATGAGAAGGTGAGGTGGGCAGAGAGAGGGCTCGCCTACCACCCCGAATAGGCACCTGCCTCCATTCCCCCCCTTGATCTAGGTCTCCTCCCACTGCCTGGCAGGAGGAAGGAACCTCCGTCTTCTGCATAACAGGAGACGCCTGTGCTGTGGCAGGCTCGTGAGCCTGCCTCAGAGAGGGTAGAGTGCACCTCCACCAGTCAATTTCCATCTCTGATTCCCTGATGATCCTGAGCCTGTTCACCTCCTCCCGGAGCTCCGCTACCTGGCTGAGCAGTTCTTCAAGCTGAGCACACCTCCCACAGGCATACCCTCCACTGCTGTCTGAGACCGACAGAAGGCTGGGGCACACTCTGCAGCCCAGGACCTGGACGGCTGCGTGTTTCCCCGAGCCCTCCATCTGAGTAGCCACACTGGTGACCGTGGCTGGAGATGCCGCACGAGATGCGGAGGCCACGGTTTTCTATCATTGTGTGGGGTGACACAGCAGAGGAAGCTTTTGAGAAAGGGAAGAAAATAGTCCAAATCCTTCTGAAGGCCAGTTTTGCCATAAAACAAAATAAAGGACCTGCACGAGAGATCCAGTTTTTAGGAATAAAATGGCAAGATGGACGTCGGCAAATCCCAATGGATGCAATCAACAAAATAACAGCTATGTCTCCACCAACTAGCAAAAAAGAACCACAAACTTTCCTAGGTGTCGTGGGGTTTTGGAGAATGCACATTCCAAATTACAGTCTGATTGTAAACCCACTCTACCAAGTAACCCATAAGAATGATTTTGAATGGGGCCCTGAGCAACGACAAGCTTTTGAACAAATTAAGCAGGAAATAGTTCATGCAGTAGCCCTTGGGCCAGTCCGAACGGGACCAGATGTAAAGAATGTGCTCTACACCGCAGCCGGGGAGAATGGCCCCACCTGGAGCCTCTGGCAGAAAGAACCTGGGGAAACTCGAGGTCGACCCCTAGGGTTTTAGAGTCAGGGATACAGAGGATATAAGGCCCGCTACACTCCAACTGAAAAAGACAGAATGGCAGCATATGAGGGAGTTCGATCTGCTTCGGAAGCGGTCAGTACTGAAGCACAGCTCCTCCTGGCACCCCGACTGCCAGTACTGGGCTCGATGTTCAAAGGAAGGGTCCCCTCTACACATCATGCAACTGATGCTACATGGAGCAAGTGGGTTGCACTGATTACTCAATGGGCTCAAATAGGAAACCCCAGTCATCCAGGAATCTTGGAAGTGATTATGGACTGGCCAGAAGGCAAGTATTTTGGAATATCACCAGAGGAGGTGACCCGTGCTGAAGAAGCCCTATCGTACAACAAGCTACCAGAAAATGAGAAGAAATATGCCCTGTTCACTGATGGGTCCTGTTGTATTGTGGGAAAGCATTGGAGATGGAAGGCTGCTGTATGGAGTCCTACACGACGAGTTGCAGAAGCTGCTGAGGCTGAAGGTGAATCGAGTCAGTTTGCAGAAACGAAAGCCATCCAGCTGGCTTTAGATATTGCTGAACAAGAAAAATGGCCAGTTCTCTACCTCTACACTGATTCGTGGATGGTAGCAAATGCCCTGTGGGGGTGGTTACAGCAATGGAAACAGAACAACTGGCAGCGAAGTGGCAAACCCATCTGGGCTGCTGCATTGTGGCAAGATATTGCTGCCCGGGTAGAGAACCTGGTTGTAAAGGTACGCCACATAGATGCTCCTGTGCCCAAAAATCAGGCTACTGGAGAACATCAGAACCAGCAGGTGGATCAGGCTGCTAAGAGTGAAGTGGTTCAGGTGGACTTGGACTGACAACATAAGTGTGAATTATTTATAGCCTGATGGGCCCACGACACCTTGGGCCATCAAGGTAGAGATGCAACAAACAGAGGTCTTGTGATCAAGGGGTGGACCTGACCATGGACACTATAGCACAGGTTATTCATGACTGTGAAACATGTGCTGCAATCAAGCAAGCTAAACGGTCAAAACCTCTTTGGTATGGAGGACAATGGCTGAAATATAAATCTGGAGAAGCCTGGCAGATTGGTTACATCACACTCCCTCAAACCTGCAACAGCAAGCGCCATGTACTTAAAATGGTGGAAGCAGCCACTGGATGGCTGTAAATATATCCTGTGCCCCATGCCACCGCCCAGAACACTATCCTGGGCCTTGAAAAGCAAGTCCTGTGGCAAGTCCTCTTCCCTGAGCTCCTGCCAGGCACTGTCTCCTTCTACAAGTGAGACAGAGAAAGTATGTACCAAGGAGGAATGCCATGTGGAAGCTGCAAGCACTGCCCAACTTAGCTTAGCTAGAGAGAAGAACCAAATGCCAAACCCCTCCAAAACTGTTCTAGATGCAGCCCGGGTCAGCAGGCATCGGTGTTAAAGCTGGGGTCTCACCCAGCCACCCACCTCCTGTGCAACATGGCCCACAGGGCAGGCCACCAGAAAAGACGCGGCATAAAAACATGTTTGCTGTGACACAGAGCAGGGCTCTGCAAGCTGAACACATCAGAGCTGCTTTTGCACTAATATTAATTTCTCTGTTTAGTTACTATAGCAAAGCATTCTTGGCAATTCACAAGAAGCCTTTGTTGTCCGTTTCCCAGCCTCTCCATATCTGAAGGGCCGAGCTGACTCCCCTCGCACAGTAGGCCTTTTCATGCCATGCACAGTCCAGTTACCACAAGAGGCAGGGCAACCCAAAAGCTGAAGGGGAAGACATTTTCATTTCAGCACCTAGATAACACAAATAATGGTAAGCTTCTAGGAGCAAAAAGCAGGAACTGCAGGCAAAGCCACTGCTGTGTTTTCTTTTTCCTAATTTGTTTCCTGCTGGATCTCAAAGAGCGCAAATCACTATGCTTGATAAAAGCTCTACAGTCTTTCTGTTCAGGAGAAAGAATAAATTAGTTCTACTGTGCCAAATTCTCGTTTGGAAAATTACCATTTACCTACCCGTGAACTTCCCCATAATGACAGCAAGCGTAGCACTCCCTCCCTTGACTCAGCAAGCACAGGCAGCGCTCCTTTGTGCCTTTTGACAAGTGGCACCTTTCAGCTCTGCAAAGCCAACAGTTCAGAAATTGGTGAATGAGCTCCCACTGTCCGTGGAAAAAAAATAATAAAAGACCAGAAACGCCTTCATAAATCCCAATGTGCTTTACAAAGTATGTATTTGCCAGATTCAAATGAATTATGAGAAGGATTCACACTGAATGCAATCCATATAAGTGTGAACTGTAACAGCAGGATGTATTCAGTTCTTGCCTTAAAGACTGAAATGCCACCTGACAGCTGTTTTTCCCACAAAGATGTGTCCTTACATCTGCAAGCTACAGTGCAAAATTTCAGAAGTGGCCTTTCATTTCTGTATATCCAGAATATTTAACCACATAACTGAAAGAGTACATCTCTCTAGCACAGAGACGTGGGTAAGCAAATTTCAGAAAGCCCAGCTTCATAAAGTCCAGCTTCATAAAGCCCCAGATCTCCACAAGTTATGGTGGGGCTGCCAGCCCTGCATAGCTCTGCTCTCTCTGGACTCCTAGGTCCCCTGGCCAGCTGGCAAACAACAGGCCTAAACAGTATTTTTTTCCTGTATTTTCACATCCAAAGATTGGAAGGGACCATCCCATCATTTCAAAATGCTATCTACAGACAGTGGTTATTAATTGCTTTGGTTATTCATTGCTTTCTGAGACTGGACTGCACTGTAAGAACAGCTAGCAAAATGCCACAATGCTTAGTAATGACAGAATTATTAAGGCAGGGAAATGAGCAGATATAATGATGAGGTTTTAGGACTATCGTTTATTGAGATGGTCCCTCTGTTATTTTTTTGATCTAATGAATGCTACTGACCTCTGTACAAGGCTCAAACACCTGATCAGGTTTTATTTCATTTATTATTTTTTGCTTGCTTTAACCTGATGTCTCTTCTTAATGAACAGGAAACTGCAATGTTAAAATCAACACTTCCAGGAGCAGACTGCTTTTGGATGACTCTGAATTTAAGAGCCCACCACAGGATCCTGCAGTGCTGCTGTTTCAGGTGTTTTGAGCGATGAAATGCAAACGTGCTCCACAGCCATTGAAATCAGGAACAATGGATACCCCTGCTTCCTTACCATTCCCTTTATAAGGGAACTCCACTGCCAGTGAAGCTTCATTTGTAAAAGTGGAAGCCACCAGAAATGCCATGAAGCTCCCTGGGGACTCCACGTAATACATACCCAGATATGCTGGCGATGGGTTGCAATTCGCCAGTCTAAGTATCAACAGAAGCACAAATGGACAGAGTCATCTCTGCAAGGCCAGTCCCTACATAACAGAACTAGTGACCTACAAACTCACACTTTAACCACAAGATCACGCCTCCCTTTTACCCATTAAGTCATCCTCTGTGACTGTCAGTGATGATACAGCATATTCTTGCCAATTCTCCAAGGTCTTAAATGACTCAACTGCTTTAGTTTGTATGTGCAGTGACACTTTCTATGACTATATTTAGTTTTAGAGAGGGTCTGAAAAAGTGATATCACCCGGGAATGAGTAAGTATTTATCCCCCAACTGGAAACACATGATGATGATGTAAAGCTACTATTTGGAGAGCTCTATTTATACTGTTGTTTCCTGAATCTAATGTGACTCAGAGAATCTCTGGACACAGCATGGTATCACTGCTGTATTCTGCTGCAGCCACTGACAAAGTTTCGCAAGTTTGACTAACAGCAAGCTCTATGAAGCAAGGCTGAGCAACAGATGCTGAGGAAGACTCACCCATCTAAGGACATTTGCTTCCTGGGTAAAAAATAGCATTTGAACCTGATTTATTTGGTTGAGCTTTTCTTCCTATGACTTCAAGTCTCCTGACTTGAACACCCTCTATGGAAAAAAAAAAAAAAAAAAATGCAAAGTCTATATACAGACATGTAAGGGGAAAAAAACACCTTTGACAAATTCTCTGCCACAATGAACCCTCCATCAGTGACTTGGTCAATGGATTTAAACTGTGTAATTAATGGTAGACCAGTGACAGAATTATATGGGAAATACCTAACAACCACCTTATAATAAATATGCAAGGACAGTTAGTGCAGAGTGAAATCTGATTTCACTAACTGTTGCTTGTTGTGATTTATGTGATTTATTTTTTTTTAAACAGACCAACAACTGCTTTCCTAAAGACAATTCCTCCTGCTTCTTGACAAGTCAGGCATTTCTATGATCATCACTTTTTAAAAGTACTCTCTGTAAGGCTTACAAAGGCAGAGGAGATCCAGTGGCAGAACAAGTTCCCAGGAGTAAATCTTGAAAATCTGGCTTGAATGTTTCCCAAAAGGACCACTAACCTTTCTGCTCAGACAAGAACATGGCTCCAGTTAAGGGAATGATATTCAATTACTTCCCCTTCTTTTTACTTTTAAAGAAACAAAACCAGAGCACAACTCTGTACTCTGAGAGCAAGCAGACAGAAGCTCTATGGCCATGACTAGACTGATGTAGCAGACTGAGGAAGAACAGAGAAAAAGAAGTTAGGAAGAAAAACAAGAATCAAAATTTCACATCTATGAGTACCAATGATCTGCACTGAATTACATCAAGCCAGTTCGAGATGAAAGAAAGGTAAACTTGCATTAGCATTCCTAACGATATTAATATTACCCAACATTCTAATTAATATACTCTAATTGCTCTTGCAAAGTCGAGGCAAAATCCATCAGCAAACACAGGATCATCCAAGATGAGAGGTTCCATGCGCAAATCATCATCTAATGACTTTAATATGCTATGTTGATCTTTCTCTAATATGATCCTCTATTTCTAGACCAGCTTTGTTCCCAGAACTCATCCGTATCTGTCTGTAACAACTGGATTACACTGTACACAGTACTGGTCTCTCTACCGGCCTGTGGATAAGTCAGAGAGCACAAAGTGACACCCTGTCAAATGGGCAACCATTTCACACTCACTTTGCACAAAACAGCCAAATGGAATAGCGAATCAAGCCATACTGATAGTTTGCATTTGGCTAAGAGTTTATTCACCTCTTCAGAAGTTTAATATTTAACAAAATCACAAGGTGACTGAATGATGCTACACTGCTCAGTCATTACAGGCAGGAACTCCCAGTGATTACAGATACAAGCAGGATGCCTAAATACAAAATAGGAAAAATGCAGGGGGAAAAAAGAGGCTCAGTAAAGAGGGGATCATAGCAATTACCTTCCTCAAGTGTTTTTGTCTCGGTCATGCTACGAAGAGGTAAATTTTCTTCCAAAAAGGGAAAAAGAGCTGGGATAAGTCTCCACAAACACCTCCAAAATACTGTTTAAACTCCATGACAAATGGGAAATAAGGACCAGCTACCTGAAAATACTCTTGTTGCTATATTAGTGAGCAGTCCTCAGTGAACAAAAACAACCAAGGGAGCCATGTGGCCCTGGGTTCTCTCCAGAGACACCGTGGATGTAAAGGGTCTCTTGCTACCGCCCAGAACAGCCTTACATTTCTGCTTTCACAACAGCTCCCATGCTAGCCCCCCAAGCTCTTTGCTGGGCCACCCATACTCTTTTATATCCCTCATGGTTCCCAGACTAGAAGAAAAATCCAGGATACTTCTTGCTGCTGCACCCTATTCAGTGTCCAATCACATTCCGTATGAAGATATAAGCCCCACCTGCAGGCAAGATCACAGCCAGCCAGCACTTGGGTAAGCTCCTTAGGACAGCCTGAGAGGAGTAACAGAGCAAATTTTGTATTTTAACTGGATGCAGGCTGACTGAAGATTGGTTTCTGAAACATCTGTTTATTTACTTCTTCACCATGAAGTATAGCTTTTACATCAATATTGCATTTTCTCAACAACTGTGTGCTATTGGTAAGCGTTTAGGGTTTTACATTAAGAAAAGGCTGCATATATTTCAGTCTTCAGCAAATAGTTTCCCTTGTTCCCAGCTCCCTTTTCTTTTAAGTTTTGGCAATCAAAAACTTAAGACAGTTACAAAATGCTTGCAATATAATCAGAACCAGAAGATCCCCCTTAGCCACAGCTCGCTTGCTAAGCAATCCCACATCCCAAAAATATATAGTCTAGCAAGATAGAAAAAAAGAAAATTACAATATAAATCCCACTTTTGTTACTACTGACATCCTTAACAGAATAAAAAAATACTGCACTCCCATAACTGAGCAGCAGTGCTGGTAGTGAGCGATTAATCACCATATACCTTCCTCGTCTTGCTCCCATCACACACAGTTAATTCAATTGCTTGCCAAGAAGTGAATGCTAATATAACCGTTGATTGCTTATATTCTTTATTACAGAAACACTGTAACATCATTAGACACATAGCATCACTAATGTGACCTGACAATACTGCAACAGCATTAATGCAATCGTTCAGGTTTTCTCCTGAGACATATAAAAGCCTTAATTTTTATGATTGTCCAGACCTGATTTCTCTTGCTTTACTCATACACTCTTTAACATTCTCTCCAATATTCTGTGGTCTACTGTACCCTGAGCAGCTTTTCTTCTCTGCAGTTAATCTCTGGATGATCTTATCAGCAAATTATTTCAGTTGTATCTGAACTGATGATGCACAGATGAACAACTATTTCCAGACTTCTCACTTTCAGTGCTCAGTGAATTGTTGGTCTGTTTTGGGGACAGATAACCCAGAACTTCCACTCTCTGTTTCAAGCACAACACAGTAGAAGAAAATGTTTTACTGTCCATCAGATTTTACCTCTTCTTACTTTTCATCCTGGACACAACTCAACTCAGCCCTGTATTACCAACTGTCCCCTTGGACATGCACTTTTTAGGTCTGCACATCTGGATTATACTGAATGTCTTGCTTAGAAGCAGAGCTTCTCCTAATAGCTGTTCCTGGTGTTCCTCAGCTCTACAAGAGGATGCTTTTCTTCCAGACCAGAAGCATGCCTCTCTGCCATTTTTTTGCAAGTGTAGTGACTGGACAAGGGGTAACAATCTTAAATTAAAAAATGTAGATCCAGATTACATATAAGGACGAAATTCTTTCAGAGGGTGGTGAGGCACTCGAACAGGCTGCCCAGAGAAGCTGTGGATGCCCCATCCCTAGAGGTGTTCAAGGCCAGACTGGATGGGACTTTGGGCAGCCTGGTCTGGTGGGAGGTTTCGCTGCCCATGGCAGGGGGGTTGGACCTAGATGGTCTTTAAGGCCCCTTCCAACCCAAACCATTCTATGATTCACTTAAAGAGGGTTAAGCTAAGAGAAAAATTGGACACGGGACCACCATTCCCAAAATTACAAGTGGAGTAATTAGTAGCAGAAAACACACTTTAAACTTAGTTGTCTATTTTAACAGACAAGATAGATGGGGCATCCTGCAAGCACTTTTTACACATCATCTGTGCAACTCCTCCTTCCTCAGGTTTCTAGCACCTGACATTTCAGTTACTCTGATGTTGTTTCCTCAAGTCCTGATAAAGAGAAACTTGTTCTCCCCCATCCAGAATGCTTCATTAGAAATTACTTTCCAAGCCTGTCATTATCACCTCACTGTTGTCTGCACAAGTTCTCTTCACATACTTTTACATCAAACATAAGCCTCTTATCTTTGGTTTCAACGCTTCTGTCACATATCCTCACCATATCTATCATTTCTCACTCACTACGGAGATTAATCAATTCCTGCTTCCGATCAGCCTGGGAAGCTTTCCACTATCACTCAACTATCAGACCTTCCAACAAGCATTTTCATGCTTTCCTACTGCTACTGCCTTCCTCCTTCATTTTGTGTAAACTTCTCAGCACCACCTTTATCAGACCTGACATCTTGCATGCAAAATGCATAATGCTGTCGTCTTCTCTGTCCTCTCCCATGTATCATCTATAACCACCTGTTATATACTGATTGCTCTTAGGAGAAAAGGCTCTGCAGACAGAATCAGACTTCTGCTCTTTGTTGACAGTGCCTAGCAAGGTGGAGTCCTGCTCATGTGCCAGGTATGGCCTACAATATGGCAACGCGTAGCACAACAATGCATGGTAATGTACGGTAATAGTGAAGACCTAATGGACAGCCACATGCATCTAGGCTTGTTCTGGATATAAGAGGTCTGTGTACCAAAAGAGCTGAGAGGTAGAAGTGAGCAAACAAAATACACCACTACATTTGCTCATCTTGGTTATTGCAGGTATAAACCTGCAATTTTAAAATAAAATAAATATTTTAGACTGTGTATCATAATTTAATTCAGTTAGCTTACTCGTAGCCACACACAGAAACAGGAAACTAGCGTAGTCTAAACTCTAGATTCATTCTTAAAACCTCTCCTAAACGCTCACAGATTCCCCAGTCTGTCTGCCATGAAAAGTGATATTGTGAACATGCTTTATTTTAGTTTAGCTTATTTCACTTTTCTTACTGGAGTAAACCACACTGGTGTAAATCCATCTTTATAACCATATAACTGCATTGATATTAATGTTTTTGCTGGTGTAACTATTTCAGGTTTCATAGCAGCTTAACAAGGAAAAGTGAAGCCTAACTGTAGCGTATTGAGTCATAATCTCACGTATAAGGTACTGACTATCTTAGTATTTGGGGATAGCTCTGGACTGTCAGGGTAGAAAACAATGATTCTTACCCTGCTTTTGTTCCTGTTGGTGTGCTCCCACCTCCTGTACTGGGGAGGCTGCACCCTCTGTAGCAAAGGTCCTGAAGGCCTGAGATGCACAAGACATTTCTCCTGGATGAAAATATGCAGAAAATCTTCCTCATCTTCTGTGTGTTGAGAGGATGTAATCACAGCCAAGTGTGGTCCTATCTACTGTAAAATATCAAAGGCCTAATCAACCACCAAAGAAAACTTTTTGCTTTTCCAGACATATAAACCAAGCATAGATTAACCATCTCTGACTGCACAAGGTATTTTTAATCCAGGCTTTTAGGTGACTTAGCAGCACTGGCACAAGCCTGAATGGCATAAAGCGTCAGAAGGGAATTTTACTGCAGCGTCTGCTCAAAACTACAAAAGCTCTCAGTAACACTCTTCTAGCATGCACCAGTGAAGTGGAAAGAGCTTTAGCACGGTTCATTGGCCAGAATCTGAAATAAAAGTAAAGAATAAAGTCTGCTGAAGTTTCTCTATGTTTGTCTCACCCACTAAGACTCCCATAATGCTCAAAAACTAAAATAATGAAAAAAAAGTGAAACTTGAAGAATGGCTTGTGTGCATGAAAGCTCATTTTTCCCAACTGCATCCATTGGTCAACTTTCCATAGACTTTAGATCACCTTGGACCACTAATTGTACACTTCCAAACAACCAACTCGTTTGTAGTAAATATATGGACATTGCCAGGCATGTGGTTTTCCCACGTGCTAATGAACTTCAGCAAATAGTATTCTTTCGAATTAGATGATTAGAATCACAGAATAACAGAATAATTTGGGTTGCAAGGGACCTTAAAGACCACACAGTGCCAATCCCCTGCCATAGGCAGGGACACCTCCCACCAGGCCAGGCTGCCGAAAGCCCCATCCAGTCTGCCCTCCAGGGATGGGGTGTTCATCCTAATCCACAGCTTCCCTGAGCAGCCTGTTCCAGTGCCTCACCACCCTCAGTAAAAAAAATTCCTCCTAACATCTAATCTAAACATATCTTCTTTTAATTTAAAGCCATTCCACCTCGTCCTATCATTGCACTCCCTGACAGAGTCCCTCCCCAGCCCCCTTTAGGTAACGGAAGGCCACTGAAACGTTTCCCCGGGGCATTCTCTTTTCCAGGCTGAACAACCCCAACTCCCTCAGCCTGCCCTCACAGGAGAGGTGCTCCAGCCTTCTGATCATCCTTGTCGTCTTCCTCTGGACCTGTTAGAGGACATCCATGTCCTTGTGCTGGCAGCACCAGAGCTTAACTCAGGGCTCCAGAGGTGAGGTCTCATGAGAGCAGAGGGGGACAATCACCTCCCTCACCCTGCTGGCCATGTTGCTTTTGATGCAGCACAGGACATGGCTGGCTTGGAATTGAGATAGGAATGGGAATCGTCCTACCATCCCACCACCGCCAGCTCTAGTTTATAAACTCTATCCAGCTCTCACAGCAAGCCCAGTGGTATTCCCTGTATTTTAAGAATATGCTAAGCAACACAATAACACCCTCTCTATTATCCTTGCCTACACAGGCCCCAACACATTTTAACTGAGATGTTAATTATATTGCAACCTAAGTGGACATCTCTAAACAGGAGAAGCTGTTTTCAACATAGTGATGAATACACAACAAAATTCTACTGCAGATAGAGCAAAGCCGTATTTTTCAGAATCACAGAATCACAGAATTTCTAGGTTGGAAGAGACCTCAAGATCATCGAGTCCAACCTCTAACCTAACACTAACAGTCCCCACTAAACCATATCCCTAAGCTCTACATCTAAACGTCTTTTAAAGACTTCCAGGGATGGTAACTCCACCACCTCCCTGGGCAGCCTGTTCCAATGCCTCACAACCCTTTCAGTAAAGAAGCTCTTCCTAACATCTAACCTAAAACTCCCCTGGCGCAACTTTAGCCCATTCCCCCTCGTCCTGTCACCAGGCACGTGGGAGAACAGGCCAACCCCCACCTCTCTACAGCCTCCTTTAAGGTATCTGTAGAGAGCGATAAGGTCGCCCCTGAGCCTCCTCTTCTCCAGGCTGAATAAGCCCAGCTCCTTCAGCCGCTCCTCGTAGGACTTGTTCTCCAGGCCCCTCACCAGCTTCGTCGCCCTTCTTTGGACCCGCTCAAGCACCTCCATGTCCTTCTTGTAGCGAGGGGCCCAAAACTGAACACAGTACTCAAGGTGCGGCCTCACCAGAGCCGAGTACAGGGGGACGATCACCTCCCTAGCCCTGCTGGTCACACTATTTCTGATACAAGCCAGGATGCCGTTGGCCTTCTTGGCCACCTGAGCACACTGCTGGCTCATATTCAGCCGACTGTCCACTATCACTCCCAGGTCCTTCTCTGCCTGGCAGCTCTCCAACCACTCATCTCCCAGCCTGTAGCTCTGCTTGGGGTTATTACGCCCCAGGTGCAGGACCCGGCACTTGGCCTTGTTAAACTACATGCAGTTGACCCCAGCCCATCGGTGCAGCCTATCCAGATCCTCCTGCAGAGCCTTCCTACCCTCGAGCAGATCGACACACGCACCTAACTTGGTGTCATCTGCAAACTTACTGAGGGTGCACTCAATGCCCTCATCCAGATCATTGATGAAGATGTTAAAGAGGACCGGCCCCAGCACCAAGCCCTGGGGGACGCCACTAGTGACTGGCCTCCAACTGGATTTGACTCCATTTACTACAACTCTCTGGGCCCGGCTATCCAGCCAGTTTTTAACCCAACGAAGCGTGCGCCAGTCCAAGCCAAGAGCAGCCAGTTTCTTGAGGAGAATGCTGTGGGAGACGGTGTCAAAAGCCTTGCTGAAGTCAAGGTAGACCACATCCACAGCCTTTCCCTCATCCACCCAGCGCGACACTTTGTCATAGAAGGAGATCAGGTTCGTCAAGCAGGACCTGCCTTCCATAAACCCATGCTGACTGGGCCTGATCGCCTGCTTGCCCTTCAAGTGCCACATGATGACTCCCAAGAGGATCTGCTCCATGAGCTTCCCTGGCACTGAGGTCAAACTGACAGGCCTGTAGTTCCCCGGGTCAGCCCTCCGGCCCTTCTTGTAGATGGGCGTCACATTCGCTAGCCGCCAGTCAGCTGGGACCTCCCCCGATAGCCAGGACTGCTGATAAATGATGGATAGTGGCTTGGCCAGCTCCTCTGCCAGTTCTCTCAGTACCCTTGGGTGGATCCCATCCGGCCCCATCGACTTGTGCACATCCAAGTGCTGTAGCAGGTCACCAACCAGTTCTTCGTGGATGGTGAGGGCCACATCCTGCTCCCCATCCCCTTCCACCAGCTCAGGGTACTGGGAATCCAGAGAACAACCGGTATTGCCGCTAAAGACTGAGGCAAAGAAGGCATTGAGCACCTCCGCCTTTTCCTCATCTCTTGTAACTAAGTTTCCCCCTGCATCCAGTAAAGGATGGAGATTCTCCTTTGTGCACTTTTTAGCACTTGTGAGTTGATTACAGGAAAACCTAGCAAGTTGTCTTGGTAAGCCTGACAATTTGTAATCATTATAAGTTTTAATATATATTTTCAACTCTGTTTCCATTACTTTAAATACGTTAAAATTGTTTTCCAGCTTGACATATTTCCATGCTCAGGGCCATGTAAGTCCTCAGGACAAAACCCCATGATTTATCTCAGAACAGAAGGTCACTTTTTACCATCTCATGAAGATAATGTATTTACTTGCATCCCAAACTGAGCTAGTTTGCTCCAAGGAAAACGCACTTCTGAAAATTAGGTCATTTTTTGTGGTTCATCAAGCCCATTGTTTCCAAAAGTAAATAGCCATTATCCTTGCTGATTGCATAATCACTATCCTTCCTTAAATCAAGGGCTTTGAATAGAGGGGAAAGGCTGCCTGACTCATATAGCCTCGGTGGGAAAAAGAACACCCAGCCTTTGTGCTCTTGCATTTGCAGGAAGACTTGCTCGTTTTTATTGCAGATATGTTGTGTTTTGTTTCCCAATTAGAAGAATTATTGGAATTCAAGAGAATGAAGAACCATGGTACAACCCTCCAGCAGGTTATGGAAGCTCCCACACCACTCTTGTTGGCTGTTAAATTGTCTTAAACAGTAGCCTGAGGACAGCAGATGAAGCCAGATGTCAGGGAAGAGAGTAAAATTTAAGGAGATGTGCCCTAGGAGAGCTTGTGGATATTGAAGTCTCTTGCTCTAGTTCCCTTCTTATAGACAGGCATTAAAATTCTCCACCAGATCTCCTAGCTCCTGCCTAAAAGCTGTGCTCAGCAAGGCAGACTCACCTTTTGCCTCCACTGCTGTGGCACATCTACATGGAGGAACCCAATTCACATTGGCAACACAGAAAAAAGTTTTTGGCTGAGTTTAAGTCACTGGCAAAACCATCTCCTGGCAGAACATACACTACATCTGACTTGAAAACACAGTTTTGCAGTGTGCTTTTAAATCACTCAAAGAGGACGTTAAATCCCGTAGCGCAGAAAAACTCAGTGTTGGCTTCCCTGCTCCCACCGGAGCTAGGGCCAATGAGGCTGAGCACTGCTGACTGCTTCAGAAAAGCACATCCAAGGACCCAGTCCAAGAAGGCTACATGCACTGGACAACTCCTGTAGACTTCTATGGACTTTGGCTCCATCCCAGGCCACTTCAGCATCCCCGAGGCCCACATGTTTTAGTAATTTACTGCCCAAGAGCTCTTGAAGTTTTCAGTGACTCTGACTGAGACAGAGTAAAATGTACTGTTACTTAAGATTATTTGCATAGTGCCTCTGGTACCTTTGGGAATTAATTCTTTTCTCCTCTGAGTATCTGAATGAAACTGCTGCTTTCCATGGGCTACTTAAAAGACCCACACTCTCACTTAATGAAGGGCTAGCAAGCAACAGCCACACCAGATTATGTACTCTCACAGGTTTCACACCAAGCACAGCTTAATTTATCCACAGAATTTGAGCAGTTCAGTTAACAAGTAGGTACACATTGCTCCAGTTACTAAGAGCTTTGTGGTATGGAAGATATCTATGCCTCATGCAAAGCCACGTATTAGCAAGTGACACTTATTCAGAAGGCTGCATGTAAACTGCAGTCCAAAGGAAAACATCATACATATTAATTAGACAACAAATGTCTGAAAAAACTATTAGCTGGCTAACAACTTCAAACCACCAAATCCAAGAAACACCATGTAACGTGCTACAGGGAAGAATAAGGCAGACGCAGTCCAAACGGTTCCTATAATGCGTTGAGGACAGTTTTCTGACGCAGGTGGTGGAGGAGCCAACGAGGCAGGGGGTGCTCCTGGACCTTGTTCTTACCAACAGGGATGGCCTTGGTAGGGATGTGAAGGTTGGTGGCAGCTTGGGATGCAGCAACCATAAGATGTTGGAGTACCAGATGGAACTAGGCAGAGGAAGTAAGGCTAAAAGCAGGATTGCTACCCTGGACTTTCGAAGAGCCAACATCGACCTCTTCCGGGAACTGCTTGGAGTATCTCATGGGCTAGGTTGCTTGAAGGGAAGGGTGCTTGTGAGAGCTGGGCTACATTTAAGCAGCACTTCTTCCAAGCTCAGTATCAGTGCATCCCGAAGAGCAGGAAATCGGGGAAGGGGGCAGGAAACCTGCGTGGATGAGCAAGGAGCTCATTGATAGGATCAAAAGGAAGAGGAAGGTCTATGAAATGTGGAAAAAGGGCCTGTTCTCTTGGGAGGAGTATAGACATGTTGTCAGGGCCTGCAGGGACACGATGAGGAAGGCTAAAGCCCACCTAGAGATGAGGCTTACCAAAGAGATCAAGGATAATAAGAAGGGTTTTTTCAAGTATGTAAACAGCAAAAGGAAGACTAGGGATAATGTGGGTCCCTTGCTGAACGAGAGGGGTGTCCTGGTCACAGGAGACACCGAGAAGGCAGAGATACTGAATGCTTTCTTTCCTTCAGTCTTTGCTTCAAGGACTCCCCCTGGGACTCCTCGCCCCTGGTGAGAGGATAAAGGGTCTGGGAAATGGACAGCTCCCCCGGTGGATGTGAGAGTGGTTTGGGAGCGTCTGAGTAGGCTCAACACACACAAATCCATGGGTCCCCATGGGATGCATCCATGTGTGCTAAGGGAGCTGGCAGATGTGGTCGCCGAACCGCTCTCCATCAGCTTTGAAAGGTCCTGGAGAATGGGTGAGGTGCCTGAAGACTGGAGGATAGCCAATGTCACTCCGGTCTTCAAGAAGGGCAAGAAGGAGGATCCGGGAAAACTACAGGCCAGTCAGTCTCACCTCTGTCCTTGGAAAGGTGTTGGAACAGCTTGTTCTGGATGCCATGTCCAAGCAATTGGAAGAGAAGAATGTTATGAGGAGTAGTCAGCATGGATTCACCAAGGGGAAGTCATTCTTGACCAACCTTGTTGCCTTATATGATGGCATCACCAGCTGGGTAGATGTGGGGAGAGCGGTGGATGTCATCTACCTTGACTTTAGCAAGGCTTTCGATACTGTCTCCCAAGACATCCTACTAGCAAAGTTGAGAAAGTGTGGGATAGATGAGTGGATGATGAGGTGGGTTGAGAACTGGCTGACTGGCCAAACTCAGAGGGTGGTGATCGGCGGAGCAGAGTCCAGCTGGAGGCCTGTGTCTAGCGGTGTTTCCCAGGGGTCGGTGCTGGGTCCGGTCTTGTTCAACATCTTCACTGACAACCTTGATGAGGGAATAGTGTCTGCCCTCAGCAAGTACGCCGACGACACAAAGCTGGGAGGAGTGGCTGACATGCCAGAAGGCTGTGCTGCCATTCAGCAAGACCTGGACCGGCTGGAGAGATGAGCAGGAAGAAACCAAATGAGATTTAATAAGAGCAAGTGTAGAGTCCTGCACCTGGGAAGGAACAACTGGAAGTATCAGTACAGGCTGGGGGATGACCTGCTGGAGAGGAGCTCTGAGGAGAAGGACCTGGGGGACCTGGGGGATGACAGGTTGACCATGAGCCAGCAGTGTACCCTGGTGGCCAAGAGAGCTAATGGGATCCTGGCGTGCATTGAAAAGAGTGTGGCCAGCAGGTCAAGGGAGGTGATCCTCCCCCTCTACTGCCCTGGGCAGGCCTCACTTGGAGTACTATGTCCAGTTCTGGGTTCCCCGGTACAAAAAAGACAGGGATCTCCTGGAAAGAGTGCAGTGGAGGGCCACAAAGATGATACGAGGCCTGAAGCATCTTCCCTATGAAGAAATGCTGAGAGACCTGGGTCTGTTCAGCCTGGAGAAGAGAAGACTGAGAGGGGATCTTATCAATGTGTACAAATATCTGAGGGGTGGGAGACAGAAGGATGTAGACAACCTCTTCTCAGTGGTTTGTGGGGATAGGACAAGGGGCAATGGCCGCAAAATAGAACACAGGAAGTTCCGCACCGACATGTGAAAGAACTTCTTCACGGTGAGAGTGATGGAGCACTGGAACAGGCTGCCTAGAGAGGTTGTGGAGTCTTCTTCTCTGGAGATATTCAAGGCCCATCTGGACACCTACCTGGGCAGCTTGCTCTGAGGAACCTCCTTTGGCAGGGGGGTTGGACCCGATGATCTTTTGAGGTCCCTTCCAACCCCTACAGTTCTGTGATTCTGTGATAACCAAAGCCTGGTGCTGGTATACACACCCAGATGTAACTCTGCTCTACAAAAAAATGTAAAAGGGTTTCTCCATTATATCAAGGATGAAAATTTTAGATAATGACATGGAGAAAGAGAAAAACTAAATTAAAAAGGCTTTCATTGTATTTTTTTTCCTGCAATCAAAACTAATTATTATTCACTAATGTTCAGAGTTCATCACCATTTGTCTCACAGTTCAGAGTCCAGTTTCAGAAGCTGTCAGGTCTGACCAACCCAGGGGAAACAGAGCCTTGCTGATAGGTACCAGAGAGGCATTAAGCTGACATATTTACAAAGACTGTGAATTATACATGATTTTCTGTATGAACCAGACAGGTTTAGTGCACCACACATTCTTCTTGTATTACATTTGGGTCTCATAACACAACAATTGCAGTTTATTGTTATGTGAATTTAATGCTGGTGGAAGCATGAGAGTGGCATCCCCAGGGGCCCATCTGCTGCTCCTGCACAGAGCCTAGCCATGAGTTCTTCCACAGCACTCACATCAGTCCAGAAAGAGCCAAACATCTGGAAGTACAGGGAGTTTGATTTCCATGTTCAGTCAGTCCTCAGTGATCATTCTGGAGGAAAGAAATTGCCAGCTCCATACAAAAAGTTATCCATATATAAAAAATTGCCATGGGTCCATATACTTTGTGTTTTAATACGACTCGGGGAACACACAGACGTGTCCCCAGCATCCAATAAGGCCATAGCAGAATCCCATCTACGCTAGCGTTCTCAAAGTGTTCACTAAAAAGACCTGTATATTTAGAATACCATGTCCACCCCTGGGCTTCCACATATAGCAAAATAGATGAGTTTCTTAGTGTAAAGCTTACAGATCCCCTTAGTGTGCAGTATTTAAGAAAGCTTTCCAAAAGGCCAGAATCCCCCTTCAAGGCTGTTCTGCCTCAGTGCTGTAAAATTTCAGCTTCAGTTCAGGATACAGAACAGTAAACAGTTCCTGTAAAGTGCATGGCAGTCTTTAAGCAGTTACATCCAATCACCATCCTTTTCCATCACCTCTCAAATACTGCTCAAATACATCACCCACTTGAATGGCAAGAGCTGCTGCCAGACTTGAAAAAAGTAGACTGAATTCTCGCTGAGGAGACACAAAAAAAAAAACAACAGAGTTACTATCTCCTGCCTGACACGACTGTGATCAATAGGTGCAACAAGCTCCAGCATCCTCCAGCTTCACATGCAGCACAGTGTGAAAAAACATCACATCCTGCAGACCACATACAGCAGCATGGAGTGAACACACAACCCCTTCACAGCACAGTCATTCCAGAAGTTTTGAGAAAACACGCTGCAATTTGCTTCTTTCATGATCAGTCCAGCTCCACAAGAGTAACTGCTGACATTCAGCGTTGTCTTTGCAGGTTTTAAGCAGCTTAAATGCCCTGATGGATCTCCATCTTCAGTATTGCCCCAGAATATGGACTGTGACCACAGGCTCAGACATGCTACTGCATCATGCAGACAGCTTCTCTGCTTTTCACAACACTATTTGGGTATGACTTAAGCTGGAATGCATCTTTAGGGATTACCTACCCCCAGGCTTCTTCACCATGATGGTCTAGCACTCCAACCCATTTCAATGTTATTTGCACACATTTCAAAAGATGTGAATCATTAGTAAAAACCAATGTAATTTCAGCAAACATGCTGAAAGACAGGTATGACACACTAATGCAGAAGTCTCTAATAGAGGTAGATGTGAACCCAAAGAAGGAGAAATAAAGGACTGAAGTGGACTCATTAAGGTGTTACAAGTTGAAGTTACATGGAAATAATGCAACTGAATTAAGAATATGGCCTGACTACAAAGCTGCCACTTCCAGTGGAGTGACCCACCTGAACTACAGCCTTCTCTGGAAGGTGACAGAATCCCCACCAAGGAAAACGTTTAAAATTCTGTGCTTCACAGAAATACTCTATAGGGAAAACTCTACTCTGTGCAGGACACTGCCTAGGTGACCTCAACACTTTTGTCTATTCAAATGCCTATGAATGTATGAAGCAGTAAGAGTTTGTCTATTTGAGACATAAAACCAAACCTGAACAACTGTTTTAATGACAAATACTTAACAATTTATTCCAAAGATGTAACATGACTAGTTTTTTGAGTGTGCCACTATTATGCCAGCTCTGTTTGAACATTCCTTTTTATTTTTAATGAACTGCAACATCACAAGAAAGGGCAGTCATGGGACTAAGAATATTACTGCACATCTGTGGCAGCTAAAATACCTACTGCCACAAACACAACACTAAATAAAACTTGAGAGAATAATTCAAATCACTATAAGTCTACTCTCAGTCTCATCATGGTGTTCTTAGCAGGTTTTGCTCATGGCACATTTAACAACTGTTGTAACCTCAATGCTTAGATGGCAAAGTAGTGGAGGATTGCAAAGACAGAAATCGTCATTTTAGCATTGTTGCTGGATTAAAATCAGAGAGGAGGACAACTACCAAGGAAGCAGTCAAAAATTGAGTCTGCAAGAGTGACAAACACAGCATGAGGAAAATTGCAGTGGCCACTGACCAAGTTTTGGAGGGTTTTTTTTGAGGTGGTGGTGGGGGAAGGTTGATTTGGTCACCTCAACTGCTCTAAGTCCACGTTTCTATATCTACAAACTCCTCTGTGACAAGATACTTCACATAGAAACTGCACACAATGCCAAGTTCTTCCACAAGCTTTCCACACCAATACCACAGCTCTCAGTATGAACGAGAGCAGCCCTCTGCCTGCTGGCCAGGCGACAGTTTGCTGAGCTGCAAGATCTCAGACCCAGCATCATAAGCCTGTTATTGGATTTGCTAAATTCCTGCTGGGTGAGGTATGCTTTCTGCAAGGTTATGATTCAGAAATGCACTGAAGGAGACCACAATCAACAGCTTCTAATAAAAGCTACTGTTATTTTTCTTTCCCACAAGTGAGGTAGAGGAGGCACAAGAATGTGATGTGTTTGAGCACACCGGTACACTTGTGTCCAGGCAGCTTTTTCTTCTGAGCTGCTTTTCTGTGCTTCAAACTTTTGGTCCCCACCAACCATTGTATTCTAAACACAGCATTAACAAGTCTTAAGTGAATTCAGATGGGCTTTCTGTAACTGCTCCTAAATCACAGATAAACAGGGTGTAATTTAATTGTATCAGCAGCCTCCTCTGCTCTTCACTCCAGCCTACAAAGCGTAGTCCCTCCTCAGAGGGCCAGCCAACCAGGTGAAACAAGCACATTTCTGCACGTCCCGGTTCAGTGCTCAGCGAGTTTATGCATAATGCGCACTATGTTTGTGCAGCTCCAGC
Organism: Oxyura jamaicensis; assembly: GCF_011077185.1. Lineage (NCBI taxonomy): Eukaryota > Metazoa > Chordata > Aves > Anseriformes > Anatidae > Oxyura > Oxyura jamaicensis. The sequence goes on along the minus strand of NC_048894.1, from coordinate 63,826,221 downwards.
GACCCAGTTCAAATCAGCTTGTGGTCTCTGAAATCATTCTCAGCACCCTTGGCCAGTCTCTTTGGTAGGCAAATCAAATTTCTAAATTGTTTGTGCTCACTTGAGGCTTTCACTCCTCTCTGCTATACATAAGCTACAAGAAAGGAGACATGATTCTCTGGTCATTCCAGTTTCATGCTAGTGTTAGTTACTTGACTGACTTCAGTGGATTTACTCCTTGTGTATACCGCTGTGACACAGTGAGATTCAAAGATGGCTTAATGGCATACAGCAACTCAAAAATGAGTCAGCAGGAGATTAAGCTGCATGTAGTATCATCAATGCCTCCTAAGCAGATGACTGAGCAGAAGTATCAAAATCAGGGCTAAAACAGCCACTTCTACCATGGTGTAGGGGTGGAGTGTGAAATAAGGAACAAGCAGCACAAGAGGGAGAGGGTGAACTCAGAGGGGGTGACATGACAAAATACTCCTACACCCTGCAAAAGAATCTTTGTAAGTTCTGGCTCTTAGCCCAGAGGTTTGACCCCAGAGGATATGGTATCAGTGGGCCAATGCAACAGCAGAAGCAAACCTTGAAATATAATGTCAATTCCTTCTTGTAAACCTCATCTAATAAAAAAAAAAAAAAAAAAATCAAATGAGAAAGACTTCGATAAAAAGAAACCAGGAGAAGAAGAACATAGTCCAGCTACACAGAGTCATGCAAACTCTAGAAACAGCCATGTTAGGAAAAGGCTAAACTGCTCCCTGGGTCAAGCCAAGCAAGACACAGTGACAGATCCCTTAGCTCTCCATTTCAAGGCCAGGATTCAGAAAGCCAGCATGTGCTTTGAGCAGGGTGAAAGATGGACAACACTCAGTTGGTCACAACTCACAAGCACAAGGTTCTCAGCAATTTTTAATCCAGCAACCACCAGGCAATTCTGAAAAAATAAAAATAAAAAATGGAGCTGTCTTGTATCTTGGTTCCCCATCTGCATCATTTGCAAACATCTAAGTGTCAAGTTAAACCTAAAATACTCAGTTATTGCATTTTCCCTCTTGCAGACTGGCTGCATTTAAGGGCAGGTACATATCTGCAGCCTACGTGATGGTATCTCACAGACCTCACATTGACTAACACTGCAGCACTGTACCTTTTACTCTTCAAGCAAAGCATCAGCCATATCCTTAAAGTTGTTTCTGTTGCTGTTTTTCTTTTGCTTCAAGCCATACCCTTTAATTCACAAAGCAGAAAGACCGTCCCAAGAAAAGAACTAGATGGTCTTTAAGGTCCCTTCCAACCCACGCCATTCTGTGATTCTATGATAACGCTTCCTGCACAACTGAAACGCACTGCAGGTGAACCACTGCCAAAACCAGATGGCATCATAACACAGGTATGGCTAATAGATACATCCTTGTGGTGCCTCACGGAAGCTGGATGAGATGGCTGAGCAAAGCAGATGGCAGGGCTGTGACGCAGAGCTGAGGGCAGCAACCAAGACCAAGCCCTGACACAACTCTGCCCAGCACTGCTCCCTCCCCAGGGCACAGAAGGAAAGATTTGTCCTGAGAACCCAAAACAAATACCTGGGATTTTCAACAAATGTTCACCCACTTTTTAAACACAGGCTGAATTGTCACCAGCTGGCTGTCTACAGTGTTCTTCAACAACTGACTCATGGGAAAGACAGCTCACATACTTGAAGGGACGTTTGTCTATGTGACAGGCAGACACATCACAAGTCATTTCAAACCAAACAGACCTTACAAGGTTTGGCAGAAACTTCTGAAGTTACTCAACAAGGCTCTTAGCAAATATCTCATGGTTTATTGATGCTGAAGCAGATATTCATTGCCACTGTTTAATTAACAGAAGCCTGTAACTGTGCTTAACTTCTCTTTGCCTTCCTTTTCATCTAGGAAAGGTAACTTTTCACACTGAGCCTTTTCCCCTTTTCATCCTTCACTCACCACTACAGGGATATCCTCAGTAAGTGGCTACGTTTGGTGCCCAGAGCAATTTCTGCCTGACCAGAACATGGCTTGTCAAGCACGCATGTGGAAATTCAGCAGGGAGCCAGTGGTGTCAGGCAGGTTGCTTCATTTCTGCACTCAGTCTTGAACCACGAAGTTTGTCTCCAGAGGGAGAGAGCTTTTAGAGTCTTACTCTGGGAAGCTCAAGCTGGCTTGAAGACAGGACAGTAAAGGGAACTTTGTTTCATGTGTTTTTTTCACTTCCAAGGAGGGCTCATTAATTCACTGCATCTCAGTGCTGGAGATGTTATAGCTCTCCCTGAAGCCAAGGATGTCTTCCTTCTCCTCAGGCATCCCTCCGGGTTCATCCTCTCCCAGCCCAACACAAACCCTGCTCCAGGTCCAACCTCAGCTGTCTCCCTCCAGCTGCATCCCACCACCTGCTTCCAGAGACCCTGCAGCACATCCTGGGGGTAGCAACTTCTGCCCCAACCTTTTGGGGTGGGGAGAACAGCCTGCAGAATGGCAGCAGGAGGGAAAGGAGGTGGGGAACGCAGCCCACAGCCAGTGAGGGGCAGAGCAGAGCTACACCCTCCTTCCCCTTCCATTTGCCCCAAGTCTTATCGCAGCTACATTAACATTCCTTCCCTCCTGCTCCAGCTCCCTCCCAACCCCTCTCCTGCCAACCTTTACTCCTCTGGCCAAATTTGTCAGCAACACACATCTCCCTTTTCAACTTTCCATATGCATCTCTTTTTCCATTTCTAAGCAGGTAGGTGTCTCATGCTCAGGCCACAAGAACAGCCTTCCCTTCTTATCATTTCACTGAAATGCATCCTCCTCTTCCAGTCCAACATTATCTGATGTTTCCTAGCCCTGGGTAAGGGTGCATTTTTCAAAGACCACTACACCTGTTCAGCTTGAGGTTCTACACAGAGACAGGAATGGTTTCCCACGTTAGTTCGAGGAACCTGCAGCAAGTGTCGGGCTCCTGCAAAAAGAGATAAAGGGGAGACAAGATCCTATGTGATTTCTACCTGTAACCCAGAGTCTGGAACATTGAACAGCCCAAGCTGACACACTCCCAGTACCAGTATTGCTCAGCCAAGAACTGGCAATACTTCATGACCCTCACTCCTCCTGCCCTAACCCAAGCTATGTCTCACTTTCTGGAAGCATCCTGCAACGTAATGTTGTCTGCAATCGTTCGCCGTTGAACATGCTTTGAATCAGGGGGCTCTGACACCAGCAGTTATTGGAGGCACTACCAGTCAACCAGTTGCTGTATAACACATCAGAGCTCTGAAAAAGCACAGAAGGAGAAGGGTATTTTCACAACTCTACATCAAGGGCTATGGGACCTATGAAACAAGCAACAAGACTCCCACAGATTCCTGGCCCCAGCTGCCCAAAGTGTTCTCCAGTTGCTCTACCTCTTCATAATTTAATCCACCAGTAGAGCAAAGAAGTACAAATGCATAAATATTTTAATAGGAGACAGCCTGAATGGCATTGCTGCACAGGTAGATACAAGTATGAACACCATATATTAGATTGTTCTAGAAAACCCAGAGGGAGATCTCTAATTACTCCACACAACTTGTGTTTCTGGCTTGTATGCCTGAAGAGCAACAGGCGAGCTGAAAGTTGTTTAAATCCTACTGAGATGAACATTTGACTATAAATACCTCATTTTGACTTATGGCACCAAACTTCCACTACCTTGTACCCTGTGAAGCAATTCACAGCTGCTTGAATGATGAAGAGAAAAAGAAACAAGATCCAAGATCAACAGCTCCTGTGATTTCAAACGAACTTTTCTCCAACTTTTTTACATACATCATGTAAGGGATATCATTTTCCACATCATCCATGGTATTTTAATCAATATCCTAACTACTGCCCACCTCAATCCAGCTCACATAATCTTGTAATTATAAGCTTAGAGACAGGACAGCACAGCTGTATTAAAACTGAGTCTCATGGTACAGTTTTCCAGTCAGAGGTACAAAGACTCTTAGTCTCAAGCTCATTTTCTGACTTCCCTTCCTCTGTGGTCATCTGCCTTCAAGAAACTATACCCACCATTTGCTGCCAGCAAATGGAAGTAGCACAATACCCACTCTTCTCCTTAGTGTAAGCATTGCTCTGCAACAATTAAAACATCAGTGTGTTATCAGCACTCTTCTCATCCTAATCCAAAACATAGCACCCTACCAGCTACTAGGAGGAAAAATAACTCTGTCCTAACTGAAACCTAACAGGTTTTACAGGAATAAGAATAGAGAAAGAAAAAAAGACCGAAAAGAGAGACCGCAAAGTTACACATATTACTAGAGATACATATTTCCTGAAAAACTCTCAACTGAAAACTCATGTATCTTTATTTGTCAGCAGGACTTGCGGAACATGAACCTCTCTGCTTTTCCTGCATTAATAGTCACAGTGATTTCACAAGCCTCACACTGCAGCACAAAACCATCCAAAGTGCATTCTAAACAGATTTTGATACACATAAGAATATGCACATGTTATGATCACAATAATATAATCCATGTAATCTGATCGGTTCCTACATGCAGAGTTTCCAGCACTACACAATGCAGATGCAATTTAGGCTAGTCTACTTAGATCAGAAAGTTAGTTATAAAAACTCAGAAGTATTGGTCACAATTGTGCTGGTCCTGAGCTGCAGTGTAAACACCCAACACTGACCAGCAGGAAACTTTATCAGCATGTGCGCATGATGGGAGGATTCTGGAAATATACAGTCCTCTCGAACACAGTGTGAAAGGCATGTACTGCCTTGGCAAAATACATTTTTTAGCAGCAAAAAACAAACCAACCAACCAGTTTATGTTACTAAATTAACCCTACAGCTTAAGTACTTCCCGTACAATTGATTTTCTTCTTTTCAATGAAAGGATACACAAGAGGAATTCCTCCCCAAAGTAAGCAAAGGCCTCAAAATCCACTTCTTCCCCCAATTCATTAAATTGCAGTGCTCACAAAGTCAGTTAATATTGCACTTGCGGTGCATTTCAGTGCTTCAGGGGGACTTTTAATGTTTTGCCAAAATCAGATTCAAGGGGTATAGCATCACCCCACTGTTTTCCTTTGAGTACCAAGTGCTGGGAATGTTTTTAACCACTCTGCCTGTTTACTGACCCAATGAAATGCACTGACATGCAGGTGTAGCCAGAGAGGGAAATGCCTGGCATGTGGCTCTTTGCAACCCAATTCCATTTGGTGCAAAGCATTTGTAAGCACAGTTACAACATGTGGAGGCTTCGGTAACTACCAGCACTCTGATGGTTTTTGCCAAGCACCCTCAGGTTATTGTGCCCAAATCACGAGGCCCTGGGCATGCGGCCTTCAAAGACAGAACAGGACTGAAAAATGCCAAGACCTGACATTAAACATCTTTGTATATTTGAACACTGTTCAACAGCAGTTACAAATCCAAACTTGTTCACATTGGCTTAAAACAATGCTCAAAGTTGTATCTGCAAACATTATGTACGTGTATGCTACGTGTCTGTCTTCCAAAAAAAAAAAAAAAACAGCTCCTCCCACTAGCTCAGAAAGGCCTGACATATTTGCTAAAGAAAAGGTTATGACTCTCTGCATGCAGGGAAAACATACACCAAAGAGAAACTCCATACTTCATTAAAAATAAACACACAAACTTCCCAGCTGCTGAGCCATCACTGTTCATAGTAAACTGGCTTAATAAGATTTTTGTAGCATCTGTTGAATAAAGGCCCAACACTGGGAAAATGATTACTTTCAGTAACAACCTGCAGAATATTCAGTGTCAGACACAACCCTACAACTGAACACAGCCACAGATCGCTAAATGCCAGCTGTAAATCTTCCCCAACAAAGGAATTCTCTACAAAATTCCTGTAGTTTTTTCAAAAGGTGTCTGACACACATTAAAAGGGGACAGCAACAAGAGAAGCACTGACCTTATTTTCAGCCATCGGGGTGATTGGCTGATGAAAAACTCAACATAAGCTGGCAACACATGCTTGCAGCACAGAAAGCCAACTGAATCTTGGGCTGGCATGCAGGTGAGATAGCTCATGAGCATGTAAGACTTTCCTCATTTTAGGCGCACAATGGATCAAAACATTATTTCCTAAAAATTAATGACACAGTCCATCAAAAATTACAGCCAGTATCAACACTTCTGGTCCTTGGTCCTCTCAAACTACGCCAGCAGTCACAGACCGTGTACAAATGTACTTTGGCTAGTCTAGCAAAATAGGATGTCATCCACACAAATGGAGCATCTCATGACACTGATTTTTAAGCAGAATTCTTCAGCAACATCAGTAATGAGCTCTGCCCATGAGTTAAAGATACGAAACTCTGGACACCTTTGCATATATTTGGACAATGTTTTATCTTGTTTCCACAAGCTAATCTCGGGGAGTACAGCTAGCCCTCTGCCTCAGAAACGAGTCTTTATCAGGGCATCTCATCTTGTCTAACAATGAAAAGTCTTTCACAACCTTAAAATTTCAAGTTCCTTCAAAGAAAGTAACAAGTCACAAAAGAGTTCAGCAAGTCCTGTCAAGCTCATTCACCCACTGACTTTCAGAGGCTGTGGATAACATTTCTCTGCTCCAAATACTGGAGGTGTGGCACACACCTCTGCTCCAAATACTGGCCATCTTATTTTTTACTCCTACAGAAATGCCACCATAACATGTTCTACAAGCACAACCAGATTGAGCTGTAGAATTGCACAGATGTAGCTGTTTTTTGTTGTTATTGTTGAACTAGTGTAAAAGAAGTTTGCAAGCAAATTCCTACTTCTGTGAATTATTATGCCTGACAAACATTCCCTGTAAGGAACCAGGGATTTTATCTTCAAGGAGACTACTGAAGTAAGCAAAAATTTGCAGAACTGTGTCCCGAGACTGCCACCAATCACTTCCCAAGTGGACACATGCCTTTGCTCAGAGGACACAGTTCTGCAAGGCCAACCTCCCCTCCCTGCTGTGTGGTTAGATTTTTCTTTCGGACCTCTATGGGTTCTCTGTAACATCAACTATTTCCTTTGATCCAGCAGACCTTTACTTGCATTCAAAGTGGAGTAAGCAAGATTAGAATCTGAGCTGTTAAATACATCTTTCACAGATGTGTTTCTGCCATTTATTTTAATGTACAGGAGCTTGGATAGCACTGTGGATACCTAATCGCTTTCCAGATGTTCTCTAAGCAATTTTGTCTCCTCTTTCCTACCCTCGCATAAACCAGTAACAATTGCATTGTGTCTTACAGACTGAGGAAGTGAAGGAATGGGAGGGACTTCCAGGAATTTTTAATTTAAATATTTTTCACCTGAATGTTATTTAATTTATATGCATATATCTACATATGTGTGCATAACACAGACTTGAATAGATATCAAGAGAAGAAATTGAATGCTTGGTCTAGCTTTCTGTTTCACATTTTTAAGCAATGTCACTTCAGCACAGCAAGGATAACTACTATTTTATGGTTCTCTGTCCTTGCTTGACTCTCTATTTGGATTTTGAAAAGCTCTCTATATTAAGGTTTCTCATTAGCTGTGTGAAGCCCAGTACCCTAGAGACAGTATTTAATTCAACTATGACCTGCCTTCTGGGCATTTCCCGGCAAATAATGACCAGATGGAAGCACTAGAGGCTGCCAAACATTCACTGCAAGGAAGTGCCAAAACAAGGGTCTTTATTACTGATAAAAGCTATGGAAACATCAGAATGCAAAACAAAGCTGCTACCTTTTTTTCAGCCCCATCTGCTTCACTGTAGCTGTGATTGCTGTCGCAACGAAATTGAAGGCACTGGTTTTTACCCTGAAGTTCCACTCTAGCACAGTAGCAAATGGCCAAAATAATTTTGCTCCCTGTGTTAAATCATTATGTTTATTCTTATATTACTACCAATCGTTAGACCTATTTACTTGCCTCATTTGCAAGTTCCTCAGACCATGTTCTCATTTCCTGTACTCATCACCATGCTCAGACTTAGGAGTCATGCCTGATAAATAACTTTCAACATTAGCCCTGGCTGTATTGAAATGAAGGCTGCTCCTTCCAGCAGAGAAGAGGGGGGTATACCCTCATTCTCTCCTGTGATCCTGTCCATGACGATACCATAAAATTCCTCTTAGCCTGTGGATCAGATTGCAGACCTGCATCCAATGTAAAATCTGTATTTCTGCTACCCTGGATGCCAGTTCCACTGCAGCTACTGGAGGCACCCATGGTGCTCAAGGATAGAGAACAACTTTTCACCTTTGTTATGTTTACAATCACCATGTGCAACACTGGAGGGATAAGGGCGTTCAGCACCAGTTTTGCAGTAGAGTGAACCCTGTTCATCATCATCATATTCTTAGTGCAGCCACACTGCATTATACAGCCTGAATAAACACAGGAAAAATTTATAAGCCCTTTGGGGGCTATTGCTCAAAGGCCTCCAAACTCACAGCAACCCAAAAGCCTTCCTCCCAGTGTCCACAAGAATAATTCACCTAAACTGATGCATCATCAGCCTTTATATGGAGTACAGCTCATAGAATCACAGAATATTCTGAGCTGGAAGGGACCCACAAGCATTGTACGGTCCAACTCCTGCCTCCACACTAGGCTACCTAAAAATCAAACCATATATGTCTGAGAGCAATGTCCAAACGCTTCTTGAACTCCAGCAGGGTCGGTGCTGTGACCATTGCCCTGTCCCAGTGCCCGACCACCCTCTCGGTACAGAACCTTTTCCTAACACCCAGCCTTAACCTCCCCTGTCACAGCGCCATGCTGTTCCCTCAGGTCCTGTCACTGTCCCCTGAGAGCAGAGCTCAGCGTTTGACCCTCCGCTCCCTTTGTCAGGGAGCTGAAGGTCACCATGAGGCCCACCCTCATCCTACTCTGCTCTGGGCTGAACAAACCAAGCTGTTGTGACTTTAGCTGCTCCTCATACATCTGTCCTTCTAGATCCTTTACCATCTTTGTTGCACTCCTTTGGACACTCTAATAGTTTTATTTCCTGCTTATACTGTGGCATCCAAAACTGTACACAGTGCTCAAGATGAGGCCGCACCAGCACTAAGTAGAGCAAGATAAACCCTTCCCTCAACCAGCCAGCAATGTCATGCTTGATGAACCCAGGACACGTCTGGCCCTTTTGGCTGCCAGGGCAAACTGCTCACTCATATGCAACTTGCCACTGACCAGAACCCCCAGATCCCTTTTCAATGGGGCTGCTCCTCCTGCCTCTCATCCCCGAGTCCGTATGTACATCCAGGGTTGCCCTGTCCCAGGTGCAGAACCCAGCACTTGTTAAATTTCATGCAGTTGGTGATTGCCCAGCCCTCTAATTTATCTAGATCTCTTTGCAAGGCCTTTCCACCCTAAAAGGAGTCAACAGCTCCTCCTAATTTTGTATCATCTGCAAACTTACTTGACATGCATTTCAGTCCTACATGCAGATAATTTTTAAAAGCTGGCCCTAAAATGTACCAGGACAGTGATAGGTGGACCACACCTGTAACAAGGACACTGTCACACCAGTAGGATGCTACACATGTATATATAACCAACAACTTGCACCTGCATAGGAAAGGGAGTAACCATTATGCCTGTAGAGCTGCATTTACACCAGCTGGACTTCTAATGGCCATGCAACAATTATTACATTAAAGAAATCATACCTCTTGCAGTCATAATTATACTGGTACAAAAATCCATGTGCAGACCAGGCCTTAAATCAATCTGGGGAACCTACACAAGGGATTGTTCCTGTTTAATTACATAGCTATTTAAATCAATTTGTTTAAATCAAGACTTAAGACCTGAAATCATTTTTTGTAGGGATGGTGGTTTTGTTACATGTGTGTATGCTGACCTTGACCTTGTAAATTAAGTCTCTGACTTTGACAGCTCACTCATATGAGCTACAGGCTTATTGTATGAATAATAAACAAAATACACTCGGGTAAATGCTTCTGTTTCGGTGGCTTGAGGAAACCAGAACAATTCTAAGCAACTATGGATAATGCTGTGGCAAACTGATAACAGTGAAGGGTGGTGGTGTACTGCAGCAGCGCACAGAAAATATCAGTCCCGGCTACCTTAGAAATTTAACTCCATTTTAATCTCAGGACTTTGCCACCAATACTGCTAAATGGGCAAAATCTACCATACTCACAGAGAAAAGGACAGTAAGTTGCAATAGGCCTCAGCACGATTTACCTAGCTCTCAAATAAGCAGACAGTACAACACGTTTAGGCTCAGCTACCCATGCCTGGAGTCACATAGAAAACCTCTTGTTACGTTGAGCCAGACTTAAGCCTAAGAGGGCTTGGGTGGTGGGAGCAACACTGGGAAGCTTGGCAATTCTGTGATTTTATCCGCCCAGCATATTTTCTTTTCTCTGCATTCATCTACACATTCTTTCTTAAATCTTCTATTTAACATTTTCCTGAAGCTCAAAACAACAGAGGCAGGACCAAGTCCTTCATCTGCAGAGCTCTCACTCAAGAGAAATCTGTCATCCTGGACTTAGACCACCCACCACTACAAGTCCCAAAACCCAGCAACATAAAGTAAGTGAGATAAAGGCATGGGGAGGGACCAGATAACCCAATACCCTAGCAGGTGCTACAATGGCCACTACAGATCAGAGAAAAGGCACAAAGCCAAGCAAATAAGAAAAATACTAATAAAAGATGTGTTTTCTGCTGTTTTCTGTGTTATAGGGCATATATTGGGTCCCAGCAAGGGACACAATAATTTACTCCAGATGTTAAACTTACAGTATTTAGCCCCAGCATAGCTGTATAAACATATCTTTTCATAGAATAAAACCATGTTACACATTTTCTGCTTGTTCCACAGCATCCACAATACCATGGTCCCATTTTAACTTATCAGTGGACTCTGCAGATATGATTGCATAATCCCCTTTTAACAGAACTGGAATAAGCATACCTTTTTCTGTAATTTTAATTAAATGTGAAAAACACTAAGCTACCACTTGAATAAAGATGGTTTACATCTTTAGTTTCAATTTTGTTAGCAGTCTTTAGCTTAGAAAAGCAACTAGGCTAACTAAACTCTTTACTTAGTGCTGCAAACCAAAAATGGCTCACCCAAAAAATGAATCATACAACCTGCTGCCTCTGTGATAGCCACTCTACAAATTGTGCCAGTATGAGAAATCCAAGAGGTGATCCTCACTAACACAGCTGTGCCAACAGGTACGTATGTTTATGCTAAGACAAGCAGTCTTTTAGCACTAATAACTGCTTGTTCATAGGAGATGGTTTTGCTGTTCCCAGCCCTTTCCTAGCTAAGGCTACTTCAGACAGATCTTCACCAGCCATATCAGCAGCTGTGCCTAGAAGAGCTACATCACTCTTTTAGCCATTTTCAACACCAAACCAAGATGCGATGGCATTGCTAATGCTCCTGTGCTGCTGTTAGCACTGACAAGGATGCTCTGGAAGGACCTGTGATGGACATAGCTCTCGTGTCTGCTAATCTCCAAACAGCAGACAGAAGGAATAATAGGTGTACTTGCCACCACTAACACCAATGTAAGGCCTGAATAGTGAGAGACGAATAGTGTTCAAAGCACAGAAAAACAGATAACAGCCTCAAGACCTTGCCTTAAAAAAAGAAAGTCCCCTTTCAAAGAAAAAAAAAAGTCTGATTTCTCATCAAAATATGATATTGCTGACTATGGGCTGTCTAATGAAGGCTGACAAATCAAACACTTGCAATTCCAGATGTTACCACAGCTGTCCCCTCATCTGCTGAAGGTCAAAACCCCAGAAGTGGAGCAGATGATAGGAGGGTGCCCATGCACCCCACATGGCTGGTCAAAGGTAGGAGCATGGTTGAGGACTTAGACAGACATTTGTTTCAGCCGAGACAGCTACAGGGCCTTGTACTATCTGACAGAGCCTCACCTGGTTTAATGCAGGCACTTCAATTGCAGCTGGCTGCTCTTAGTCTAGGTAAATTTGGGTGTGTTACTGCAGTGCAAGCTCAGCACCCCAGTTCTCTCCATGCTGGGCATCCAGCCTACACTACTGCCACAACAACTGAACTGGCATTTATTTTCATGAAATACAAGCAGACAATTGGGAAAGAATGGAGAAGTGTCTTTAATCTGAAGGCCACGAAGGAAACAAGTTTGCACCCAATCCCACAGCATCTCAGGAGGAGTTTTACAAGAACAGCACTGGAATTAAAGGTCTGCTGTACTGAGAGAAAAGGGCAAAGAAAGAGCTGGATTATCCTCTGCATTTTTTTTTTAATGCACATGGTCATCACTCAGGTGGGATGAAGGCTTGCAGCAGACTGCCAGCATGGTCTTTGGAGTCACTTTCTAATGTCTGCCACGTGCAAAAAATGCATTGTAGCCTTTCCTAGCTCTGCAGATGATAGACAGCACTTCATTTGACTTTTTCTTTTGCAATAAGATGTCCATAATTCACATTTAATATGCTGCAAAGTCATCTGCCTTCCAAGCACAAGAGCTCATTCTGCTCCATGTCACTGCTGGTAGGTCAAATTTAAACTCAGTATTGCAGGACAAACATTGCATTGTTATTAATAATAAATAATTGTGGTAGTATTTTACCTTAATAGAGCATCTTATCACTTTACAAAATCTGGACCACAAAAGCATGTCCACAGCTAGAACCCTGCAACCCCTTAACGATTTGTACAGGTGCAAAGGAATGAGCAAATGAATTACAGATTACATCAAATCTGTGGATTACTTCACTGCAGCCTATGATCCTCACACTTCAGGGGGAGGTCCAGCATTTCAACATGGGGCTCTCACAAACACCTTCTGGACAACGTCTGTACTGCTTGCCTGCATAATAGGACGGTGAGGATCCCAGCAGCACAATTTACATTCCTCTCTAAATGAAGATGCTCCCTCATGACCACAATCAAGTATAGAAGCACCAGTCAGCAAACAAATTTAAGGGATCTTAAGAAGAACAAACTCTGATGGACAGGGAAAGTCATATCCTGCCTGCACAGTCCACAGGTAGAAAGGGCTCCTACCTGGCACTACTATGATAAAAACATTTCAAAAAATAACACTGTGTAGACACAGCTGTGAATAGGTACATTGAATATTCAGGACATAACTTAGCATTTCTGCCCAAGACTTACGATGACACAGGAAGCAAAACCACAGTTAACAGGGTAACATCTCCAGAGACATGCTTGAAGAACATCGGGCATTTGGTTCTCCCCAAAAGCAAAACATTTGCTCCCCAGAAAACATTTACATGAACCTCAGGAATAAAGTCTCTTCAGTTAAGTTGACTTGACTTAAACACCAATGCAACCAGAAGCACAGAAATGGCTGCAAATTCCCCTAAAATTTAAAGGTGAAATATCATCAAGGACTTCTCAGGACCACCTGCAGCATACCATTTCACATGATGCAGCAGCTATTTAGCCACACAGAGCAAGTTTCAGTCAGGATCTGAAGTCGTATTTAATTGAACAGGGGCAGAGGGAGAGATTATGCTGTGAAATTTCACATGTTGACAATTTTGCATGAGGTGAATCAGAGTCACACTGTATTATCTGAACCAGGATCTCTTCAGATGCTAAACACAAGTAAGGATCCTGGTGACACTTTTTATCTTTGCTTGCAAATACATCCCCCATTCCTGGTCAGGCTTGGGACCCAGCTGTATTGCTGATGCACACAGGCATGGGAAAAGCAGACCACTGCTGGCTAACATGCCAAACGTTTCTACCCAGTGAGAGGATAAAAAACACCCTTACTAACTCATACTGTTTTTCTACACTCACCCAAATGTTTCTTGACCACCAAGCAGCAAGTCAGCTTGGACATTAGCTTTGCATTATGCAAGCACCCAGCTGCCACAACTACAGGGAATTAGAACAAACAGCAATACACAGGGTAACTGCTAAAAAGCTGGACAGACCAGAGGCAGGAAAGAGAAAGGCTCCAATAGCCCCATCTTGTAAAAGCGTACAGGAATTTGATTCCTTTCACAGAGAAGCAGCAGAGAACACCATTGCCTTTCACATAAAATGCCAAAGGTTTTACTTTTGCTTTGGGTCATTGTCCAAAACAGCCCCTCATTTCAGGTTTCTCTCTTGAACTTGCCCAGTACTGGTCTAGCTGCTAAGCATTGCAGAACAGAGCCAGACCCAGCTCAGGAGCCTGCTTCTAACAGAGACAAGCAGATGATGCTAGAGGAAAAGTTAACATGCCAAGTTTAAAGCCCTATTTCCCCCCAGCTTCCAGGAAGGGATATTTTGGGGACTTCCTCAACTGGGGTTGTTATTCACACTTTTGTGTTTTAGCAGCATGCCTAAAACACATTTACAACAGCAATACTTGCCTACACATCTGACATGGTAGTTAAAATGAAGCAACCGCATGCTTCCTGTGGCATTGTCCAAGCCCACACAGCTGCATGGACACCTGCTCAGCCCCACTGATACCTCCAGCACCCCAAATAGGCCAGTCAGTTGAAAGGCCTGAAAATTCACCATGCAAACACAGTCACACGATGGAAATACCAGCAGCTGCTTCCCTGTGTTTATTCTTTTGATAACAAAACTGCCCCACATGAAAATAGAGCTCTGGGCAACAAGTCACTTTAAAAAGTAAAATACAGGTTAGAAAATAAAATTAAAAAAAAAAAAAAAAAAACTGGGCCCCTGGGCCCTGTGTCCTCCTAGGCCAGATATGCCTCTGTCCACATGTAACCCAGACCAGGGTGTATCAACAAATTACCCATGCCTTTCTTCAGTCTTTTCTGCTGCAATACAGGACATCATTTTCAGTCCTCCTGAAGCCTCACTCTGTGAGTAAAACCTTTAGTTTCTTTGCCCATGTGCTATCACTAGCTGCCATACCATGTCTCTTGTGTGAAACCTCAAGCAAAAAAAAAAAAAAAGTTTGCCTTTTTTTTTTAAAAAAAAAAAAAAAGAGTCCCACATCCTTTCCTTATGATAGAAACTAATATTTCTCCAGCTTTTGTTTTCCTCAACAGAGGACAGACAACATTGCCCCTCCTTACCAGAGGATTTTGAACCCTTCCCACTTGATGAATGCATTGCACTCCTCCCCTTGAAACGTCAAATCCAGGGACTTAAAGCCAAACCATCATGCCCTGGCTCCCTGGTTCCTGAGGCATGAAGCACAAAGCAGGACCAGGAGAAGGAGCCGGGAGCTGTGAGGTACTCCTCTCAGCAGTTAAGGAACCGCCAGTCTTCTCTGTGTCAACACACAAGAACTTTCGTTTTTACAGATCCAGTGCTTGAATTCAGAAATCAAGTAGTAAGAAAAATCCCCTCTGAAATAGCTGGGGGAAAGAGGTGTCGATCGGTCTGGATATAGCAATCCTTTGAGTATGCACTCTAAAAAAACGTTGTGCATGGTGTGTTATGGCACGGTTAATCGCTATTTTATGATTACCCCATGTGTTTTTGCCCATATTCTACCCGTAAGGCATGCAACTAGCCAACGTTGGGGGGGTAGGACGGACCCCAATGGAGTGACGATGGATGTGTGTGGCGCAGCACCACCTTCCTTTTGTCGTTCATCATCCCTTTTTCCCTCGCAGCCTGCTGCTCGCAGGTGGCATCAGCGAGCCCCCAGCGGCATCTCTCCCAACCCTCCGACTCCCCCTTCCCCATCCGCATCACCCAGCAGGGCACAAAGCACCCGGATCCCCTCGTGCGCGGCGATCGCGTTTTTTTGTTTGTTTGTTTTTTGGGGGGGGGGGGGGTGATCTCCGCTTTGCTCCTTCCCCCCCTCCACCCCAAGAGGAGCTCACCCAGCGTCTTGACGGCCACCTGGCGGGTGAGCGGCGGCGGCAGGTTGATGCACACCAGGTCGACGTCGTGGTGCAGCAGCACCTCGTCGATGCGGCTGGTGTGGAAGGGCACGCTCAGCTCCCCGGCCAGCTCCTCCGCCTCCTCGGCCGTGCGGCCCCACAGCGCCTTCACGGCGAAGCCCTCCGCCTGCAGCAGCGGCACGATCACGCGCGCCGTCAGCCCGGTGCCGAACACCCCCACGCCAGGCAGCATGGCGACGGGACGGGACGGGACGGGACGGAACAAGCCCTCAGCACCCCGCCGCCGCTGCTCCGGGCGAAGGGGGACGCAGCCCCCACTGACTGCGGCCGGCAGCGGGCCCAGGCGCCCCCCGGTGCCTCAGCTGCGCGGCGGCCCCCGCCATGTCAAGGAAGGGAACGCAGAGGGTGAGGGGGGTTAGCGCCGCGCCCCCGCCATGACAGGCACGGCTGCCCGCGGGAGGGGGAGGGACGGCAGGGAAGGAGGCGGGGGGAGAGGGAAGACGGCAGACCCGCAACCCCGCCTTCAGCTAGGCTTTGCCCCGCCCCCGCCTCTCCATTGGCTGCCTCTTCCTCGTGGCTCCGCCCCTGTGGTGCCCTCGGAGACTGAGCTCAACCACCCCATACCACCAATGTCACTCTCTAACGATGCTTGTAAGCACCACGTCCCACCTTTCCTTGAACACCCCCAGGGGCGGTGACTCCACCACCTGCCCGGGCAAAGCGTTCCAATGCCTGACTCCTCTTTCTGAGAAGAAATGTCTCCTAATTTCCAACCTGAACCTCTCCTGGTGCAACTTGAAGCCATTCTGTCTAGTCCTGTCACTCATCACCTGTGAGAAGAAGCTGAGCTTCAGCTTCCTTTCAGGTAGTTGTAGAGAGCAATAACGTCTCCCCTGAGCCTCCTCTTCTCCAGACTGAACGACCCCAGTTCCCTCAGCCACTCCTCACAAGACTTGCGTTCCAGGCCCTTCACCAGCTTTGTAGCCTTTCTCTGGACACACTCCAAGGCCTTGATGTCCTTCTTGTAGTGAGGGGCCCAAAATTGAACCCAGTACTTGGGGTGCGGCCTCACCAGAGCAGAGTACAGGGGGACAATCACTTCCCTGTTCCCCCTGGCTACACAATTCCTGATGCTATTCCTGATACTAGTCCTCATTTGTAGGCTGCTCATAAAAGCTCCCCCCTCCCACCCCCCCCCCCACCCCCCACAACAAAAAAAAAAAAAAAAAAAAAAAAAAAAAGTCGTAGATAGCTGAAGGTTTGCCTGGCTGCTTGTAAAAGTCGACCAAAAGTCACCAGTCTACAGTTCTGGAGGAGGTAGGTGAAGGCCCAACAGAAATTGGTGTCATACTCCTATTTGTAATTACAGACTTTTCATTATTTTAGTGAGCACGAGTTTATGAAGCTCTAAATCAGGTCATTGTCTGGAAAAATTTTCAGTGAGGCAGACGAAATGGGAACTGAGGACTAGGGAATGAAATTATTACACTCCACCAAGTCTATCGTTTTCTCAGGGAGAATTTTTGTTTCCTTTACTTTTCAATTTTATTTATTTATTTATTTATTTTCCAGTTAGGGTAACATAGTTTTGCAGAGTTACACTGAGCAAGCAGCAGCTAGCCTGGAGAACCCCAGTTAGCCAAGCCAAGCCCTGAACAGGTGACAACTCCAAATCTGAACTGGGGCTGCATTTCCCCCACGTGCTGCAGGGACTCGTGGGCATCCCCATACCAGTTTGCGCTGGAGCAAGGTGCGATTATTTCTCAATTAACTGCATGAAATAGGGCAACCACCCTGTATTTGCTTGTCCCTGTGAGCACCCAGAAGGGCTGAGGGAAGCCAGTGCAGGATTATTTTGAGTAACATTGACTGTGTCATCTCTGAAATACACACAACTGCCAAGATCAGTGACGGCAGAATCTGTGCTCACATCTACAGCACTGCTTGTACTGGCCACTTTCTGCTGACTTTACTATCAAATCCAGGCAAGATTTTTTTTGGTGCAAAGCAGGAGAGGTTAAGGCAGCACCAAACTGCTCTGCTTTGAAAGCACATCTAACCAGGACTGAGGCTCCATGGGCTGCATGTATTCCAGGAACCTTGAAGCCTCCTGTGTTTCATATATCTTCAATATCTTTCAATTTCTAAGTTTGCCAGTCTCGTCAAGAGAGCCAGCATTTCGTTCTTATGGCTGCTACAGCTTTCTTCAAGTAATACATATGCACATGCATTTCTGTGACAGATGATAATTTTTATCTTCCGTGATGTTTTTCTTAGCCTGAAATAAATTATTAGCATAAAGCATAAAGTTGCTTGTGGAAAATAATGATAATGATGATAATAATGATGATGATGATGATGATTATGATGATGATGATGATATATAAAAACTTGACAGGCTCACATGGCCCTTTTCTGATTCTAAATTCTGTAAATTAAACAAACTTGCAGGAAATAAGAAAAGTGTTGCAGTCATCATTTTGATCCTATTACATATTTCAGTTGAGTTCTGCAGCGCCAGGTCATTATGCTATATGTAATGCACAACTAGGTACATCACTAACTTTATGTGAGAAAACCTAACTTAATATCTCCTCTACAGAATTTTGGTAGTGTTGTTTGCAAAGATTTGAAACAATCTTTTCAGTTGGATGCCAGATATTTTGTGGTGCTTTCTGTAGGACTATATTGTTTTCTTCTTTATTACATTTTGGGAGTATAAAAATCAGAAATTGTTGGGGGGTTTTACTTTTTATTTAATTATTTTCACTCAACTTTTATTTAGCTTTGTATATAGTTTTATTATTATCAGCCTAGCTAGTAAATTGAAAATATTAGACATAAAAAGATATAGCAAGGATCAATCAAGCATACGTGCAAATGCTTGTTATCAGTTGGCTTAAGTAAAATGCAGAAAGTTGGTGGTCTTCCAGATCAGCCCTTAGCACATAAAAGTCCTCAATCTACTTTTCAAATGTGTGAAGGTCTTCCCACATGTCGCTCAGGTTTCTGTCCAGAACCCTCTGAAGTCACCAGAAAGATGTAGATCCATCTGATAGAGCACTGGGATCCCAAAATCTTTCATTCTTACTTCTCTGCACTTAAATTCTGCCTTTTTTTTTTTTTTTTTTTTTTAACATTTATACTCAGACTCCACAGCTGCATTTCTCCAACATCTCATACATCAGCCTGAACAATAGAAAGAGCTGGATAATACATGGCTTCTGTAAAATCATGAAATGGAGCTCACTGTTCAAATACTTCTCAAATCCCAGGATTCCAAGATTAATTAACTAATTTCTACATAAACCAAAAATGAAGTAGCAGTGAGTTTTCATTAACTGTTTGGCTCCTGATGGGGAATGAGGTTTGTGTTCTCCACCACTGGGCTACTATAGCTTTGAGACTGTAAATTATTTGCATAGAGATAATAGTGCTTCAGAGAAGAGGAAAAAGCGGTGATTCAGACCTCTCTGGTTCTCCCACTCAGCTCTACTGAGTCATCCATAGCATTAGAAACAATTGATCTGTGAGCCGCATTGCTCAAGTCCTTTTTTACATTTAACACCACACAATTTGCAGTTCTCAGGCCAACTTAAATGTGATCTTGCAGACAGCCATACACATTTTAGTGTCTCTTTGAATGTGTTTCTATTGAGACAAGCCATAGTGGGTTCTTGATGTGGGATATAAGGTTAGGAACTGCTTTAACATTTGAGTATTAAATGGTCCAAAGTGCAGTGCAGAGCACTAGACAAAAGTAAAACATGTGCTAGCAAAGAATTCATAATGCATTCGGCCATACATCAGTCTGGTCTGTGGGTGTTTTGCCCATACCTAGAATTGCTGAGCCCATTCAGTACATTTTAAGAGTTTATTCTTTCCCAGTTCCCAAAGTCATTCTTTACAAGATTTGTATGCTGAGTGTGGATGGGCTGTAAGAAAACCAGAGAGTCTTCAAGAATCTAGATTGCTAACAAAATACTTGCAAGAAGGCATTGGTACTCTGTTCATTAAGGCATAGAGAAGGATCTAAGCAAGTACAGTTCCCACTCTTGGACAATATAAACATCCCATGAAGGATGACAAGTGTGAGCATTCCCACTTTACTTGCATAGAAACTGGTGCTCAGAGAAATGTTCTCTCCTGGGTCCTCAATTTCTGGGTGCTTGAGACCAAAATACTAGTAGACCCTTGCAATTTTGGCCTAGCTGACTTTTGAGAGCTCCTACCAGAACAATAACAGACCATTTTCCTGGAGAGCTCAAGCTGCTCCAGATGTTCCTACCAGGCAGCTAGAGAGCCTGGACAAATAGAATGGACTGGGCAGCAGTAACTAAAGTTTACTAAGCTGCCTTAGCCATCACCCCTGTCATACATAGGTAGACACATAAAGAAGGGGATTCTCATGTTGGTACTTTGCTGGAAAAAAAAAAAAAAAAAAAAAAAAAGTAATAACAGGGTGAACGAGTCATATTGAAATTCTTAATTCTGAAAAATGGTTTTGAGCCTAAGCAGTAGTTTGTGCCACATCACACCTGTTAAGTGCTGTGCAAATAGCTGTGCTGTGCTGCAGAAGTGATTATTTTAGGAATAGAACATTCCACACCATTTGCATGGCAGCTGAGATGTTTCTTTGGGATGAAAACAGCAGAGCATCATCACTTCATTAGTCACATGGGAGTGCATGACAGCAAGCATGTGTAATTTCAGGGCTTCTCAGCCTTCCCATGCAACACATGTTTTGAAAGAGTTCAGTCGAGTGGAAACCCACTTTGATAGAGGAATGCAGCGCAAGGATGCTCTGCGCTGTGGTCAGGCAGTCATCCCCTTGTCAAGTATCTTCTCTCTGGAAGTGGCCAGGACTTCAGCAGGACTTGCAAGAAGCCTTGAGGGAGACAGTTATGGGACAGGTTTTAAAGGAAAATATATCTGTTGCAGGAATCATTTTTAAACACCCCACATGTTAAATACTGCAGATTTTGGAGAGCCCTCCAGCACACTGCAAATCAGCTCTACTTCACGATGGGAAACCTGCTGCTGCTTGTCAAAGACCCAGTGATTCAACCCGGGTAGGCATACATTTCTTTGTACTTGTTGCAACAAGCCCAGGAACTGTGTGAGCTGAGAAGATACCAAGTCCCAGGAGTATCTGTTTCCTGAGAATAGCTGAAGCCAGCTAATTGCCCCTGAAGAGTCCCTTCCAACCTGAAGTACGATGCTATCATCCTAGGCAGCCTTTGTCACTTGTTTCCATTTCAATTTTGAATTTATGGCACATAAATTTGTGGGAGTATCGCCATGGGGGTCGACAAGCCCTGTGGTTGGTCATAACATCAGACTCCTGACGATGAAGCCATGAGGAATGTAAACAAGTTAGAAGGAACAAAGAAGGGTGATTCAGGAGAGGCCTTGGTGTCTCAAACTGCTTGTTCTCCAACCCTTAAGACATGGAAGTGTCTAAATGTTTGCTGTTGCCAGGCAAAGTTGCTAACCAGTGGTTAACAACCTGAAACTGACTCCTAACCAATGGTTAACAACTGGTTAATGATGCCAGTGGGAAAGTACCGTTTGTAGAGCTAATGGTATAAGAAGGCAGCCCGTCCTCAATAAAGGTAGCTGAAGTTATTGATCCTAAAAAGAAACTTTGGTGTCTGTGTGGTCATTACGCCACTTAAATTGGTTTGGTACTGTGACTAATTTTAATCTGTACCAAAAAACAAGCTTGTTGAGTCCTTCCTTTTTATGCATTGAGAAACAAAATTGTTAAGAAAAATAATTAGTTGGGCCTACTCCAGTACCATAGCATGGACAGGATTCATGCAGTTTTCTTTCAGATATTCTTTCAGATTTACTTCTGCACTGCTATTGCTTCCTTAAAATCATGTCCTTTAGAACTATAATACAGTTAAATATGAGGCTTTAGATTTGCCAATTGTACCAAGTGAATGTGTTGAGGTTTGGACTGCATTACCTGGTCTGTGACCTTTTTTCATTAAATCAATGATGGTCAATCATGTGTTCTTTATTTGTGCAAAGAGTAAATTTAATCCCATGCAGTTTCTAGGCTACTGGCTCTTTGCAAATTCTCCTTTAGCTGAAATAGTAAAACCATTATTTGGCATTCTTTCCAGAGGCTCCTTCTCCTATCCAGGTGAGTACTGAGTGGCATAATGTCCACAGCAAAGAAGGTGAGCATGGTCTGCCTCAGAAAGGTTCTCACCTCTCCCACTGGGAGCAGGGCACCTGGTCCACCCCACCTTCCTGTTATTCTTTAATAGTAGCTTGGGGCATTAATTTGAAGCAGATGTTAGGCACTTCCCTTATCCATCCACCCTAGAAGACTTCTCCTTCCACCCTAAAAGCAGTGTCTGTTTGCCATGGCTAATGTTGAGTGCTGCACAGAAGTGATAGCCCACCTCCCTGCTTTAGTCCCACATAATCCCACATGAAGGTTGCGCAAAGAAGCAGCCAGCTGTTTTTATAATCCATTCCCTTCTGGTCAACAAAGGTATTTCTTATTTTTTTTTTTTTCAAAGCTGAAGACTTCCTTCTTGAAATTAATCATTTCCCCTTCCTCTTCTGCCTTGCCCAGCATGAGTTGTCATTCGGCATTGCTTGTGTGCATTTTGTAGCTTGTTCCTTCCTCCCCCAGTGAGCCCCAAGGAGCACAGTAAGAGCTGTCAGTCTCCGGTACCCAGGCCAGAATTATAACCCATGAGACAATCAGGACCGAGCTGCTCTTTCAGGCAATCTGCAAATTGAGGGAGGCAATAAGGCACAGTATTTAATGAGGTTGCCTTTTTTTCAGATGTTCTTTGAAACGGTAACAGCTTGAGACTGACTCCTAACTACTCAAGGTAAATAGACAATTTCCCCACTAGAAATTCCTGTTAATAAATAAGCAAGGCTTAATCTGCCTCCTGAAATGAAAATGCACTCAAGGAGTGCATTCAAAGAAGCTTTATTTAAGAGGAGAATGTTTCTTCCAAAGTATTTTAACAGCTCAGATAACTGCGTATCATCAGGCTTCAGATATTAATCAGTGGGAATTAAAAAGATACTTACTATTTTGAGAACTGGTTCAGCAACTGTGGTTTATCAAATACACCCTCATGAAAGGACTTCATGATTTCTCACTGCCGCGAGGGCTGCAGCAGGCAGCTTCCTGGTGCCACACACCTCACCTATAGTGCACACGACATGCTTCAGCTATATGCTCCAGATGCATGCCTGTCCTTGGATGTTCAAGGTCACATCACCTTTTAACATGGGGCAAATGACCAAAAGTGGATGAATGAGGATTGCATAGTAACAGTAGAATACTTCTTTGAATATTAATCAGGCTGTGTTATAGGGCTCAGCACTTTTAATATTAGAAGAGCATATCAACAAAGAAAGTAGGGCAGATTTATTAAGGACATTATGGAGTCTAATACGGTACACATCAGCCTAGTATGTGATGTCCCATGTGGGACACTGTTAAGATGTATGACTTGACTGTGCTCCTATTGTTCTAGTAAGAAGCAGGACAAAGGAGGGTATTAATGCAGTAGTGCACTCACAGGGAGCATTCAGTTACATGTCCCTGTCAGATGCATAAGTTTTATTATTTACCATTTAAAGCTAGACTGGTTTTAATCACATTTGCAAAGCATTTTACAAATCCGGGTTAGCACATTTACCTTCAGACTTTATACTTAACCGGATTTGATTCCACAGAGAAACAGTTTTAAAAGTAGTAAATATCATGATGGGCAAGATTCAAAGGCAAAACAAAAATAAGCACAGAGCACTTGCTGTAAAATCATGTACATCTTGAAAGGCGAGCTGCTCTTTCATTTTGTTTTATTCATTTCACAGTTGAAAAAATGCAGAACACAATGAAGGGAAGGAAGAGCTCTGTGATCTGAGTGCTGGAATGTGACATTCTCATCTTTGCATTGTTTTTGTTTCAGATATCACTGTATCATTCATCTAGAATAGAAAATGGCCCAAAATTAAATTATGACTCATTTTCATGACAGCTAAGGAAGAAGAAACGTTAACTCTTTTCCCACAGTAAATGTCCTCAGCCTAGATTCAAAGTAGTCTTGCATGGATGCAAATCCCACTCTTCTCTGTGCTAAACTCTCCACATAGGTGCAGGCACATGGCTGCACAGTCCTGCAGTTGTGCCTTTCATCCAAGGCAAGCAAACCTACTTTGAGTCAGTTCCCCCACATCACATTTAGAGTAACATTAACCAGTAGCCAACACGTTTTATCAGCCCAAATGCCATCCCCCATTTCTCTTTATCCCACAGGCAGTGCTTCTCCCTGGGACCACCGCAGAGCTGGAGCCCATCCAGATGCTGGGAGAAGATCTGGCTGCAGTGGGCATCACGGTGTAATTTGGGAAGTCTCCCATAGGCATGCAGGGGAACTACACTGCACATGGACTGGGTTGGCTTAGTACAAGGTGTGGGGCAGGATGTGCAGCACTGGAGTGACTCCGCTCACACGCACATGATGGTTTCACAAGCATCTCTCTGGTGTGTGAGATTTCTGGGGAACACAGATGGGATGGATGAACAAAGGTAAAGACACAGGTGTTGGAAAGGGGGAAGGCCAAGCAGCCTCACTTCCAAGAAGGGCAGCAGATAGAAATGTGAGGTGAAAAGGATGTTTGCTAGAAGCCCTTTGCGAGGGAGGGCTGGGAATGGATGGAGGTGAACAGAAACTGCAGCCCACAGCAACACTGCTAGCATGTGTTGCCTTCCTCCTCTCTCATGATCATGGAGAGGCTCAGCTTGCTGCCTTCTGCTGTGAAGAATGAGCAGGGTGGAGAGATTTATGTGCATAGGATTTATCAGTACTGTAATTGTCACTTAAAGGAGAAAGCAAATTACCTTGGTTAAAGTGATCTGCTTTCATTCCTGCTTTGCATTTGTACTTACTCATTTCCCTAGCTGGCAACCACTGAGATTTCTCCCATAGCACCTGAAGCCTTTTGCTATATCTCCTGCTCTCTTGTTTTGCTAATTTAGTGCATGATATGTTTAATTACTTAAACAACTTAAGTTTTTATTCAAACTTTTAACGTTTACTTTTATTGTATCAGAAAATGGCAAATATTTTGTATTTACTAGGTAATTGAATTCTTTACTTAGGAGTATTGTCACATTGCCTTTGTATAGAAATTAGGTTATAATAGCATACAAAAAGGCAATGTTGTTTAACAACATTTTAAATAAAATTGTATTAAAGCCTTTGTTTATGGAAGAAGGTATCAAAACACATTCTGTATTTAAAGTCAGCTGAATTATTGAACAAAGAAAATTGTCATTCAAGAAATAATCTTGTAACCAGGTGGGTAGAAAAAAATTAATTTCCATCTTTTTTCCACCTATAATTAATTTCTTACTTCTAATGAGCAAATCATTGACCGAGCTAAAACAAGGACACTGAAATGAAGGAAATATGCTTTCCTCACCTGCAGTAAAGGCTCCCAGTGCAAAAGCCCTGTTCATGTCTTCAGAAAACAGTTGCTCCAGCAGTTTACTTGCTGACCTGGCTCCCCACTCAGTGCTCTGCCTTTCTTTAAAGCCTTGCTATCAAATATGTTGCTAAAGCACTGAGCTTTTATTTTGAGCAAGAACTGGAGCTCAGGTCTTCCTCATGAGTGAGTACCCTGTCTCCTGAGCTGCAAAGTTGTGGTTAGCTTCAGCAAGATGCAAATGTCCCACACCAAGAGGAAGGGAGAGGCTGAGAACTGCGGGAACTTCAAGCCAAGAACACCCTCCCAGAAGGTGGGAGATAGGATTTTGCATTCCATCAAGGCAACTGGAAATTTGAATTTGATTCTTCTGCAACTGGAACAAATGCCGTAACTACAGAGTTTGTGCTTCAGAGGGAAAATACCAAACATCTCTACACTTACTGGGGAGGTGGGGTGTCAGTTGTACTTAGATCTGAGGAAGGCTCCAGATGCAAAACAAGTTGGGAAGCACCCTGGAGGCATTTAGACACAAGACATGCAGCTCAGCTGTGTCAGGGATGTGTATGGTTGTCTGCATGGACAGCAGCAAAAAGCCTTGCATGGAGAGTGATTCTTCTCAAATCCAGAGCAACTTACTTCTCTGGGGAAACAAAATCAAAAAGCTATTTTGTCCAGTCATCGCAATAGCTTTTATTTGCAACCAAATACAATTAGTGATGTTCAGTACTTGTCTTTTCCCCTTTTTGTATGTTTGTGATTCCATGTATGATAATTTCACCTTGTTTTTAAATTGTGGTTCTTCTACAGATCACGTGTTGTTATCTTATAGAAGATTAGTAGTTTCCAGGCTAGAGATTAGAGAACATTGGCCCTGGGGTCCCAATTGCTGGGAAGTTAAGTTCACAGAAAAGGTACAAGCACAGAAGGTTAAAATAATTTTGTGACTGCCATAAATATTAACCTTAAGCGGCTATCTCACAGTCCTAAATATAACACAGTATTTTTTCATGTTATAATCAGCAGATCCCCAAACAGAAATCAGATCTTCTTCTCACAGCTTATCCATGGGGCTATGTTTACTGCATTTGCATTAATTTTGCATTCCCATGTCTGGTAGAAAAGCAGTTTTGAAATCATGAGTTCCCAGCAAAACCTTAATTAAGACCCAGCATTAAGAAGCCTCCAAAACATCCTTGACCCTGCTGACTAACTCCGGGTTTACTCCTCTTGAATTAGACTTGTTGCACAGCTGGTTTCTGTTTTTTTGTTTGTTTGTTTGTTTGTTTGTTTTTCATGTATGTATTACAACCACCCTGTTCCCATGAGGATGCATAGATGGTTCTCCACATGGTTCTTCTCCATATCACTCAGATGTATTGGCCATTTCCCTCCATTGGAGGGAATTCAGATTAACTCTGGACAGACAACACAACCTACAGAGAAATCCCTATGTGGTCAAGAAGACTTCCAGAGGTGCCAGTCAGACTATACTCAGTGCCTGATGCTATAAAGAACTTCTGAATTAGAACCCATCACTGGCTAAAATTATGTGCACAGCTGAGGATCTGGAGTATGCAAACCAAGATGCTGAATTTCTGGTCTCTTATCACAAGAATATGGAGTTCCACTGCCCCTGGAAAATATTTTTAGCTCTTGTGCAGACAATTTCTTGATGAAATGCGGAAGTTGTCTGCATGCTCATAGACCTCCAAGGGAGGAAGAGTACTACTGAGTTTTTGAAGTTTTAAAAAATGGCCTAATTTCCTCTCATAGCTCTCAAAACTCTCCTAATTTCCTGACAAATAATTGCCATGTTAATCAAACAGAAACTTGCTTGGCAAAACTGACATCTTTCCAGGTTCTGTGTCTGCAACCACTCAGCTTCTGAAAACCCGGTTCAAGCAGGCGACTTGCTTATATTCAGATCATCTTCAAGGCTGGGGGGGCTTTGCCATGCTCAATATATGAGTAAAGAAGAGTCTTCTCAGGAAGAGAAGAGATTTATAATACATACAGTCATTGCCTTTTAATCACCCAAACCTGCTGGATAGCCCGAGAGAAAACAGAAATCAGCTGGGCAGGAATGGCCGATCAATATGGGAGGGAAATTTCTCTGCTCTTTATAGGAGGCTGCAGGGAAGGGAAGGGAAGGGAAGGGAAGGGAAGGGAAGGGAAGGGAAGGGAAGTTTGCTGCCTTACAGAAGGAAGATGAAGATGTTCAAAGGAAATGTCAAGTGAGACAGGAAAAGTCAGGACCTGGAAAACAAACAAACAAACAAACAAACAAACCAAAAAAAAAAACACACCTTTTTTTACGAGATGCCTCGAAAAGAGATGGCATTAAAACAAGCACCATGCAGTAGAGTTTTATGGCTGGCATTTATTCTCTTTTTGCTATGTGGGAAGCAAAACTCAGAACAGTTTTTGCCAGGAACAAGGTGTTTGAGGAATCTCATCTCCCAAGGAATTCACCATTTCTTCAGAGCATTGCAAGCAGCTCTTCCAGTTACAGGAAACATCATGGAAATTTTGGGCTTCCCTGCAGAGGAGAAGCCAACTAGCCAGGCTCTGGCTGCTCAGCAATCACACTGAAGCTCCTTTTCAGCACACCCTTTTCCCTCCCAGCTGCAGAACCTGGTGTTGTGCACCTCACCCTTACTTCCTTGGCAAAGCAGACTAGAGCCAGCTAACAGCAATCCACTTCTTCCTAGCACACGTGTGATTTCTGATCAAAAGCCAGCAGCTTGGTTGGCAGGAAAAGATTGTCAAGGTGCATATCAGTGCAGCAGGTTTACAGAAAGTTGTCTGTCAAATATGACTCTTGGAGATGCACTGCAGCTTTTTGATGGGAAGGAGCTATTTACTTGGCAGGGCACCATGGGCTTTGCAGCAATGTACAGGTAACAACTAGCTAGAAGTCTAAAATTTGATCAAACCAGATAAAAGCAAGCTTATTGCTATTTATTTTTCATTAGGTGCATGACCTGAGCAAAGCCACCTTCCCTTTTTTTCCCCATATCACATCTTGTTTAAGTTTATAGCATGTTACTGTGGTTCCACCATGCTGTACCTGTCGTGGCATCTTATGATTCTGAAGAAAGAAATTGTATTTGATTTTGTCATCTAGATTTCATTTATTGCCAAGATTGGGTTGCTGATGCTTATGCACTTTCCTGAAGGCTTATATGAAAACGGCTTCCAACACGAGGTACAACAAGGGGTCAGGATTTCTATCAGGAGACCTATTTCTAGAGCATTTTATCATTTACAAAAATTTAGCTCCAGCCAAAAAGTAGTCTGTGCAGGCTGTGTTGATGAAGTTTTCAGCTTCAGAGCCCCCTCCAGTATAAGGCTATGGTAATAAAGTTTAATGATCATGACTGCAGAATTTGCAGTGTGCCAGGAAAGGTACTAATGCTGCGCAGTTTACCTGTCAGTCCCCAGCCAGGACTCTCTCCATCCATGCAACTAGAAATGGTGTTCTGCCAGTTTCTCACCCTAAAGCAGCCCTGGTAAATGCCATTGGAAATGAACATCAGTGTGTTGTGAATAAATACTGTGTAGCCCTATTGCCTAGTCTGAGACTGCCTCAGAGGAAAGTTAGGGCTTGCACAAAGGTGTTTTTGCCGAACACAACGTGACCATAACAACTCCCTTTCCAATGGCAAATTCTTTCGGTTCAGTTCTTACGTTTCCTGCTGGATTCGCCAAGCCCCAAAATTGCACTTTATCCTCTCTGGATCTGGAGATAAACACACTGACAGCAATCTCAAAATCATTCAGTGGAGATTTAAACTTCAGGAAAGGGTTTCCATCCCTTAGGTCTCTGCAGAGTGAAAGATCTCAGGGCAAAGACCAGCACCCAGTCCATTGCCACCTCCATCTGCCTTAGAAGCTTCAGACCCTGCTGTGGTTTGATAATGCTAACACTACAGCAGCAGAAAAGTATATCCCAGCACTATACAATCTCCCTTCTTGATAGAAATGTGTTTATAGTCACAGAATCACAGAAAGGATGAGGTGCAAAAGGACCTCTGGAGACCATCTGCTCCAACCTCCTGCTCAAGCAGGGACACCCAGAGCAGGACCATGTCCAGGTGACTTTTGAAGATCTATGGTCTTTTTTCTAGTTTTCCCAAAAGGACTAGCAAAGTCTGGTTCCTTGCCTTCCCTCTGACCCCTTGTGTGATGCAGTCCCATGCCCTCACATCCCCCTCCATATCCTGCCCAGATGTTCTGCCCCTTCTGTGTCTCTTCCCTTTCCATCACAAGACTACACATGCTGGAACTGGCCAGGGGCCATGCCAACGATGCTCAGGTGGTTGGCAGATGTCAAACAGACTCTGCTGATTTTTCCCTGTCACCTCTATCCATCTAATGATTTTCAACAACCTTAAAGAACTGAAACTGATGAAACATTTACTTCTCTGGGAAATTCAGCTGAAAGTGACAGAAACTTCAAATCTTCTTCCAGAAAAGGGAACAGCTGGGTGGTCATGGCACAACTGCACAAACCATGACATAGTAAGGACACAGCTGGTGCCTAATCCACAGTCTGGGGGGGCTGGAGAAGGCTTAACCAGTGAGTGACAGCACTTGGGTAATTTTCAGGTGATCCCCCAACCCCTGCAAGCTACATGCAGCCAATGTGCTTAAATCATCTCTGCACCTTCTTTAAGTCTGTGTGGGCAAACCCCAATGCTGCCACCTCCCCCAGCTGGGTACCACGCAGATGGCTCTGTCATAGGCACAGGCAGTGGAGTGCAGTTGGGAACCTCAGACTAAAATTTTTTACTGAACTATCATGTTTCTCCTGCCTTATGCAAATACATAAACCAAAGCCACACTGAGCATCGCTTCCCATACCGAGGGAACTCCAGGAGTTTAGGGAAGCTTCCTGACCAAGAAGAAAAGGGACATTGAGAACTCAAGATCCCAGGCTGCTCCAGTTCACACCTCTCCCTGGGGCAGTTGGGTGGAGGTGCCTCAGATCCCCTTGTCTGCCAGGAGACAGTCCTGTAAGTGCAACCATTCTACAGAGCAATTTTGAATGTGTTAGTGAATATTAGTTTGCCCAGGCATGATGATTAAACCAAGTCTTGTCTCCAGAGACACCTACAGGAAAGCTCATTGTCTAATTTTTTTCCCTCTCCGATAAAAGTCAGAGAACCTCTGGAGAAATTAAAAAAGAGTACCTTCTCCTTGTATTCTCCTCTGTATGGAAATACTTGGATTTCTGAGGGTTTTCTTGGCAAGATCTGAAAATAGATTTACTTCTGATCACAGCCCTCAAAACTCATGTTGTTGACAGATCTGTCTGTTGAAAAGCTGAAAACTAGAGTCAGGAGGGCAGGAACCCAGAGGGGGCAGCTGACACAGCACAGCACTTGTCAGGAGGACAATCTTCTCAGAAACCTTCATCTTTTTCCAGGCCAACATCTTCACAGCACTTCAGATGAGATGTTCCACCACCCTCTCTTCCTCACTCCACAGCTGGGCAATGCCATATCTGGGTGGTAAAACTCATCACAGATGAGTTTTAATTTTCATGCAATCTCCTTTCAAGAAGGAGAGAATAATGAATAACTCAGATTGAGAACAAATCTGTCGTGGAGTTGCCATCTTGGATTTTAAACCAAGATGCCAATTAAATATTTGAATGGGGTTAGTTGCAGTAACACAGCTAAACAAGATGCAGTTAATAGTAGGCTGGCCTCTCTTGCTCTTCTTCCACAAAACCTCTTCTTTTTCTGTGTGCACTTACTGCCCAAGATTGGCTCTAATTAGGTCTGACTTAACATGGTTGTTTAAATAGCTAATTCATCCCTTTCCTGCTGTTTCTAACACACATGTGGGTTGACAGGGAAGGATTTGAGTGCTTTTAACATCCTCTTTTAGCAGGTCTTTTGCTCAGACCTTACAGAGAATGCTGTCTAAGGAAAGCTGAGTGTCTGTTTGTGCATATCTGAGGAGCACACCAGATCCTGCAGGGAATCCTGTGGGGTATCTTCTATAACTCAGACATATCTCACAAAATCTATGGCTGTTTTCTGTCTCCTTGTAACATGCTGCTCCCTAGAGAAGCTGGTACTCCAGTGCTAACAGCTAAGCAAAACAAGAATAATTGCAGGCTGCTGCCACCTCTGCCTCAGAACATCTACAGCCTTGTACTACTGACTACAGGGAATATTTGCTTGTTTGCAGGGTGGAGCGTCTAGAACACTGCTCAACACTAGGGATGCATAAAAAACTGGAGAACCAGAAAGATCATTTTCACAGCAGCTTTATGGATTATGAAGCATCTGGAAGATTTTAGGGTTCCCACTCTCTGCCTATTGTCACATTTCTTGGATTTGTACCCCCCATCACAAATAATGCCTCTCCCTCCCAGGGGAGTCTTCATTTCTTTCTTTCATTTCTGGGTAAGCAGACCAGCCTCAGTCTTACCTCAGAATATTTTAGGTCTTGTCATGACCCCACAGACTAAAGGGAACCTCAGCAAAGGGAAATTTCTTTACAGAATGTGTAAGCATTTACTATGTTCCCACTGCTTTTCATCTATTTTCTCTCCTGCTGGTGCGTGTTTTTCTGACCTGCTGGCTGCGGTGCTGCATACTGATGGAGCAACACCTAGTCCATCCCCGGAGGAGGCTGTGTGGGGGTTTATTGGGGAATTTCAGCACATCCAATAAGTCTCCTACCAATGGGATGCCTTTGGGTAACAGCAGATAAAGCCATTTGCTAATGCTATACCACTGCTGTGAGCGCATCACCTTCAAAGATATATCCATCATCCTCTCCCTGGTTATATACTGCAAAGCTATAGTGTTTATCTGTTTCTTAACAGATAACATAATAAGTGCTTGAAGAAGGAGGCGTCTGTTTGTGCTTCAAGCTGACCAGACCCGCAGATTTTGTTTACTGATGTAAACACGCACAAGTGAGAGACTGTGCTGGTCTTCAAATACACTTAGGAAGTGGTTTCCTTCAGAGGGGGGAAGTGGGAGGGGTGATATAGGAAGAGTGGCTGGGGCTTTTATTTTCATTCGTCACATGATTATTGTGAGCTCCTTAGCACGGGGCTGTGTACCACGCCTGGAGAGAAGGGCAGCGTGCTCACATCCCTTCGCTGCAGAGGTGACAGGGAAGTGGCCAGGCTGTTGGGTTCTCCTGGGCAAGCTTGTGGTGGTGCAGGCCTGGTGGCTACAATAAACCTCATAGCACAAGCAGGTGAGCCATCTTCATGGCTCCTCACCCGTGCCCATCCCTCTGCCATGTGGAGCGGCAGCATGGTGAGAGCGGCATGGCCGCTCTTTGCTGGCAGCAGCCAGTAACACACACAGAAAAACAAAAAATATTAAAATAAATAAATAAATAAAGCAACAAATTTATTATTATTATCATAATCACCACCACCATCATCATCGTCATCATTATTCAACATCATCATCATCATTCAGTATCATCATCATCATTCAACCCACAAGAGCAGACTGCAAAGGCACACAGGGAACACCCTGCTTTCTTCTGGATTATGTGTGCAGCCAAGCGGGGTGTTTGCACCTCAGCACTCCTGAAGCACAGGGGGTTTCCTGCAGTTTTCTCCCTCCTGACAGCCTGGCCTCTCAGGCAGATGGGGACATGCCAGTATGGGGATCTTCCTGGAAAAAGAGTGGAAGAAACTCCACACAACAAGGAAATTGTGAGCCAGTGCTTTTGGCAAGCACTGTTGACCTTTTGTACCATGAGGCTAACAGAAGCAACCACCTGCCTAACCTTGCCTCCAAAATCTTGAATCATTTCTTTGTCTTTGAAAATTAATTAAGATGCATGTTAGGTATTAATACTAAAACTCAATTCAAATTAATTATAGTACTTGCAGGAGAGGATTTCAAAACACTATGCAAACACTAACATTTAATGTAATGATAGAAGGGAAATACCTTTATCCTACCATAATTTTTCTCATGATTTTTTAAAAAGTGTATATTGTGGGGAGCTGCTTTGCTTACACCTCACCTCTTTATTTTCTGTGAAACCATGTTCAGGAATTGCCACCTAGTAAATGATTCAGCTTCCCACTGGATCTAATGTGTGCTTATTCCAAAGACCAGTCTTTTTGCTGTATCCCCATTTGTTCTCTGAAAATGTTGAAAATTTATTCTAGTTGGAGGTCTAGAGGGCTTCATTTGTAAGGACTTGAAAGAAGCAAAACTAATAACCACTGGAAAGAAAAACTTGTATTATTAGGGCACTTTTTATAATAGATGGGAACCAAAGGGATGCCTCTGTTTCAAAAATCTGTACGTAGAGTAGGGTTACATGTTTTGTTAGGGAGCATCTTTTAATAATCATAAATTCTGGTAGCAAATAAAAGACTATGGTGAAAATGTGTGGTTAAATGCAATGTATAGTTGCCTGTCAATCAATACAATGGTACTTTCCATTCAGAGTGCCTAGATAGTTTGTCATCTTTATCAAGTAATTTAGGGAATTTCAGAATTTACTGCTTACCCAGTAAGCTAGGTATTCTTCATAGATATTAATAAATGCTGTTTCAGGAAGTGTTAAATTAAAATCTTAGGTCAGTGCAGTAACCCCTGAGATAAGCACTGATTTAGGCTGGTGCTTAAAATCTGTATGTTGGTGTCAAATAAATAGCCGCCAGGTAAATTTCAAATTAAGTATGTCTGTGTGATTGCTTAGGAAGTGTCTATCAAAAGTTTATGCCACTCTAATTATTTTCTTTTGAAGTAGGCAGTAATTAAATAGGTATTAGATTAATGCCACTGAAATATCAATGAACTTGTTAATTAATGTTTATTTCTGGTAATTTTATTAGGTATTTAAGGTGTGCTATATCTTACCTGTTAGCTGACATCTAAATATTAAATAAGAAATATAGCTTAAAAGTAGCTGATAAAACCCCATAGGAAATCTACAAAATGTTTATTTCGTGATTCTCTCATTTTTTTTCCAGTTCTGACTATGAGAAATTTCTAGTAGTCAGCATAAATATAGGCAAAGTCCTGCATCTGGGATGGAATGGAATTATCCCGTGCAACTATGCAAGCTGAGAACCGTTTTCTAGAAAGCAGCCATATATAAAAAGACGTGGGGGCAAGGATGGTCCTGGTGGGCAGAAAGTTGAGCATGAGCTAGCAGCGCACCCTTGTGGCAAAGGCAGCCAGCCGCCTACTGTGCTGTATGATAATCACGTAGAGAGCAGGTCGAGAGAAGTGATTGCTTTCTTTGAGAGCAAACCTTCAGCACTTGTGGTTTTTCTAGTAAGGGATCCAGCTGTGGGCTCTCCAGTACTAGAAAGACCTGGCTGGACTAAGTCAAACAGAGGACCACCAAGTTGGTCAGGAGGTGGGATGACAAGACCTACATGGAGAGGTAAGAGCACTGGATTTGTTCAGCCTCAAAAACAGACAGGAGAGATCTTACTGCTGTCCACAAGTAAACTAATCAGAGGGTATAGGTAAGACAGAGCTAGAGTCCAGTGTAGAAGGATGGAGAGAAACAGACACAAGCTGAAACACAAGAAATAATTACTAGATATATATAAAATATTTTTTACCATAAGGATGGTAAAACACAGGCAGAGTTTGCCCAGAAATATCTTAGACTCTTCATTAAAAACTCAGCTAGACAAGGTCCTGAGCAACTTGTTGTAAATGGGCATGCTTTTAGTAACGCATGCTTTTAGGTAATTTGTCAAGATCACCTCTTGAGATGCCTTCTAACCAATGTGATTCCACACTTCATGGTCAATTTAAACAGGCTATGCTCTTGACTTGATTTCGTCTGTGAGCCTTAACAGTTCTTCTTTCATAGTTAAACAGTTATCAGAAATGTTTATAGAGATCAGTTAATCAGGTTCTATCTTAGTATTGCTGTGCAAGGACATCTTGGCATCGTTGACCTCTCTTCAGTCTCATTTTGAATAATTTATTCTCCATATCATCTTAGCAGTCAGTTCTATTCATCTTTCTGACTGTTGTTCACTAGCATTGCATGCAGGCTTCAGAAGCCATGCACAATTCCAATAATAGGCCAACATCTGTGTTTCATTTTTATTTTTCAAAATGACCATGATTGATTAAATGGTAAAAGAGTTAGTTTGGCAGTCATATTGAAAGTGTTCAATGCTTATAGCTTCTGACACTTGTTTTGTTTCTAAATATATTTGTTAATTTATTTTTCTTTTTTAATCCTGATACAGCTTTTCAATTTTCTGATGTCCACCATTCAGCAGTTTTTATACATTTATGGGAAGACTATCTTCTCATAGAACAAAATAGATCTCATGAAACAAAATAGTTTTCATGATCTGGTAGGACCCCAGAAGCCATATATGCACTTTTGTAACTCATCATAAGTCTGTAATTCTTCAGCTGCTACAGTGTTGCCAAATTTAAAGACTCTTACAGATAAATTCAAATATTAATTCTGGAGATAACCTTCCAGATTTTTTAACAGAGGTTGTACTTTAAAGGAATGCAAAATAAATAAATAAATATCAGTGATTCAAGTATTTTTTTTCATAAAAATGTCTAAATTTAAAGTCATTCAGAAAGTTATTGACCTTTTCTTGCCATCCTTGAAGACAGAGCTCTTGTTCTGAGGTGAATGAAGTATTCTTTGAATATTGTCTGATATTCAATTTCATAATGATGCAAATACATTTAACAGCCAAACTGCTTCTATCATCACAAATTTATTACAGCAAAATCACTTGATTCTGTGGAATGGGCATCTTGAGAATAAGAAAAGATAATTATCTTAATTAATTCTTATTTAATTCTTAAGATAACTTCAAATTTTCTTATAATGGAGATGTTTGTTCGGTTCTCTGTCCAACTTTACCTCTGAGAATTTAAAAAACGTTTGTCAATCTGGCATTTTTCTTAATATATTCTGGTCACAAATATTTTTTAATATGTTCAAGTCTTCATTCTGCCTTTAATCTTTAGCATATTTACTCTTGTTAGCAACTGTGCAATTGCCAGGGTAGCCTGAAGCTTCCTGCCTCTGGTAGTTACAGTTCTATATGATTTGGGAGAATAATGTTATCACTTACTTCAAAATGCAGATCTTATATCCCTTCTCCAGAGCCTTGTTCGGTTCTGGAGTATGACAGGTGCCGTTAAGGGCTCTTCAGAGCTTTGGTTGCAGACTGCCTGTCAGGTTTCAGAACAAGTGCAGCACAAGGGCAATAGCAGCTTGCTATTTACCCAAACTGGAAGCACAGGGAAAAGAGACCTCATACTCTGCTTTTACACTGTTGTCATGGTGTCAAAAATCTTAAAAATAGCTTTGGGGTTTGTCATAATATAGAGATCACAGCAATGGGTTTGTAGGATTTCATAATATACAAGGACACAGAGGCTTCATTTTCATAAATTTCTATTTATTATAATTACCACAAACCACCACTAACAAATATACTATGATTAAAACGGAGAGCACACACACACACACACATATATAACATGCTTCTTGGTAGTACTGGTAATAGCTTTAAGAGAATAGCACTAATAGCGGGAATTAGAGGAAGTAGGAAGGCAATTAAATGTCATAAAAATGAGTAATACAACAATAAATATAGATTAGCATTATAGGTTCAACCAA
This sequence comes from Oxyura jamaicensis, assembly GCF_011077185.1. Taxonomy (NCBI): domain Eukaryota; kingdom Metazoa; phylum Chordata; class Aves; order Anseriformes; family Anatidae; genus Oxyura; species Oxyura jamaicensis. Next base: position 63,789,270 of record NC_048894.1, on the reverse strand, counting down.
TTTATCAATATTATGTCAGTGAATGTAATTATTACTCATGACAAACATATCAATACTATAACAATGGCTATACATAGGTTACACTTATCAAGACTATACTTATGACAGGTTATGTGTATATACGTCAAAAAAGGTACTGGTACAAAATGCACCAAACCAATCCCGTAAGTGTGTGTGTGGTGGTGGTGTCAAACCAACCACAAAAATATCTAATTAAGAAAATCAATCTCAAAACAGTCCAGTTAAGAAAACTGATCACTGAAGAGCCCAATCCCCAGAAGTGAGACTGAATAAATAATGAACGACATCTCAGTTTGAAGATGATCTGCATGTTTGGAGTTGGCCAAGCATCTCCAGTGAAGGTTCAATTTGTTAAGGAAATTCTGTAGGAAAGAAAAGTTTGGGCCGCAGAGGAAGTTCTTGGAGAGAACTCTCAATTTTTGGTAGGAAGCAAGACATTTTTGTGTCACAGAGACAGTAAGAGAGCATAGGACACCACCTTGTAGAGCAGCCAATAGATGCTGCTGATTTCTGCTTAATGTGAGACAACCAATAGACAATGGTGTTTCCTGTTCTTTCAAACAAAATTTTACTTTTCCCAGACATTCTTTTTTTTCCTTTTCTGATGATAAATTACTGTTACAATTCCTTGTTTTTGCCCTTATTGATGGTATCTTCAGGATGTCTCTTGTTCTTAGGTACCCAGAAGCAATCCAAAGAGGCCATCTGTGCCTTTCAAGAATAATCGTGGTTCACAGACCTATTTCTTAGTTTCCTTCTTAGTCTTCTGCTTTTCATTTGTAGTTTCAGACTAAGGATATAAGGAAACAAAAGCTTCCAACCCGTAATAGTATTACAAATTGATGTAAGCTCCCTAGAGCTGTGGGTAAAGAGTGCTCCTCCACAACCCACATTATCTGAGTGAAACTTAACTTGAAGTTCAATTTCCAGTTCAAGGCTTTGGTGCATCTAGTCTTTTTTTCAAGATGTCCTTTGTTACTTTAGCTTATTCTCCTGAATAGGCATTTTGTTTTATTTTTCCATTTCAGTGGGCAATGCTACCTGCAGCATAGTGCAAAGTCCACATGCTGCCCAAGGAAGTTGGGCAGTTTGGGTCAGGGTGCACGTCTCTTGGGCAGACTCACAGGACTGGTCTCTTTGCCTGGGACAGGGGTTGCTTGTGGGGTTTCTTGGTAGCTTTCTAGGCTTGGGCCACAGCCCTCCTGCATGTTATAACTCTTAAGCTGCTGACATTACATCAACTGAACAGTGTAAGTTAAAATCTGTGGGCAGTCTATAATACAGTGGTCTTTTAAGTGTCACAGATCAGTTGGTAAGGAAGAATGGGAAAGGTGTAAACAGTTCAGTAGTTAGGAAGATGGCAGTGTACTGACTCACTTCAGCAACTATAACAAGGTCAGACTGGTTCCAGAACTTAAAAATAATTGGTAAATGAACTCTTGGCAAACAAAACAAAGGAAACAAACAAGAGATCACCATGTAGATGGAAGCACAGATCAAGACCTTGTCTTGTTATTTAAAAAAAATATATAAAAAAATTAAAAAACTAGACTTCAAAGAACAGGAAAAGTAGTATGACCAGAGACGGCTGTACAGATTTTTAAATCCATGAAGTTTAAAATTATAAAGTTCAAGGATTTTGCCCAAAATGATATACTTCAGAAACCTTTAATTTCTCCAAGTACTAAGCTGATAGCTCTTTATCTGGTTCTAGCATCCAATCAATGATGATAAATTAACTGCTCTTTAGTACCACGTATTATCTACATGCAGAACTAGTCTCATACTGTAAAACAATAATTTCATGCCTTTAGTAATAGAAATCATTTATTCTAACATTTTTATTTTGAGCCATTTTATGCAGTTTCTAGACTAAACAGTTATGTAGGTCTTTTCTGCACTTACTTAAATATGCAGACATCAATTCCTGCATTTGGAATTTGGATTTCAATGCTGCTTTGCCTTCTCCATTACTGCCACATCAAAAGCTTATTTGTAAGGCCTACCACAATTTCAAGTAATTATTCCTCTAAATTGCTGTGCTAATCTGTGTAACTTCACTTGTTACTCGTTTTCTTCATTGGCATGCTTTAACTTTTTAATTATTTACTTTTTTTTTTTTTAAAAAAAAAGAAAGAAAGCCTACCTACTTTTTAAAAAAGCTTTTCAGCTTTCCTAAAATATCTTGGCAAAGTCTTTGCTTTACTGTGCGACAAGAAGCAAAACACATCTGCTATTCCATCTTAGAGAACTGACAGACTTTTTCATGCAAGCATAGTTGAATTTTCTACCACCTAACCGTTCAGGAAAGGGACTTTTGGACCCGCTTATTCCCTGCAAGCTCCTTTCTTTTTGGCAAAGGTTGAGAGATTTTTGTCAACCTCAGTGACATATTTCCTTCAAAAAAAACAAAACAAAGTAAAACAATTTGATTGGTTTTGTTTACTTGGAACAGTTGTCCCCCTATTGCACTTCTTCTCTGCTGCTCCTTTTCGGTCACTCTCATCCCCTGTGCTGTGGGGTCCCTCCCACAGGATACAGTCCCTGCTGAACTGATCCCGTGTGGGCTTCCCACAGGCAGCAGCTCTTCAAGAACTGCTCCAGATATGGATCCGTACCACAGGGTCCATCCCTCGGGAGCAAACTGCTCCAACCTAGGTCCCCCATGGGCAGCAGCTCCTGCCAGGTCACCTGCTCCTGCGTGGTCTCCTCTCGACAAACTACAGGTCCGGCCTGGAATCTGCTCCGGCAGGGGTCTTCCACAGGCCACAGTCTCCATCAGTTCAGGTCCACCTGCTCCACTGTGGTCTCCTCCATGGGCTGCAGTGTGGACCCCAGCTCCACCATGGTACTCCATGGGCTGCAGGGGGACATCCTGCTTCACCATGGTCCTCACCACAGGCCGCAGGGGACTTCTGCTCTGGCGCCTGGAGCACCTCTCCCCCTCCTTCTTCACTGACATTGGTGCCTGCAAAGCTGTTCCTCACTCCTCTCACTCTCCCAGCTGCTGTGTAGCAGTGGCTTTTATTTTATTTTTTTCCTGTCTTAAATATGCTCTCACAGGTGCAAACAGCATCACTTATTGGCTCAGCTCTGGTCAGCAGTGGGGCCCTTACCAAACATGGGGCAGCTTCTAGATCCCTCTCACAGAAGTCACTCCTATGGCCCCCCTGCTACCAAAACCTTGCCACGTAAACCCACTACACAGCCCCTGAAAAACAGGTCAAACTGGCTGTGTGCTAGTTTTTCTGGGAAAAGTGGACTCAGGTATATAATAATTACAAAATTTTAAATACTTAAGGTTTTGGGTTTCAGTATAGCAACTTAGATTGGAGACAAATTCAGTAGAAAGCATATGCTGACTGTATGTTTGATGAGGTACTAGAATGTAATGAAAGTAAAACACATATTTTGAATAAAACTATGACATATTTAAATGAGTCTCTCTATCAGGCAAGAATTCTTAATGGTACAAAGCTGTCCTGTTAATGTTGAAGGTTGTGAGAGGCAATTTTTATTTATTTTTTTTAAACAAAGAAAAGGAGTGGAAAAGTAGTAACAACATCTTTACCCCCTTACATTAATAACAGAATTACAGTTTTCATCATTTTTCTCAAAATACAAGGAAAGCAGATTTCTGTAAGAGGTGCCAGCTTGGTCATAACACCTGCTTTGATGGACAGAAAAATGTTGGACTGGTTGAGGAAAGATACTCAGGGTTGGGAGAGACAGCAAGGCAGTCTGGGCAGTAACTGTATAGTCCTAGTCTTAAACAGAAGTAAACAAAAACAAACAAACAAAAAAGTTGTCCATTAATATCTTTAAGATTGTTTTATGTAGTTATTTTATACAAGGTTAATTTCATTAGGTGCCACCAATGTGAAAACATTCAAGTCTTCTATAGCCTATTCTTTCCCAGTTCTGGACCAGTTGTGAAGATGTTTAATTTTGCCAGCCATCAGCAGACCCATTTTTAATGAAAGACAAAGTAAAAAAGAATTGATTAGGGGCTGGGTTTCCTTCTACTACTAGTAGACTGTTGTCTTGTTACTGCTTATGCAGTGTTCCATTTTGCACACTGGCCTTATTAAATCCTGGTTCTAAACACAGATTGGTGGGTAACATATGTGACTTTCTCATAAATCGTTCATTAAACAGAACGACAGAATTACAGAATGTTAGGGATTGGAATGGACCTTGAAAGATCATTTAGTCCAATCCCCCTGCCGGAACAGGAACACCTAAATCATGTCACACAGGAATGCACCCAGACGCATTTTGAATGTCTCCAGAAAAGGAGACTCCACAACCTCCCTGGGCAGCCTGTTCCAGTGCTCTGTCACCCTCACTGTGAAAAAGTTTTGTCTCATGTTGCACCTCCTATGTTCCAGCTTGCACCCATTGCCCCTTGTACTATCATTAGATGTCACCACCGAGAAGAGCTTGGCTCCATCCTCCTGACACTCACCCTTTACATATTTATAAACATTAATAAGGTTACCCCTCAGTTTCCTCTTCTCCAAGCTAAACAGACCCAGCTCCCTCAGCCTTTCCCCATAAGGGAGATGCTCCACTCCCTTTATCATCCTCATGGCTCTGCGCTGCCATCTCTCAAGCAGTTTCCTGTCCTTCTTGAACTGAGGGGCCATAATATTCTAGATGCGATCTCACCAGGGCAGAGTAGAGGTGAAGGAGAACCTCTCTCAACCTACTATCCACACCCCTTTCTAATACACCCCAGGATGCCATTGGCCTTCTTGGCCACAAGGGCACAGTGCTGGCTCATGGTCATCCTGCTGTCCACTGGGACCCCTAGGTCCCTTTCCCCGACGCTCTCCAACAGGTCAGTCCTCAACTTACACTGGTACCTGGAGCTGTTCTTGCCCAAATGCATGACTGTACACTTGCCCAAATGCAGGACTCTGCACTCGCCATTGTTAAATTTTATTAAATTTCTCCCCACCCAACTCTCCAGCCTAAGTCTTGCTGGACAGCAGCACAACCTTCCAGCATGTCAGCCACTCTTCACAGTTTAGGGTCATCAGCAAACTTGCTGACAACACACTCCATTAACTCATCCAAGTAATTGATGAATGTATTGAACAACACTGGTCCCAGTACTGACCCTTGAGGGACTCCACTAGTTACAGGCCTCCAACTTGACTCCGTCCCATTGACCACAACGCTCTGGCTTCTCCCCTTCATCCACTTCACAGCCAACCCCACTACCCGATCATCCAGACCACACTTCCTCAGCTTACCTGTGAGGATGCTGGGGCAAATACTTATACTTTACTGAAATCAAGATAGATCATGTCTGTGTCTTTCATTTCTTGAGGCATGGTGTCAGCTGCATCTTTCTACATGATCTCATAGGCAGGCCTTCCACCAAATCCTCACCAGCCCCTCCTTTAAGATCCAGGGCCTCAAACCTGTTATGGAGGGACACCTGGGAAAGCGAGGTAGGGAGGGGGGTTGCCCAAGAAACCAATGTGGGTCTCGCTTCCAACTCTCCTGTCTTTTTGGTCCCCTCCCTCTGCCCGACAACAAAAGGGCAGAGGCTCCACCACCCTCTGGGGGGCATCTCCCCGGTCCCCTGGCACACCATGGCACTCCACCAGGCAATCTCCTGCTCACACGGCCTGATGCTCCTCAGTCTCCTCACCTCCGCTGCCCTCCCCCGGCAGCGGCAGGCTCAGGCGCTCCCTGCAGCTAGAGGCCTGAACAACCACTTCTCTGGGCAGGCCCTGCGTCTGGGTCGCCACAGCCTCTTTGGAGCGGGCTCTCTGCCAGACGGACACCGCGGTACACGAGTAGCCAACCGCACTGCCCGCCAACTCCTTCTGCCCAGCTCCCGCGCCTCACCACACCAGTGCGCACGCCCTGCTGGCCCTGCCCCGCCCTCCCGGAGGCTGTTCCTAGGCAGGGGGCGGGGGCGTAGTCGCCATTGCCCTGGCAACGCCCCTCGTCTCAGACCTTCTCGCGAGAGCTGGGGGGTGCGGTCTGGTTGTGCAGCTGCCTGGGGCCGCCCGTGGCGAAGCAAGGGCCCGAGATTCAACTTTAACGCGTGGTCGGGCGCTTGAGTTACGTTCAATTTCAGTTATGACAGTGCTGGTTATTTCCAGTTCCATATTCCTTACAACTCTTAAGTGATATTTTAAATAGAATCCATATAAATGTTATTATCCCTTTTCTTCACCCTTTCTCTATAGTCCTGCTCCTATAAATTTTCACATACAAAGTTGAAATGCTTACAAAGGCACTCCCAGTGTGTCACTGCTGATACCAATGCTACGTACCTTGGTGTATACCAAGGTTATATACCTTGGCAGCTCAGATACAACTATCACAGTACCATCTGCCCGTGTCAGCACTGACATGAAATGCTCTTCTGGGAATCCACACTTGCTAAGATTTTTTGATCACTGTCCGAGGCAATTGGTGTGGGGCAGGAGGGGGAGAGGAATAACAGGAGAGTGGAGGTTGGCAACAACAAAGCCCAGCAGGAGGAAGTCTTTCCCCAAAGCCTGAGGTGTTCTTACAGACCTGCTTTACACCTCTACAGACTTAAAAGGAAAGACATGTTGCAGAGAGAGCAGAGCTGAGTAAAGCAGCCCAGTCTGCTACCTGAATAACAACCAGTGCAACTTAGAATAGGTGTCAGGTGATGGTAATAGGTGATTCTGAGAGGTACAGTCATCCATCTGATGACCTGACCTGCTCTTGAGAGAAGTTTCCTGCTCACCAGGGGCTCATAACAAGAATGTCACCAAGAGACTGCCAAGCCTCGTACAGCATAAGGACTATTATCTACTGCTGCTGCTTCACATGGACACCAATGATGCAGCCAACAGTGGTCTGAGGAGAACCAGAAGGGATTAAAGAGCCATGGGAGCACCAGTAAAGGGCTCAAGGAGCATAGGTGGTCCTTTCAACCATGCTCCTGATCAAAGGGAAGGGGATTGAAAGGGCCAGTTGAATCTGGCAAATCAACAGATGGTTACAGGACTGGTGCCACAGGCAGGGCTTTGGCTACTTAAACCATGGGAACCATTGAACTGTTAAACAATTAAACTCATGGCTTTAAGGAACCCTATCAGCTGGGGGCTGATGGGGTCCGCCTGTCAGAGAAGGGGAAGAACGTCTGGTCATAGGCTTGCCAAGCTGGTAAAGAGGACTTTAAACTAAAGTTGCTGGGGGAGGGGAACCTTAATCCATCCTGCTCCTCCCAGTTTGATGCCAGTGTCAGTGATGCCCACCCAGAGTCTGGAGAAGGGTCACAGGTCAGCAGGAGAGCACCTGAAGAGCAGCATAAAGGAATTGCAGCCACTCCAGCAAGTCATCGTCATTCAGGGACCCAACTTAAATGTCTCTATGCTAACACATGTATCATGGGGAATAAACAAGAGGAGTTAGAGATGTCTGCATGCCTGCAGGGCATGCATTGGCATGCCTCATTGGCATTACAGAGATAGTAGGATTGTTAGCGTAGCAGACACATAACCACAACATGATTATATGAAGGTGCTTTATTCAGCGCTGGGAAACCAGGGGCAGGTGCCCAAATCTGGCCTCAAGTCCTGTTACATCCTGATCGCTATTTATATCATACAGGTTACATATTCATTAGTATTCATTAATATTTACGACATCCGCCTCGCTTCATATGCTGATTATCTCTCCTCCCATTCACGCATGTGTGGTGCTCTCTGATGGTTGTCCCGAGGGTCGTCCAGATGAAGTAAGGAGTCATCCTCAGGGTTAAACTTTTCACCTTTTCTTCTTGGCACATGCTCTTTTTCAGTTCTTGACTTTTATTAGTTCTTGGCTTCAGTCCTAACCCACCTCATCCATCTTAACTTCTTATCAAGGCTCAAGTTGTTCCTCTTCTATCTCTCGAGGCTCGTCTTGTCTCTGCTCTATCCTTTTATCATTTATTTATGCTTTCCTTTACTATACACATGATAATATTTGGCTATGAATCTCCCATCACCAAGATATGTTTCTTAACCCTAACAGGATGGCTCCCATGACTGGAGTGTTGGAATGGAAGGATATGGGCTCTTTAGGAAGGACAGGCAGGGGAGACGAGGGGGCATCTCCCTCTATGTCAGTGAACAGCTGGAGTGCATGGAGCTTTGCCTGGGGGTGGATGAGGAGCTGACAAAGAGCTTGTGGGGCAGGGAGAGGGGACATTACAATGGCAGTTTGCTACAGGCCACCTGATCAGGAAGACCAAACAGATGAGGCTCTCTATAGACAGATAGAAGCAGGCTAATGTTCACAAGCCCTGGTCCTCATGGAGGACTTCAACCACCATGGTATCTGCTGGACTGACAGCACAGCATGGCATAGGCAGTCCAGGAGGTTCCTGGAATGCATTGTAACTTCCTTCTCCGTGTAATAAAGTAAGGAAGTTCTCAGTGTAACTTCCTTCTCCATGTGATAAAGGAGCCAGTGAGGAGTGGTGCTATGATGGACCGCATTCTCACCAACAAGGAGGGACTAGTGGGGAATGTGAAACTCAAGGACAGCCTTGGCTCCAGTGACCGCAAATTGGTGCAATTTAGGATCCTGAGGGCAGTGAGAAGGGAGCACAGCAAGCTCACTGTGGACTTCAGGAGAGCAGACTTTAGCCTCTTCAGGGATCTGCTTGGTACAGTACCATGGGGCAAAACCCTGGAGGGAAGAGGAGACCAAAAAAGCTGGTTAATATTCAAGTATCACCTCCTCCAAACTTGGGAGTGAGGCATCCCAACAAAGAGGAAGTCAGGCAAAAACACCAGGAGACCTGCATGAATGAACAAATGCTCCTGGCCAAACTCAAGCAGAAAAAGGAGGCCTACAGAGGATGGAAGAAGGGCAGATAGCCTGGGACGAATAAAGAAAAATCATCCGAGCAGCCAGGGAACAGGTTAGGAAAGCTGAAGTCTTAATAGAATTAAATTTGGCCAGGGACATCAAGGGCAGCAAGAAAGGCTTCTATAGGTATACCAGTGATAAATGGAAGACTAGGGAAATTGTGGGCCATCTCCAGAGGGAAACAGGAGAACTGGTTACCCTGAATACAGAGAAGGCTGAGGCATTCAACAGTTTTTTTACCTCTGTCTTCACCAGCAAGAGCTCTCGTCATATAGCCCAAGTCCCAGAAGCCAAAGGGAGAATGGAAACTGGGAGAATGAAGAACCACCCACTGTAGGAGAAGACCAGGTTCAAGACCATCTAAGCAAACTGAAGGTGCACAAGTCCATGGGACCTAATGCGATACATCCAAGGGTCCTGAGGGAACCGGTGGATGAAGTTGCTAAGCCGCTATCCATCATATTCAAGAAGTTGTGGCACTCTGGTGAAGTTCCTGGTGACTGGAAGACAGGAAACAACCCCCATATTAGAAAAAGGATAAAAGGAAGCCCTGAGGAACTACAGGGCAGTCAGTCTCACTTCTGTGCCTGGCAAGACCATGGGGGCAGATCCTCCTGGAAACTATGCTAAGGTGCATGGAAAACAAGGAGGTGACTGATGACAGCCAACATGGCTTCACTAAGGGCAGATCATGCCTTACAAATCTGGTGGCCTTCTATGACAGGATTACATCACTGGTGGATAAGGGAAGAGCAACTGATAGCATCCAGCTGGGCTCGTGCAAAACGTTTGACACTGTCTAGCATGACATTCTTGTCTCCAAACTGGAGAGACATGGATTTGATGGACTGACCACTCAACAGTTAAGGAATTGGCTGGAGATGGTTGCACTCAAAAGAGTTGCAGTCAATAGTTCTATGTCCAGGTTGGGACCAGTGATGATGGCGGTAGCACCAAGGGGCTGGTGGCAGGGATTTAATAGCTGTGTGCTGCTGTTGCACCAGGTGGCCAGGCACCTGTACAGCAAGGATAAAGGTGGTATTCTGCAGCATCTGGATAGGACTGTCCTGAAGCAGCTGCAGCGATCACCTTGAGGTCCCAGGGAGAAGGATTTCTACAACAAGGTTTATGATGCTGACTGTTATGACAGCTTTCTTCTGGAGCTGCAAAAATATCTTCCTAAGTAATTAGATGTCTGGTCACCACCTACTGCACCAAATGATACCTATCTAAAACCAAAAGTTATGACCTGTAAGTTTTACAAGCCTTGCATAATGGATGTAAAAATAGGGCAGAAAAATTATGATTGATATGCTTCAGCTGAGAAGATACAGCAGCAGGTCTGCAAGTACTCACTGATGGAAAAGCTTGGCTTTTTGGTACTTGACATGAGTCACATCTTCTCACAGCTATGAGACATAAAATCAGCACTATGGAATGAACTTGACGAAGGAAACAGTAAAGGATGGCATTTCAAAGTTTTTCTACAATGGGTATTGCTTGAGAAAGATGTGATCACTGCCAGCATTCAGAAGATTAAAAAAAAAAAAAAAAAAGAGAGAGAGATATTTGAGGGTCAGAAACAACTCAACTTTTATGCAAGCTCATTACCATTTGTTTACAAAGTTTCATATCAGGCAACAACCATGCACTTCAGTGATGACACCTTGGCAGAGAAGAGGGGAGTGCCCGAAGGACTGTTATCAGGTGGAGACATACTTCAGTATAATAATATTAATAAGTAATTAATTCTACATAGAATTGAAAAATTGAGGTCTCTGTAAGGAAGGGCTTTTCCAAATTTTATGCACTTCACAAAAAGGCATACTCTAAGAGGCAACACAGTCAGATCTCAATAAAAGTAGAAAACTTGGAGCAGGACAATTTATGGAAAAGCAGCACTTGCATGAACACAGGAGCACCTGAACAGAAATGTTATACCCCAACTGGAAAAAGTTTTGTCACCTGCCAGCGGAGATCAAGGAAAGCACAAATGCAGAAGTCCAAACGATAGATTTTGCTCACGTGTTTCCTAGCAACAAAAAGAATGAGGGCTACATTTATGATCTGTAAAATTTGATTACTGTACTTCGAAATATTTTGGATAACTAAATTATTTGTTAAGGTTTTTACTAGGGGCCAAAGGTAGCCAAGAGCAACAACATGATGAATTTCTGCACTTGTAATACTGCATAGCTGGGTTTGTATTGTTCTACTATATTTCATGTGTCTTTGTACTTTTGGTAGAAGGGTTTAACTTTTTAAAGTCTCACTCAGGAAATAACTGGTTATTAATTGGGGAGTACAGAAGGGTGAAGATCCTTGAGATAAACAGGACAGGTAAATTAGTACGATGAAGTGTATATGGTTGGCTTAAATCCAAGGAGTACTGTTGTACAGTAAGCAGGGATTGTGTTACTACCCATAACAACTTCAGCTTAGATAACATTTGCTCACTTAGCCTTGATACTGAGCCATATCTCCATTAACAGGTTTTTAGAAAATGGACTGTGAATTACAGGACTGCTGTCCTCAGTACACTGTCCTCTTGCATTTACTGTATTTGAATAACTGGAGTTAACCTTACTTTGAGAGAAATCCCATTTAGATTCAGACATCTAACCTGGGAACCAGCGTATCAAGAAGTGCTTCTCCATATAATGGGGTGATATCATTGTTCTTCTAACGCTGGTGTGGGTACTTCCCCTCTTGGTGGTTGTCCATAGCCAGATGTTCATTGCAGACAAGCTGCAATGTAATTTGTGTTGAGATGTTACAAAAATGCTAGACTAAAATGTGGTAACAGGTTAAACTGTACAACTGCTACAGAAATTCTTTGCTTCTGAGAAAGAGTAAAAAAAATTTAGACATTCTAGGAACTAATTCAGTATAGGAGATTAAGTCAATCTGTTAACGAAGCTCATGATGTTGTGACTAAGGGAAATGTTTCACTCCTTTGTTCTGAAGGCCATTCTCCAAAAACCAGTGCTTTTAAAAGCAAGCTAATTGAATGGGGAGATGAAGAATTTTGAGTAAGCATATAGAGATTTCCTCAAGCTGCTTGCCACTTGAATTTCTGCAAGAAGCTTTTCAGATTTCCACTGCCGTGTAACACCAACTGGAAGCAAAGAGCACCACAGATGAAGGACCCTTTGCCACAAAGATCCAGTTCAGTCCAGCAGCAACCAGACAAACCTTCAAGGGTTTTGATGAAGTCATGGTCTGTGGACCTGGGATAAAGCTTTTTTTATTTTTTAATTAACACACAGGCAAGGTGTATGATTTGAAAACTGTAACAGGAAAAATTAAGATTTTTATATGGAATACTTGAGATTGGGATGATGGTGTGTCTCCTCTGTATGTTGTATATGTGGCTTTCCTAATGTGCATATATGTTGTGACTTTTGTATAGCTGACTAGAGTGAGATATATAAAATAAGCTTTCAATGCTTTAAGCAAGCCGTATAAGTAAAACTTTTTAGAATGGATTTGGTCATTACCACACTTGTTCTCCAGACCCCTCACCAGCTTCGTCGCCCTTCTCTGGACATGCTTGAGCACCTTGATGTCCTTCTTGTAGTGAGGGGCCCAAAACTGAACACAGTAATCGAGGTGTGGCCTTACCAGAGCCGAGTACAGGGGAACAATCACTTCCCTAGTCCTGCTGGCCACACTGCTTCTGATCCAAGCCAGGATGCTGTTGGCCTTCTTGGCCACCTGAGCACACTGCTGGCTCATATTCAGCTGACCGTCAACCAATACTCCCAAGTCCTTCTCTGCCAGGCAGCTTTCTAACCATTCATCTCCCAGCCTGTAGCGTTGCTTAGGGTTGTTGTGCCCCAAGTGCATGACCCAGCACTTGGCCTTGTTGAACTTCATACAGTTGACCTCAGCCCATCGGTCCAGCCTATCCAGGCCTTCCTGCAGAGCCTTCCTACCCTCGCGCAGACCAACACATGCACCTAACTTGGTGTTGTGTGCAAACTTACTGAGGGTGTACTCGATCCCCTCATCCAGATCATCAATAAAGATATTAAAGAGAACTGGCCCTAGTACTGAGCCCCGGGGGACTCCACTAGTGACTGGCCTCCAATTGGATTTAGCTCCATTCACCATGACTCTTTGGGCCCGGCCATCCAGCCAGTTTTTAACCCAATGAAGCGTACGCCAGTCCGAGCCATGAGCAGACAGTTTCTTGAGGAGAATGCTGTGGGAAACGGTGTCAAAAGCCTTACTGAAATCTAAGTAGACCACATCCACAGCCTTTCCCTCATCCACTAAGCGTGTCACTTTGTCATAGGAGATCAGGTTTGTCAAGCAGGACCTGCCTTTCATAAACCCATGCTGACTGGGCCTGATCGCCTGGTTGCCCTGCAAGTGCCACGTGATGACACTCAAGATAATCTGCTCCATGAGCTTCCCTGGCACTGAGGTCAAACTATCAGGCCTATAGTTTCCCAAGTCTACCTTCCGGCCCTTCTTGTAGAGGGGCATCACATTTGCTAGCCACCAGTCTACTGGAACCTCCCCTGATAGCTAGGACTGCTGATAAATGATGGAAAGCAGCTTGGTCAGCTCTTCCACTAGTTCTCTCAGTACCCTTGGGTGGATCCCATCCGGCCCCATCAACTTGCGTACATCCAAGTGCTGTAGCAGGTTACCAACCATTTCCTCGTGGATTATGAGGGCCACATTCTGCTTCCCAACCCCTACCACCGGCTCAGGGTACTGCATATCCAGAGAATAACTGGTTTTCCTGCTATAGACAGAGGCAAAGAAGGCATTAAGTACCCCAGCCTTTTCCTCATCTTTTGTCACTAAGTTTCCCCCTGCATCCAGTAAAGGCTGGAGATTCTCCTTAGTCCTCCTTTTTGTGTTGATGTATTTATGAAAACATTTTCTGTTATCTTTAAGAGCAGTAGCCAGACTGAGCTCCAGATGAGCTTTGACCTTTCTAATTTTGTTCCTGCACATCCTTACAACATCCTTATAGTCCCCCTGAGTGGCCTGCCCTCTCTTCCAAAGGTCATAAACCATCTTTTTTTTTTTCCTAAGCTCTAGCCACAACTCTCTGTTCAGCCAAGCTGGTCTTCTTCCACACCAGCTTGTCTTTGGGCACGTGGTGACAGACCGCTCCTGAGCCTTTAAGATTTCCTTTTTGAAGAGTGCCCAGCCTTCCTGGACTCCTCTGTCCTCCAGGACTGCCTGCCAGGGGACTCTGCCAACCAGTGTCCTGAACAGCTCAAAGTCTGCCCTCCAGAAGTCCAAGACAGCAGTTTAACTGAACCCCCTCCTGACTTCACCAAGAATAGACAACTCTACCATTTCGTGGTCACTCTGCCCAAGACAGCTCCTGACCACCACATCTCCCACCAGTCCTTCTCTGTGAACAGATCTAGTGGGGCACCTCCCCTGGTAGGCTCACTAACCAGCTGAGTCAGGAAACGCTCTCCATGCTCTCCAGAAACCTCCTAGACTGCTTCCTCTGAGCTGTATTGTATTTCCAGCATATGTCTGGGAAGTTGAAGTCCCCCACGAGAACAAGCGCTGGCGATTTCGCAACTTCTGCCAGCTGCCTGTAGAATGCCTCATCTGTCTCCTCATCCTGATTTGGTGGTCTGTAATAGGCCCCCACCAGGATGCCTGCCTTGTTGGCCTTCCCACTGATCCTAACCCACAGGGACTCAACCTTATCATTCCCAGTCTCAAGTTCCACAACACCAAAACACTCTCTAATATAGAGAGCCACACCACCACCCCTTCTGTGCTGCCTATCCCTTCTGAGGAGCTTATAGCCAGTCATTGCAGCACTCCAGTCATGGGAGTGGTCCCACCACATTTCAGTGATGGCAACCAAGTCTTAGCTAGCCTTATGCACAATGGCTTCCAGCTCCTCTTGTTTGTTGCCCATGTTGCGTGCATTAGCGTAGATGCACTTCAGCTGGGCCATTGCTTTCTCCCCTGGCACTGACATTGCTCCCCCTGGTACATCTCTAATGAGCCTTATTTCATCCCTGTCCCCCTTCTTACCTAGTTTAAAGCCCTCTCAATGAGCCCTGCCAGCTCCTGGGCTAGTGTCTGTTTTACCATTTGAGACAGGTGGAACCCATCTGCAGTTAGCAGGCTGGGTGCCGAGTAAAGCTCCCCGTGGTCAAAAAAAAAAAAAAAAAAAACAACACCAAATTTCTGTGTTGGCACCAGCCTCTGAGCCACGTGTTTATCAGGTGGGCTTTCCGTGTCCTCTCTGTACCCCTCCCTGCAACTGTAGGGATGGAGAAAAGCACAACCCGTATTCCCACTCCATCTATTAATCATCCCAGTCCCCTAAAGTCCTGTTTGATAGCCTTCAGGCTTCTCTCTTCAATATTATCACTGCCAGCCTCGACTATCAATAGAGGATAGTAGTCAGAGGGGCAAACCAGGCTAGGACGGTTTCTGGTAATGTCCCTGACCCTGGCCCCAGGGAGGCAGCAGACTTCCCTACTTCCCTGACTTAGTAGGGTCAGGCCGACAAATAGGGCCCTCTGTTCTCCAGAGAAGGGAGTCACCTACAACGATTACCCTTCCTTCTTTCTTAGTGGAGGCAGTCTTGAGCCGCGGAGTTGACTTCCTCACCCCAGGCATTCTCCTGGGTGGACTTTTGACCACATCCTCACCCACCAGTCTCTCAAGCTCCAAGGCCTCAAACCTGTCGTGTAAGGGCACCTGGGAAGGCGATGCCAGTAGGGAGGGGGGCTGTCTGCGATGTCAAGCAAGGACCTGTTTCCATTCCTCTTCATCTCCTAGGTCCCCTCCCTCTGCTCGACAGTGACAGGGCAGAGAGTCCATCACTGTTTGGGGTGTCTCACCCTGGTGCCTTTCCTTCAGGCCTTGTAGGGAGTTGCTCCACCAGTCTATCTCCCATTCACACTCCCCAAAGGCCATCAACCTCTCCACCTCCTCCTTGAGCTCTGCCACCAGGCTGACCAGGTCATCCACCTGCTCACACCTCACACACATGGTATCTCTGCCACCTTCAGAAGACAGCAACAGGCTCAGGCACTCTGTGCACCCAGAGACCTGAACTGCTGCATAACGGGCACTCAGTCTGGGTCACAGACTTTCTGGAAAGAGCTTTCTGCCTAGTGCAGACCATGGTGGTTTACCTTTAGGTAGACAGCCGGTAGATGAGCTGTTCTTCTGAGCGGGGAGGGATGCTCTGCCCCGCCTGAGCAAACTGCCGCACAAACTTCCGCACCATGCCCTACTGTTCTGCCACGCCCTGTTTGCCCATCCTGGTCACTGCGCTCCCTAGGGGCTGCTTTTGAGCTTCAGGTGAGGGGGCACTGCTGGCTCCGCCCATGCCATGTCAGCCACCCTCACGAGGACTGCCGGGTCCTGGCGGCTCCCTTGGTTGCCTTGAGTGGCCTCCATGCCACAAAAAAGCCCTGCCCGCCTCGATCCCCCTCTCCGCTGCAGAACGTGTGTACTGGGTCTGGCTGGGATGTTAACTTTCCCTGCAGCAGCCCGTACAGTGCTGAGCTCTGCACTTGTAGCTAGAACAGCAGTGGTATCACACCAGTGTTGTGTCAGCTGCTCAGAAGTGCTGGCACAGCATCAGGACTCTCTCTAAGCCTCCTAGGGGGTGGGCAAAAAAAGTGAGAAAGAAACATCACCAGGGCAGCTGACCTAAACCAACCAAAGGGATATTCCATACCATATGATGTCACACTCAGCAATAAAAGGTGGAAGAAGGAAGAAGAAGGGAAGGGTGGGCTCTCGTTGTGAAAACGTCTGTCCTCCTTCTGAACACCAGCTACATGCATTGAGGCCCTGCTTCAAGGACGTGGTCAAGCATCGCCCATTTATAGGAAGTAGAGAGTAATTTCTTTCCTCTGCACTTCCACATAGCCTTTACTTGTTTTGTTTTATTATTCCCTTTCCCCCTCCCTCTTCCCCTTTCCCTTTTTTCCCTCTAGTTAAATTAATTAATAATAATCTTTCCTTAATAATTATTTTTTTTCCTTTAATTAAATTATCCTTATCTCAACCCATGAGTTGTTCTTTCCTTTACTTCTTCCCTTCCTCATCTAAGGAGGGGGAGTGAGAGAGCGGTTGTGGTGTTCAGCTGCCTAGCACGGTAAAACCACCACAACTTGTCTGCCCCGGAGCCGATCGCCTCAGCGAGAGGGGCAGACGCGTTCCGCACATTATCTGTGTATACATCTTTGCAAGTTCTTAATTTAGTATCTATTTCCTATGTCAGAGAAAAACAGTATTTGTTCATGAAGTGTTTGAAATAAAAGCTGAAATTTTAGTTAAAAAAAAAAAAAAAAACTGCTAGTCAAACTGAGCTGCAAAAATGAATTGCACAGGCAGGGGAAGCAGGGACATGTGGCTTGAGAAGAGTACAGGCATGCTGTCCAGATGTGCAGAGATGGAATCAGGAAACCCAAGGCACAAACAGGGCTTGGCAAGGGACACAAATTAAAACAAGAAGGGATTCTATAGGTACGTTGGTCAGAAAAGAAAGGCCATGAAGAACGTACCACCTCTTGACAAATGAGAAGGGAGAACCAGTAACAACAACCATGGAGAAGGCTGAGACAAAGAAGCTGTTAAGACCTCAGTCTTAACTGCCAGTCAGGCTTCCCACATCTCTTGAATCCTGAATCTCTAGACAATGGCTATGTGAGCAAAGTCCCTCCCACCATAAGCAAAGCGCAGTTTCAAGACCACCTGATAAAACTGAACAGGTTTACGTCCATGGGGTCCAATGACATGCCTCCAAGGATCCTGAGGGAATTATCTGATATAGTTGTCAGGCCACTCTCCCACATATTTGAAAAGTCCTGGCAGTCGGGCAAAGTCCCCAGTGACGGGAAAAAAGAATCATCACTCCCATTTTTATAAAGGTTCAGAAGGAGGACCTGTGGAATTACAGACCAGTGAGCCCCACCTCTGTGCCTTGCAAGATCATGGAGCAGATCCTGCTGGAAGCAGCATCAAGGCACATCCAAGGCAAGGAGGTGACCTGAGACAGCCAGCATGGCTTCACCATGGGCAAATTGTGCCTGAACAATCTGGTGCCTTCCATGAGGGAGTGACTGCATCATCTGACAAGGGAAGACCAACCAATATCATCTACCTGGACTTATGTAAGGCCTTCAACACATAATATCCTGATCTCCAAATTAGAGAGAGATAGATTTGATGGGTAGACCATTCAGTGGATAAGGAATTGACTTGATGGCCATACCCAGAGAGTGGTGGTCAACGGCTCCATTTCCAGGTGGAGGCCGGTGATGAATGCTGTCCCTCAGGGGTCTGTCTTGGGACTGATACTGTTTAATATCCTTATCAATGACACAGACAGTGGGATCAAGTGCACCCTCAGCAAGTTTGCAGATGACACCAAGCTGAGCCATGATACAACAGGAGGAAGGGATGCCATTCAAATGGACCTGACAAGGTTGAGAAGTGGGCCCATGTGAAACTAATGAGGTTCAACAAGTCCAAGTGCAAGGTGCTGCACCTGGGTTGGGGCAATCCCAGACAGGAGTACAGACTGGGTGAAGAACTCATTGAGAGCAGCCCTGCAGAGAGATACTTCGGGGTTTTGTTGGACAAAATGCTTGGCATGAGCCAGCATTGTGCACTCACAGCCCAGAAGGACAACTGCATCCTGGGCTGCATCTAAAGAGGAGTGGCCAGCAGCTTAAGGGGGGAGAGGGGGGTGATTGTGCCCCTCTACTCTGCCCTTGTGAAGCCCCACTTGGAGTACTGCAACCAGGTCTAGGGCCCCCAGCCCAAGAAAGTTGTATATCTGTTATAGTGGGTCCAGAGGAGGGCTACGAAGTTGATCAGAAGGTTGTAGCACCTCCCCTACAAAGAAAGGTTGAGTGAGGTGGGGATGTTCAGCCTGCAGAAGAGAAGACTCCATGGAGACCTCATTGCAGCCTTTCAATAGGTTAATGGAGCTTATAAAAAAGGTTATGTGAACTTTTTACTCAGGCAGATAATGATAGAACAGGGAGGAATGGTTTTAAACTAGAAGAGGAAAGATTTAGATATTAAGGAGAAATTCTTCACTAAGAGGGTGGTGAGGCACTGGAACAGGTTGCCCAGAGAAGTTGTAGAAGTGTTCAGTGCCAGGTTAGATGGGGCTTCGAGCAACCTGGTCTAGTGGGAGGTGTCCCTGCCAATGTCAGGAGGGTTGGAAGCAGATGATATTTAAGGTCCCTTCTGACCCAAGCCATTCTACGATTCTATTTATGATTGTGTTCCTCATGGATCAGTACTGGGACCAGTATCATTTAACATCTTTGTCAGTGACATGGACAGTGGGATTGTGTGTACCCTCAGCAAGTTTGCAGATGACACCAAGCTGTGTGGTGTGGTCACCATGCTGGAAGGAAGAGATGCCATCCAGATGGACCTAGGTTTGACAGGTGGCCCCTGTGAATGTTGTGAAGTTCATCAAGACCAAGTACAAGGACCTGCACCTGAGTCAGAGCAATCCCATGCACAAATACAGGCTGGGTGGAGAATGGATTGAGAGCAGCTCTGAGGAGAAGGATTTGTGGTGTTGGTTGTGCTGGTTTTGTGTACTTACAGCCCAGAAAGCCAACCATATGGCTAGGCTGCATGAAGAAAAACATGACCAGCAGGTTGAGGGAGGTGATTTGTCCTCTCTGCTCTACAATTCCATGATTCTTGTGAGACCCCACCTAGAGTTCAGCTCTGGGGCCCCAACATAGGAAGGACATGGACCTCTGGAGCCCTTCTGCAGTGAAATCAGGCTGAGGGAGTTGGGATTGTTTAGACTGTTCTCCAGTCTGACAGGTCTGGGTAGAACTTAGAGCAGCCTTCCAGTACTTAAAAGGGGCCTATAAGAAGCAGGGAAAGACTCTTTATCAGGGATTGTAGTGATAGGACAAGGAGTAACGCTTTTAAACGAAGAGAAGGTAGTTTTAGATTAGATGTTATGAATTCTTCACTATGAGGATGGTGAGGCAGTGGCACAGGTTATCCAGAGAAATTGTGGATGCCCCATTCCTGGAATTGTTTAAGGCCACATTGGATAGGGCTTTAAGCAACCTGGTCTTGTGGGAGGTGTCCCTGCCCACTGACAGTAATAAGGAAAAAACATCTGCAAAGCACCATATTGATTTGCAATATTAAACAATTCTTTACCTGCAAGATACCTCTTAAAAAACAACCAACCAAACAAAAGAGCCCCTCAAGCTTCAAAGAATTAGGAAAAAATGGTAGAAGTTGACAGGACACTTTAAAAAAAGGTTTATGCAACTAAGCTTTTGAAATTCAGTGCTGACATACCTCATTCCTGCTTCCTTCCGTTAGCCCCAGTTTCCATTCTTTCCCTAAAGAGGGAGTGTACCTGTACAGATAACTATTATCTTAGGCTGGTTAATAACCAGCAAGATGTTAGAAATGGAGGCCTACATCTATTAACCTTATAAAATGTTTGTAAAGGTCTCTCCTCTGATATAGTAGACATCATCCTAGCATGAAGCTTTTGGTGAAGTTACAAACAACCCTGTATTTTAATCAAATTTCTCCTTAGGAGGATAAATTAGTTCTTGTACATCAGAATCCAATGAAAGGTTTTGCTAAAAATGCATACATTTAGGGAAGCAAGACTGGTATCCACAAAACAAATAGAGAAATGAAAATGCCCACTGGGAATAGCAGTACTTCTTCATGGCAGATAACATTTTAAAACAAACATAAGATGGAGAATTTATTCATTTAAAAAAGCAGATTCTTTGTTTACAGTTTTTAAACATTTTCATCCATAATGTTTTTATAGCAAGGTTCCTTACCACCTAAGATTTTGTATTCTAAAACATTTATCAATGAAGCAAGATTACTGGAAGTCTGGTACAACCACTGGAGAGTAACATTGGAAGTTCATAAGTTAATTTACTAATTAATGCTCAATAAAACCAGAAGGGATAGTGTGGCAACTATTTAATCAAGCCTACAATACACTTCAGACTATCCTTGAATGAAGCAGGATACTTTTTTCCAGAGTTAGAGCTCTTCCAAAAGGAAGGAAAGAGGAAGCTGAATATTAATGATGTTCACCATAAACAAACCTTTCTCCTCCTCCCCCAAGAAGTGAATAATACATTAATTTTCAGTTACGTATGCACTGATACAGATGTTGAGATAGATGCATTGCTAATAAAAATTTTGCTTTTAGATTTACAAACCAACAAAATCACTGAAGCTGAAGAGGAAAAAAAAAAAAAAAAAAAACAGAAATGAAGACAAGTCTAGTGTAAGAACTACGAACACTGAGAAATGAAACAATCTTTTCAATTAACTTTAAAAATACATGGGAAAGGACAGAAGATTTTACTTACCTGGAAGGTGATTAGGATAACTTTTCTGTTCAAGTACTCAACTTTGAAGCAGTACACAGTAGGTCTCCAGGTAAAGAAGTTAGTCTTAAATCAAATCTCAAGCTGTGATAAAAGCAGTCAATTTAGATTAGCAAGCAAGCGTTGCACTAAGTTTCCAAGTACTTAAAAGGTCACAGTGTCACTCAGACTATAACCGATATGATTAAAAAAAAAAAAAAAAAAAAAAAAAAAAAAGTTAATATCTATGTGCAACATCAGTGTTACTATCTCAATTATCATGGAATTACAGAATGGTTAATGTTGAAAGGGACCTCTAAAGGTCATCTGGTCAAATGTCACCTAAGACAGGTTGCCCAGGACCACGTATAGACAACTTTTATAGACAGCTTTTCAAGATCTGCCAAAAGGGACACCCCACAACCACTCTGGGAGACCTGTGCCAGTGCTCTACCACCTGTACAGTAAAGAAGTGCTTCTTGATGTTTAGATAGAACCTCTTGTGTTCTAGTTTGTGACCACTGCCTCTTGTCCTGGCACTGAACACCACTGAAAATAGCATGGCTCTATCTTCATTACGTCCTTCCTTCAGGTTTTTATATATGTTGAAGAGATGCCTCCTAAGCTTCTTCTCCAAGCTCAACACTTCCAACTCTCACTGCCTCTCCTCATAGGAAAGGTGCTCCAATCCCATATTATGCTGCTCTGCCAGGCTACTACTTAACTATCATGTAATTTCAAACACTAAAGTGGAAGAAAAAAATAAAAAAGCACCACACGTATAAATCACACTTTCAAGCCACTATTTGATGGAATACAAGTAAGTACACTGTTCATTTGGCCAGTCACTTCCAGATGGACCAACACTGTGCTGCATTAACAAAAACTCTGCAGCAGTGGGCTGGAGGACCGGGATCACACTAAGAACAGTGTGAATTATTGGTATTGGTTCTCATATGTCAAACCACACCTTCAGATGAAAAAGAAAATGTAGAGACAAAAACAGACAAATGAAGAACAGCAAAAAGCTAAAGCTGGACTTTATTCCATGCCATTGCTCACTATTCCAGTACCTGTACCCGTCAAGTCTTAATGCAAACTGTTCTAGTGCAAATATTCAGGCATCATACTATGAAACTCTCCTCCAGTCACAGAAGTTCCAGGTACAGCTTTATTTTCAAACACCTTTTGACATCTTCTGCAATGTGCTAATTTCCTTCTATTCCTTCAGTGTATTCCTCTATGACTTCAGTGGCAGGGAGGGATACTGAGAGGACCTGGAAAGGCCAGCTGATAAATACATGGCTGAGAGGCTGGCCATTGCAGGAATTTATTTATTTTTTGATTGAGGAAAGATTTACTTGGCACCTGGCCTGACGGCTGTTGATGGGTCCCACTTGTCTCAAAGGGGGAAATGGATCCTAGCCCAGGAGTTGGCAGGGCTCATTGAGAGGCCTTCAAACTAGGTACAAAGGGGGACAAGGAAGAAATGAGGCTCGAGAGAAATGAGCCCCGGGGTAGTGATGCCAGGGCTGGGGGTAGGGGCAGTGGTGCAACTGAAGTGCATTTACACCAATACACGCAGCACGGGCAATAAACAGGAGGAGCTCAAAGCCATTGTGCAGCAGACAAACTATGACCTAGTTGCCTTCACTGAAATGTGGTGGGACCACTCCCACGACTGGAGCACCATGATGGGTGGCCATAAGCTCTTCAGAAGGGACAGGCAACGAAGGAGGGGCAGTGGTGTGTCTCTCTATATTACAGAGTGTTTTGATGTTGTAGAGCTCAGGGTTGGGAATGATAAGGTAGAGTCCCTGTGAGTTAAGATCAGGGGATGGCCAATAAGGCAGACATCGCAGCTGGCAGAAGTCAAGCAATCACCAGCTTTTGTTCTCACAGGGGACTTCAACTTCCCAGACGTATGCTGGAAATACAATACAGCCCTGAGGAAGCAGTCTAGGAGTTTACCGGAGTGTGTGGAAAATAGCTTCCTGACTCAGTGGTTAGTGAGCCTACGGGGGGGGGGGGGGGTTCCCGCTAGACCAGAGAAGGACTAGTTCACAGAGAAGGACTGGTGGGAGATGTGGTGGCTGGGAGCTTTCTTGGGCAGTGACCATGCACTGGTAGTCTATTCTTGGTGAAGTGGGGGGGGAGGGGCAGCATGTGTCAATAAAACTTTACCTTGGACTTCTGGAGGGCAGACTTTGAATTGTTCAGGACACTGGTAGGGAGGGTCCCTCGGGAGTCAGTCCTGAAGTGCAAAGGGGTCCAGGAAAGGTGGATGGTCCTCAAGAAGGAAGTCTTCAAGGTACAAGAGCAGGCTGTTCCCTCTGTGCCGTAAGATGCGCTGGTGGGGAAGATGACCAGCTTGGCTGAACAGGGAACTTTCACTGAGTGTCTGGGAGAAAAAGAGAGTTTGTGTCCAGTGGAAGAAGGGACAGGCAGCTCAGGGAGAGTAGAAAGAAGTTGCCAGCATATGCAGAGAAAAAAATCAGGAAGGCTAAAGCCCAGTACGAGCTCAGCCTCGCCACTATGATTAAGGATAACAAAAAATGTTTTTATATTAACGACAAGAGGAGGGCCAAGGAGAATCTCCATTCTTTACTGGATGCATGGGGGGGGAGAACATGACTGATGAGGATACAGAAAGGGCTGAGGTTCTTAATGCCTTCTTTACATCTGTCTTTACTAGGCAGACTAGTCAGGGTACTCAGCGTCCTGAACTGGGAGCTTGGGACAGGGAGCAGAAGGAAACCCCTGCAGTTCAGGTGGAAACAGAGACCTGTTGCTCCACCGGGACTGTCACAAGTCCATGGGGCCAGATGGAATCCACCTGAGGGTGCTGAGGAAGTTGGCAGATGTGAATGCTGGGCTACTTTCCACCATCTGTTGGTGGTCATGGTCATCCAGAGAGGTGCCAGATTGTTGGAAAGGGAGACGGTCCCGGAGTAATGATGTAACCTCAGTGCAAGTATAATTGTCCTTCCTTTACTGTAAGTTCTAACACAGAATATATAGGCTACTAACTACAGCACATGCCGACAACAACTTATGATTGGTCTAGCTTCTCTGTGCACGTGCCTCTAGCTTGTTTCCTCATTATCTCTAATTCAGGGATGTGGGAAACAGCGCAAAAACACCTGCAAATTCCTTTCCCACAATTCCCCCTTTTTGTTTTTGACCAACCAAGTGCTTTCTATAGATTTTTCTATCAAGCACTGCAAACATTACAGTAAGCAACAGGGTGAAAATCACATGCAAAATTATGATTGTAAAGTAGCGTGCCTACTAGAGTCTACATCAGTGTCCTGGTTTCAGTTAGGACAGAGTTATTTTTCCTCCTAGTAGCTGGTAGGGTGCTATGTTTTGGATTAGGATGAGAAGAGTGCTGATAACATGCTGATGTTTTAATTGCTGCAGAGCAATGCTTACACTAAGCCAAGAACTTTTCAGCTTCTCGCTCTGTCCTGCCAGTGGGCAGGCTGGGGGTGCAGCAAGAGCTGGGAGGGGACAGACAAAGGACAGCTGACCCAAACTGGCCAAAGGGGTATTCCATACCATCTGACGTCATGCTAAACAATATATAGGGGTGGCTAGCCGGGGTTGGGGGCCAGCTGCTTGGGGTTGGGCTGGGCATCCATCAGCGGGTGGTGAGCAATTACATTGTGCATCACTTGTTTGTACATATTGTTATTATTATTATTATTATTATTATTTTCTATCTTAATAAACTGTCTTTATCTCAACTCACAGGCTTCACTTTCATGTATCTCTCCCCCATCCCAGAGAGGGAGGGAGGAGGGTGAGCAAACGGCTGTGTGGTGTTTAGCTGCCAGCCGGGTTAAACCACAACAATCAGTCAACAAGCCACTAAGCACTAGGGATGGTGCTTCCCAGCGATGCTGCTTCTCACTCGCACGGCACAATCACACAATCATGCAAAGAAGCCTCTTTCACTTTTCATTCATACCACAAGAAAATATCACTTAAAATAATCTGTCCACGGCTTCAGGAGGTCCTTGTCTACTCCCGTGGTGAGCGGCTGAGAGTGGAGACCCCTCCGAGGAAAATGCTCAGGGTGCACCTAGGGGCGTCCGTTCCACAGTCGATCCCACAGCCAAGGCAGGGCTGCTCCTGGCACAAGGAATGATGCTATTATAGTTTTGTATAATTACACCAAAGAGATGCATTGCGATAAGGAGCGAGTGTGGCATTGACGATTTGTTTCATGGTTTGGTTTTTGCCCATGTAATTGAACCTTACACATGATGTGGCTGTTACACTTCCCAGGATATCTAATTCCCGTGGCTCTAGGGGTGCTCGCAGCATGTAGACAGTCCAGTCTTTGTTATCTGCCGGGATCCCCACCAGACATGTCGTAAACAGGTCGTTAGCACTAGCCAGGGACAGGCACATCGCTTCTTGTCCTGTCATGTTGGCAAGGGTGACCCAGATGTTGCGGCATGGTTGGATGGAGACCCAGGGCTGGCAATAACCGATGACAGTGGTGATTGTGAGGAGGAGGCCAGCCATGGCCTTACCCCGTTGCTGGTACCCGTCTTGGTCTGTGACCTGTGGAGACACAAGCATACCCTCGACCCCAAGTTATTAGAGGCTGGGGTCCCTCCCAAAGACCTGTATTTAAATTTTTTACTAAGGCCTGCTCTGATTGTGGCACCCGTGACAGTGCAGAATTCATACTTTTGTAATGTTTTCTATGAGTGGTACCTCTATGAGGAAAGGGTAATGCTAGGTGATTCATTATGTAAAGTGCCTTTCCCAACCTGTTCTGTGGTGTTTCCTGGGTGTCTCCCCCTTTTTATTTTATTTTA